>NC_137833.1:11616244-11638744 GCF_963921795.1 Nannobrachium achirus | reverse complement strand
GGAACCAAATGGACCATTTGGTTCCATTTCTATACTGGAAAGAAGCTGGAAGAAACATTGTAGCATGCACAACAAAGAAAAGAGCACAGCAATGGGCTTTTTGCACAGCATATGCACTTACTTCCTGTTTACAGGTGTTTGCAATGATGCTAAGCTAATTAAGGTTGTGTGTTCCATTCTGGTCAAACAAGAGTCAGGGTGCCGATACTAGTGTGCATGTTGGCTCACTGGAACCCACTGTCCATTATGGTCCCTTGAGAAGGTTTCAAAATGTCCCTTTATGGGTCCATTTGGTTCCATACAGGTTATGGGGGTCCTTGAAACATAGAACATGCTCCATGCTATTCTTTGGTGTATGTTTCCATTAATTGTTTGTCTTGTCTATAATAATGATAATAATTGATTAGTAATTAATTTGCACCTTGTCTTCCTCTTTCTGTCACTGACTCGCGGGCCAGGCCATGACACCCGTTACACGTGGCAATGAAGTTTAATCTTACTCTTAATGTGAATGTATACTTAGTCTCGCGGCAGTTTCACATGTTGAAAATAGCCGATCTACAAGCTTACCTTATACAACGCTTTGTGAGCTTGAACTGTAGATCGTCTGATGTGACACTGACACACAACTACATGTATAAATCAGGCTTTTGATATCATTTTGTTACGATTTCAGTGAACGTGAATACATTCCGCTTACATTCTGTACTTTCCTAATCTGTAAAAAGCAGACAAATGACCATATGGCCCTTTTGTGTCTGTAGTGGGTCACATAGACGTATGGATAAACAGGATGACTAACAGACATACAGACAGACAGGTAGAGAGAGAGACAGGAAGGGAGACAGACAGACAGACAGACATGGAGTGAGACAGACAACTGCAAGGATACGACTTGGGGTCAGGCAGTGCAAAGGTTTAACACACTCTAGTCACACACACACACGCACACACACACACACACACACACACACACACACACACACACGAAGACACACACACACATACGTGGTTTAGGAGGACACTTTGTCCGGTGTATGTGTATTAACCGGACATCTAAAAAAAAAAGGTGGATTTGGGCTCTCTAGACCAATAGAAACACTTCTGCTATTTCAGAATTTCCATGAATTAGCAGGACACCAGTCCTGTCCTGCTAATCCAAAATGTCCTGTTAATGAGGTGAGTATTCAGGCCAATTGTCCCGTTAAACCACATTTACCAACACACACACACACACACACACACACACACACACACACACACACACACACACACACACACACACACACACACACACACACACACACACACACACACACACACACACACACACAGGGGTGTCGCACCAAATTCTGGGCCCTGGGTACAAGGATTAACTTTGTATGCGATAAGGTCTTGCTGCGCGGTCATTATGGCTTATATGGACACGACGGGGTAATAATTATCAGCCCGAAGTGTCCATATAAGCCATAATGACCAAGCAGCAAGACCTTATAGCACTTATTACCCGGCTAATACATAAAATTAATAATTTGACTCAAAACTAAAATCAAAACAAAGTGTTTCCTTGTTTACAGACGGCTGAAAGTGCGTCCCCCCGAGCGCAACACGGTCGCCTTGGAAAACAAGGAAGTGCTGATCAAATAGAATCCATTTATGTTACTGCGTCGTCTATTTCTCGCCTCAAATGTTTTTTAAGACATTCTTCAGAGCAACGTTTGGTTGTAAATGTCGCTGTGTGTTTGTTTACATGGCTGACATGTTGGATACGGCACGAAATCCACGCAGTGCAGCCTGAATACAGCAGCTGCTCTGAGCCTTTGATTAGGCAGCGGTGAATTATAGAGCGGAGCGGTCATTATACGCTCATAATTCACCGCTGATTTCAGCGCTCGACCAATCAGAATCAAGCATTCAACCAAGCCGGGTAATAATGTGCTTTAACTATTGACAAATAGCAGATATACAAGCTCACAGCGCAGCACCGAGTGCCGAGGAAATCTGCTATTTTAGAAAAATCGTGAAAGTTAGAATTTCAAATCCTTCCAAGGTTTTTTTTTGTTGTTGAAAAACTAATGTTTCTATGTCAGTGGTGCTCAAACCTTTTCATGTGAAGGACCCCCAAAATGATGATGTATTTGGCCACGGACCCCCATTTCAAAATATTTAGTTCCAGGGACCCCCCAGAAGCAAAATTTGGGTTACAGATACATACAAAAAATACATATATTCGGCCGCGCTGTGAGCTTGTAGATCTGCTATTTTTCAATAGCTATAGTATAAAATAAATAAGGCCCCCTCCACCTTGGGCCCTAGTAACTCAGTCCCACTTTTCCCCCCCTTGTGACGCTCCTGCACAAACACACACGTACAGTATATGAGGGTATTTGTCATAGTTCCTGTGTGAGCACATAGTTGGAGTGTTGTTGAACAGACTTGGTGTTGATAGGAGTGACGGGTTGTTAAACCACAATGGACAAATAATGAGAGGTGTTTTTGAACAAGAGGAGAAACTGCTTTTCTCTCTGATGCTGATTCAGTGTCACAACAAACTCTCTGTGTGTGTGTGTGTGTGTGTGTGTGTGTGTGTGTGTGTGTGTGTGTGCGTGCGTGCGTGCGTGCGTGCGTGCGTGCGTGCGTGCATGCGTGCGTGTGTGCGCTCGTGCTATATACCATTAACAAATTCAGACCTGGAACACATTATGACTTTTTATGCTTTAGCTATTGAAAAATAGCAGATATACAAGCTCACAGCATGGCACCGAGAGCAGCGCTGCGGGCTTGTAGATCTGCAATTTTGTACTAGTTAAAGCATAAAATAAGTGGTTCCAGGTCTTGAATTGCGGATGATAAAGTGCTTGAGAAGGCACTCGGAATGAGAAGGAATGTGTGTTTGCACGCGCATGCGCGCGCGCATGTGTGTGTAATACAATAGCTATTTGGCTGCAGTGGTGTTGAAGAATTGATTACGTGGGACCTTTCTGCTTTTAGGAAGCGCTTCAATAGCAGGCGTGGTGGGCGGGGCTGGCACTGGACCGTACCAATGGGGGTTGAGCTCTTTGTTTGGTCCCGTTTGTTATGGACCCCTAAAAGGTCAAAGGCTTATTTTTAGGTTACTAATGCTCCAACAAGATGCGTTGGGTTTGAATTTCGGTCTATATTGGCATGTGCATGTGTTTTTTATTGTTGACTAAGACAGTACAACTCTGCGTCATACTTTGATTCAGTTACATGCATTCTCACCTGGGACCTGCCAACCTGCCAACTTGCCAAGTTACAACCACAATGTTATTTTGTTGGCTGTTTAGTGCAGGACAATCCAAGTTTTCTACCCCTGGGAACTGCCCTTCCCTCGGGTCCTCTGTGACCCCCATAACTCTGAGTTACACACCCGTGAGGGGCCATTTGTGGACCCCACTTTGAGACCCACTGGTGTAGCAGGATGTTTCCAGTGAGCCAACATGCACAATATCAGCACCCTGTTTGACCAGAATGGAACAGAGCCATAAAGGAGTGGTTCACCCCCAAAATGCCTTTTTTCCTATTGATTACTTATGTCATGGAGACTTGACTTTAAATAATATTTTTTAGTTTTCTGTCGCATATCTAAGACGCAAATCATTGAAGAGGTTTTCCTCGTTTGGAAATCCGTACGGCGAATCAGCGGCGCGTCAACTCGATGACGTCGGGGCTTGTGAGCAGCGTGGGTGGGGTTTTCCCAGAACTCATTCCAAGTAACCCAGCACCGCCACCGGAACGTACCGCACATTCCCAAATATAAACATCATGTCGCCCACCGCGGCAACATGCAATCGCATCGATCTCGCTTTGATTACTAGTTCGTAGCACTCCTATGCTGCCTGTTTCTTTGGTTAGCAAGCAAGCAACAGGCTAGCCACTAGCCAGCCACATAACAACACCAATAACAACTACTGCCTCTTTCACCTTTTTTATGTTAACCACTTGAACCCTATAGTGTCCATATTCTGAGAAGCCAAAAATAGCAGATCTCTTGTAGATCGGCTATTTTCGGCAAAGAGGTTTGGTGTAGAGGAGAAAATGTGCAGACTAAGTACTGAGTGAAAGGTCAAGTCTATTACGTTTTGACGGTTCAAGTGGTTAAATATCTGAAAACACACATTGACACATTGGCCTGACAACGTTGACGACCCCTGTACTATACGAAAATAACCAACAACCTCACCCTGCACGTGTTCACTGTTCCAAACTACTAGAATAAAGAATAAAGTGAAAGCGCCGCCCTGCCGGGTAAAATATAGTTTTTAGTATTCCCCAGAGCACACACGATTGGACACTAGAGGCACCACCAGTTTTATTTTAGTTTGGATATCTGTCCTCTGGGAGAGCGGGAGACAATGGACAAAGATTTATATTTCTGATTGTAGCTTTGAGCCTCAGACTCAAGGGCACAAAGTAAAATTCAAGTGAACTGACATAATCCACAGACATCCTGAGCTATGCATGTACCGTACATTAAGGCGAGTTGGTTCAGGTGTGTGTGTGTGTGTGTGTGTGTGTGTGTGTGTGTGTGTGTGTGTGTGTGTGTGTGTTTGTGTATCAGGGGTTGACCTTGAGTCTGTTCTATTCATAATGATTGGATTGCACCCAGCCACCCACCCACCCGCCCGCCCGCACACACACACACACACACACACACACACACACACACACACACACACACACACACACACACACACACACACACACACACACACACACACACACACACACCCTCTTCCTCCTCCAGTCCCGTGTAGAGATGAAGACATTCTCACAGTGTTTACACTTGACTCAACCTACGTAGCTTCCTGAGTTTGTTAAGGTACATGGCGGAATGTGTGAGTGTGTGCGTGTGTGTGTGCACGTGTGAAGGACTCATAACAAGTGACTCATAACAAGGCAGTGTTTTCCAAAAAAGTGATTGTACTCAACTGGCGATGGTTATGGCCAAAGGCCAACATGTGTGATTGCTATTGTGTGGTCGGTAGTTTTCAGCGACCGGGTCGCTAAATCGACCGACTGGGACGGTAAAACCACCGACCGGGACGCTAGAACCACCGACCGGGACGCTAAAACCACCGACCGGGTCGCTAAATCGACCGACCGGGACGCTAAAACCACCGACCGGGACGGTAAAACCACCGACCGGGTCGCTAATTCCACCGACCGGGACGCTAATTCCACCGACCGGGACGCTAATCCAGCGACCGGGTAGGTAAATCCACCGACCGGTGGTCGCTTCCACCGACCACCGGGCTACTAACCCTAACCCTAACCCTAACCCTAACCCTAACCTCAGTAACCTTACCTCAGTTAGGCTAACCTGCCACGCAACCTCCCGACCGGGTCGCTAAATCACCGACCGCGTCGCTAAATCACCGACCGCGCCGCTAAAGCGAGCGACCGGGTCGCTAAATCGACCGACTGGGGCGCAAAATCTTCCGACCGGGTCACTAGATGTACCAACCGGGTCGCTAAATCTACCGACCAAAAACTGCAGGCAGGTCGGTAGATTTAGCGACCGGGTCGGTCGATTTAGCGGCGCGTCGGGGAATTAGCGACCCGGTCGCTCGATTTAGCGACCCGGTCGCTCGATTTAGCGACCCGGTCGCTGAAAACTACCGACCACGTCGCGACCCGGTTGTAGGTCGCCAAATGATCTCGCTCCTACTGTGTAGATATGTTAGACAGATGCCAGGTTTGATGTCTACCTGCTACTTACTTTGTAACACTTCATCGTTTTCTTTGCAGTTTGCTCGACCGTTTATACCCTGTCGTTTGTTGACTCCATGCTGTCGAACACCTTAATGTTCAGTGCGCGACACCGTCGAACGACTTAGGCTCAAGAGCGTCTACTAAATGGCTAAATAGGCCCTAGACACACTACAACAGCCACACTGGCAAGCTGTTATCAATGATACTAATTAAGGCTTTGTTCCATTTAATGTACTAGTGAGCCCTTTCAGTGAGCCAGCATGCACAATAGCAGTAGCCTGGCAAGCCAGCCTTATACAGTGCATTCATTCACCCACAATATGAGTCTGGACTTTGGCCTATAAGCAGCTTGAAAAGTGGGCAGGAGTACTTGCCTTGGCAGACAGACAGACAGACAGCGTAACAAAACATAATCATCTGACGTCATCACCAGCTCTTTCCAAAGCAGCCAGTCGGAAGAACGGCAAACACATCTTTTCGGCCGATGAACTCCGCTAGCGCATAGGCCTACTCCTGTTCCTTTTTAATTGTTGTAATTGATTCCAATTCTGAAATAACTTCACTTATTGCTTGTTTTTATCGTTTCAGCGTTAACTATTGTTGCATCAAGAGCAGCCACTGTTATTTTGAAAATGCAGCATGTATTCTACGTCACCATCTACACATAAACCAATCAGGGGAAGCTTTTCACTTGTTGTGCGGACAGCAGTTGAAACGCAGTCACTGATTGGCCCCGATCGTTTTCCGATTTCTCATACTCGCTGCCTATAGGCCGAAGTCCAGACCTGGTACTGGGGAAGGAATGAGCACAGTATCAGGGCTGGCTTGCCAGGCTACAATAGCAGCACCCTGACTCCAGAAGTTAACCAGAAGTTAACCTGCATCATTGATAACACCTGGGAAGGAAGGAAATGTCCCAATGTCTTGCCAATATGGCTGCCGTGCAATCCCTTGTTCATGGCAATTGCTCTGTAGTTTCACTGAACAGAAACAGGTAATGGCACGGCGAGGTGGTTCAGTACCTGTAGTTTACACTGAAGAGAAACAGGTAATGGCGGGGCGAGGTGGTTCAGTACCTGGTGCATGGACTTCTGTGCTTCCTGGTTCCGATTGTCCAATCAGAGACGAGTCTTCAGAGTGGGACAGCTGGCCGTCCATCACTAGAGGGGAGAGAGAGAGAGAGAGAGAGAGAGAGAGAGAGAGAGAGAGAGAGAGAGAGAGAGAGAGAGAGAGAGGAGCAGTGGTTTTCAAAGTGGGGTCCCCTAGGCTGCATTCACACTAAAGAGTGTTATACCCTTTCCTAGGGGAATGAGGGAGGAGAGTAGAACCCAATTCATTCCCTATGGAAGTCACATTTTGTCATGCCTCTAGCAAGCCTCTTGGGGTAGGGTGTCATCACTTTAATATAATGCCAAGAGGCTTGGAAGAGGCATGAAACCATGTGACTTTAAATAGAGAATTAATTGTGTTCCACTCTACCCCCCTCATTCCCTTAGGACAAGGATAGGGCAGGTGACTTTACTGTATGTAGGAAGCCCTGAGGTCTGTAACTCTGAGTGTACAAATGGAAACAAATGGGGGCCTTGAAATTAAACGTTTGAGGATCAATGGAAGAGATGTTAGAACCGAACGTAAAGTAAAAGAACAGGAGAAAGACTGAAAGAATTCAATGAAAACACGTTAAAAGATTTACCTATCGGAATTACATTTGACTTGACTGTGTTCTTAATGTCTGCTTAACACTCAGGTCAGGTCAACATGAAAGAAAAGCCAACATAAAATGGAAGTGACGGAGCTGGAATAACCGATATACAGATGAAACGAAAGATAGAGTGTGTGTGAAATGTAGGCGTGGCGGATGCAAAGACAAAGGAATTGACGGAGCAAGTTTCAGGTTGACCGACGAAAGTAAGATGGATAGAAAGAAACAGAAAGAGTGTCTGAGGAAGGGGGGAGGAGGAGGAAGAGGAGGAGGGGAGGACAGGAAGAGAGGAGAAGGGGAAGAGAGGATACCACTTTTAGTAGTTCCTCCTCGTATTTGGTAAACAGTTCACTTTCCCAGCACAGGCACGCACGCTCGCAAGCACGTGCATGCTTGCGAGCGTGCGTGCCGGGTGCTTGCAGGAAAGGCGGTGGAGCACTCACTCACTCATGCACGCATGCACACACACACACACACACACACACACACACACACACGCCAGGGAGTGTTTTATTGTTTCTCACAGGAAACAGGCCATAAATTAGGTCCCTTTAGTAAAAACAGAGACAATCACATGTGACATGCTTCTGTCCCCATGTTCCCCTATGTTCTTCAGAAGGCAGCTGGATCCCTTAACTGATGAGGGAATAGGCATAAAGCTACACATCTGGACCTTATTTTAATGAATACAACTATATTCGAATGAATCTGCATGTTAATACACTAAAACTAGATACATCCGAGATGGTCTGCCTACTCTTCCACAGAGCAATTTAGACCCTGCCGAGTAGGCCACATGGGCGTCAATTGGGTATGGCATGGGTATGCAGCTGCCATACCTTGGGTCCAGTGGGGAAAATTAAAGTCACTTTTAAATATAAATCCATAAATGTCTCTTTGTCTATCTGTGCTGGTTATTGCGACCGTCAGGGAGCAGTTTACTATGAAAACCTCCACCGGCCGTCCGTCCGTCCGTCCGTCCGTCCGTCCGTCCGTCCGTCCGTCACACGTCACACGTCACACCTTTGTTTGTGTACGGTGTGATGTCATATATCTTCAGTATGACATCACACCACATGTGTACACAAACCTTTGTGTACGTTGCTGTGGCAACAGTCTGTTGTTGCTGGTCTGTTAGTGTACGTTAGCAACCACCTTAGCAACCATGGTTTTACCCTAGCAACCAACTGTTTACCCTAGCAACCAACTGTTTACCATAGCAACCATGTTTTTTACCCTAGCAACCAACTGGGCATAAAAGGGATTCTGTTAGGGATCTCCATATATGGGCATAAAAGGGATTCTGTTAGGGATCTCCATATATGGGCATAAAAGGGATTCTGTTAGCTGTTAGGGATCTCCATATATGGGCATAAAAGGGATTCTGTTAGGGATCTCCATATATGGGCATGAAAGGGATTATGTTAGGGATCTCCATATATGGGCATAAAAGGGATTGTATCCCAGATGATGCCCTGTACTTGGGATTTGTTGATGTAAATGTTCACATAGAGTGTAATAATTGGTAAAACAAACTTTTGGCCTATTTGTGGAGATAAGCGACCAACGGTCGCTTATCTCCCGATTAGGGAGTCTTACTGGTTATGTTGTTAAATTACAGTAAAATAACTACAAATGCAAAATTGAACAAAATGGGCACTTTAACAAGGTATTATATTCTCCACACTTGTATTATCCCCATCTTGACAAAATGGTACCGTATATTCCCAGGTTCCGCAGGTCAGCTGCACAGGTGCAATGGATTATTTTTAATTGTGGCGCGTTTACTAACATGCCAAGTTTAGCTGCACTTGAACAACCGTTCCAGGCTGCCATATCCAGCCCAAGAAACTGTAGAAACGGGGGGGAAAATATGTACTTCTTAAAATAAATGTATCATGCCTGTTGCTAAGGTATGGCAACATGACTGGTGTCTTGCACGCGCTAAGGCGCGCGTGCAAGACACTAGTCATGTTGCCATACCTTAGCTTTTTCTGAACTGACGCCACTGGGAGGCCAAAATGTTGTTGGAAGCAAACGGTGCACGGCATTGGACGCTAGATGTGGCGCCATCTTTATTGTAGAGCTGACATCTTTGCGATGGAGACTAACCACTTGAACCCCCCCCCCAGCCCAGCATCCCCATTATGGAGACAATAGCAGCTACAATTCATGGGTTGCATTTGTAGTCCTAAACCGACCATATTGAGGACCAACACAGGTGTTCAATTTGTCTGATTGGCATAGAACCAATGTTCTACGTTAATCAAACACCTGTGTTAGTCCTCAAAATGGCTGGTGTAGGACTACAAATGCAACCCATGAATATGGCAGCTACAAGCTCACATGCGTCGCAAAGAAACGTGATCTTGTTGATCTGCTATTTTCTGCTAAAGTTTGGTTAAACTTGCTTTGTAGCTAAATGTTCGCTTTTAAAAAGATATATTCAAAGACTTGCAAAAGCAATCATAATTTAAAAAAATTGCAGATCTACAAGCTTGCAGCTGTGAGCTTGTATATCTGCTATTTTTCAATAGTTAAAGCATTAAATAATTCTAGGCCTAAATGGGTTATAAGAACGACGACATGGGCCGTGGCCAGGGGATTGAACCTGTGACGCTGTGGCTAGTGGTTGTGGTGCGGCCGTGGGGGTCATGGCCCTACCTGTGTCCTCACAGTTGTCCCCTCCGTGTCCAGGACAACACCTCCACAGCAGAGCTGTGAAGATCTTCTGCTTCTGGCGGTACACCGGACGAGTGGACAGCTTGTACCTGCACTCACATACACACACACGCACACACACGATTATTACCAGTAATAACGCCCTAAGGCCGTCTTATTGGTTGTTTCAGCATGTACAGTATGCTGTGTGTGTGTGTGTGTGTGTGTGTGTGTGTGTGTGTGTGTGTGTGTGTGTACTGTACTGTACTCACATGACCAGCTGACAGTCAGGAGTTCCGTTGGGACAGGGACTCTGGGACTTGATGGTGTACTTCTCTGTGCCACACGCCACCGCCGTGGTCACTACACGCTTCTGCACGAACGCACACCAGTTCCTGGAAGACACACACACACACACACACACACACACACACACGCACACACACACACACACACGCACACACACACACACACACACACACACATACAGTGAGTCATATGGCTGATAGGGAGATGTCTTTGTTCAGTGGCAAAGGAAGGCAGTTGAGATAATCAGGGTTGAAAGGTCCTCAACATACGATATGTGAGCAGCCGCGAGCATGGACACGCGCACACACACACATGCATGCACGCACACACACACACACACACGTGTGCACGCACACACACACACACACACACACGTGTGCACGCACACACACACACGCTTCCTTCTGGTTTCTCGGTCAGTGTTTTCTGCAGGATTGCTTGATTGCATTTTGTCATCCTTCCTACTAAAGGTCGGAGGTCAAGGAGACAAACGTGTGGTGTCCGCTGGCTACCAAGAACACGGAAACAATAACCTCGGAAACAGTAACCAGGCACACAATCACTTTTGTCGCTGAAGAAGCAGTTCTTAACCTCGTGAACCCTCAGTGGCACTATTTCTGAGGCGAATGTCCAGGGAAAATAGCAGATCTACAATTAGATCTGCTATTTTCGGCAAAGAGGTTTAGTCTAGACTAGAGTAAGACTAGCCGACCTTGTTGTACAAAGCCCTGCCATTTAAGTATATAGGTTTTAACCAGGTTTGAGAACCAACAAGATATGCCAAGTTGTGCACTGAATGAACTTGCGTTGCTCATTTTAAAGCGTGGATTGATTGGAAAAGTCTAGCCGAAAGCCGCCCCCGGAGAAAAGATTCACGAACGAAATTCAAACCGTGCAATTGTGTTTGGCCGACGTCGTCGCAATTATTCAGGCACGTTTGCGAATGTTTTAACAACGCCGGACAAAATGTAAGCAATAGCGAAATAAAATCTGGGAAAATGGACTGTTTATGTATGAGCAAAGAGACCAAAGCTGTGAACAGACAATGACATGGATTGACGCTGGAATGATCCATTTCTCTAGAAAGAACCACACCATCAATCAAGATGCATTTACATAACCGATTTATCATGAGAAACCAAGCGAAGGAAACGAACAAATGACTGCGTGAGACATCACTGCAGCAACATTGAAACACAATCTTTTGGTGCAATACTGTATCTGCACCACACAAACCCTACTTCCCTATTCAGGAAACATAATAGTCATAGACGAGCTCACAGCACCTTGCAATGCGACACCTTGTGAACTTGTAGATTGGCTACTTTTAAACAAAGATATTTTGTGCAAGAGAAAAGGAGGGGGCCTAGTAAAGACCCCTGTGGTACTCCAGTCAACTAAAGGTGCTACAGGTATACAACCCAGATACCCAACTTACTACAGAGCCCTTCCCACTCATTCTCTTTCACCCTCTGCTACTATCATCTTGTGAACCACTTGGGTTTGGACATCTCGGTATTGAGTTCTGTTTGGACACCATTGGAGCGGGTCTCTGCCTATAGGTTTAGATAGCCAGACGAGCCTTTGGTCATTTTCATTTATACAGTAACGCACCTCTGAAGAACTATACACAGGGGTTTAACAAGTTTGTTGTATGGCAGCAATGCCATAGTAGCACCTCAACCACCTCAAGCGTGTGAGCTTGGAGGTCGGCTATTTTCGGTGCTTGATTTCTACAGAGAGAGGACAATTCTTTCAACATGAGATGCGGAGGATAGAGATAGGAGATAGAGTTTGAACAAGGCAATTCTGTTTGAATGCTGCCTTCAGGTATGGCATGGAAAAGGGGGCATTTGCTTTTCTTTCACCACAGTAAAAACTGCATTCATGGCCTGGAGAGGGCACTTTTTACAGACGGATAAAAGGGCAGGGACTCAAGCCCCCTTTGATGTCTATGTGTGCACGTGCCTGACCCCAAATAAGCACCAGTGACAATCCTCCATGTTCATGTGTGTGGCTGGGGAGTCTGCCATACTGTAGCACCCGCCGGGCATGACGAACGGAGAGAAAAGTATAGAAACAGGAAGAGAAGCAGGGTGGGACGCGAGGGACAGACGCAGAATGTGACAACCAAACGGAAGGGAGAGGCTTATACACTATGTATTTATACTAGGGAAGCGGAAGGAGTGGGATGGAGGTGTGACGCTGCTCTTTTCTGATGCGGTCCGCCCATGTGACACCGAGTGCCATTCCCCATTCGTAGAATTCCTGTGTGGACACAATTCAGGGCCTTTCCCCTGTCGCGCACTGTGAGCGCCCAGGACAGTAGTGGTTCTCAACCTGTGGGTCGGGACCCCCAGGGGAGTCCCCAGATTATTTTGGGGGGTCCCCCAGATGATTAACTTAATGTGAATTAATTGTTTTCTCACTCAACAGTAAACAAACCAACATAAAGTTTAAGTGCATATAGTGTATCTGCACATTTCTAAAGTGACAATTTGAGGACTTTTTAATACCTCTGAAATGACAAATTAAATATTGGCCAAATTGTCAAATATTAGAAGCAGAAATTGTGAAAATAGCCTGCGCTGCGAGGCATTGTGAGCTTGTAGATCAGCTATTTTCGGCAAAGAAGTTTGGTGTAGAGGGTAAAAAGAGCAGACTAAGTACAGAGTGAAAGGTCAAGTTCATTAAGTATTGATAGTTCAAGTGGTTAAATATCTGAAAACACAAACTGACATGAATCCAAAACACACAGATGGCTGTGCTGTCAAACAATGAAACTATATGGAATCTATGAAAAGGTTGTGGGGGTCCCTGCTTTATCTCTCTCTAAGGGGTCCTTGGCCTGAAAGCGTTGAAGACCCCTGGTGTAAAGTGTTTAGTTGGGTGTCAGAGAGAGACACAATACAATGTTCTGGGATGTTGTGTTTGACTGCTTGGTCTGTCTGCCGTCATCTAATCTGATTCATGGTGGACTGCATGGGAGTCATTCCTAGTATCCATCTTACTGTTTCATCTTCATATGACACATAATGGAGACGATAATGTGTTTGTGGAAAGACTGCACGTGTGTGTGTGTGTGTGTGTGTGTGTGTGTGTGTGTGTGTGTGTGTGTGTGTGTGTGTGTGTGTGTGTGTGTGTGTGTGTGTGTGTGTGTGTGTGTGTGTGTGTGCGTGCGTGCGTGTGTGTGTGTGTGTGTGCGTGCGAGTATGTGTGTGAGTTGGAAGCGGCCTTAATCTAACATCATTTGTCAGGCGCTGTCCTCCTCAAGTCTTGTCTCAATGTGTTTTATGTCTCCCGCTGGCGTTTGTCCACTCCTGGGCGCTGTCACCCATAACGCACGCACGCACGCACGCACGCACGCACGCACACACACACCTGCTGTACTGGTCTGTACTGGGCTCTGATCTTGATGTTCATTATTTTATCTAATAAATAACACCAAATCTGGTTCAGTTGTTCAGTAAAACGTCGCTGTCGGGCAGAAACCTTGTATCTCCAAGTTTCAAATTTGTACGTTTTTTTCGCAAAGTAAAGCCCTGCTTCATCAGACAAGGCCGTCGCACAAAAGTAGTGAAAACAGCAGATCTACAAGCACACAACGCCTCGCGGTGCGAGGCGTTGTGTGCTTGTAGATCGGCTAGTTTAGTTCGTTTTTTTTAAATGATATAAAAAACGAATGGTTTTGGACATACAAGGTTTTCACCCGACAACGACGAAAACATTCCTCATTCCTGTCCTGTTTCCCTGATGATGACTTCATTAATCTTTCTTTCTTTCTCTCTTTCTTTCTTTCTAGTGGGGCGGCATAGCTCAGGGGTAGAGAAACCGTTATTAGAGCACGAAGGGTTCCCGAAGGGTTCCCAGTTCGAATCCGGGCTCCCCCTGAGTTAATGTCGAAGGGTCCTTGGGCAAGACTCTGAACCCCACATTGCTCCCGGTGAGCTGGTTGGTGCCTTGCATGGTTTCCTCCGCCACTGGTATATGAATGTGTGCGTGAATGGGTGAATGTAATGCACAATCTCTGTAAAGCGCTTTGGATCAAAAGCGTTATATAAATGCACCATTTTTCTTTCTTTCTTTCTTTCTTTCTCTCTCTTTCTTCTCTACTGTATGTCTGTCCTCCTCTGTTTGTCTTTCTCTCTTTCCTTACAGCACATGTCTCTGCCGTCTATAAAGGTCGGTCTGTGCGTCTGCCTGTTTTCCGGAGCTACATGTATATTACCGCTGCACCAATCATTGCTAAATGTCTTGTGCCCAGGCCACAGAAGTACCTCCAGCACTCCACTAATCATTTTTATTACATATATTTTATACTTTAACTTGCATATTATGTGGCCTTGTTGAAATATAGTCATAGATATTTAAATAGATAAAGTAGTCTTGCGTAGACAGACAACTATTTCACAATCTCTGAATGCTATACAGGGTCTGGAACTACACATCCCGAAAGCCGAGAACGGTAATTTCCTTTCACGAAAAAATACATTTTGAAATATCTTTTCATTTTATTTTAGAATTTCCATTTCCGATAAGCAGCAAGCTATGTATGCTTTTATTATTTTGATTGTAAATTTAGGACGAATTTGCGTGACTGTAAAGCAGCGGCGGCTCCAGAGAATTGTGACTGGGGGGGCTGGCTTTTTTAGAGCGGGGGCTAATTAATTTTGGCAACAAACAATAATGAATAGTACTAATATGACAGACGAGATTTTCTCGCTTCTAGGGTATGGATAACTGAACAGACCAGATCATTGACAGCTCCCAGCTCCAAATCTGAGGACTGATGATTGGATAGGGTTTTTGTGAGGCTGAAGATGCTTTCCAGCATAAGAAGTATGATTTTATAGTATGGTTTACATAGAAGTCAGTCAATTGTCTTTCACATATTCATATACATTTTATCTATTTATTCCTTAAATATTTGTCATCAGTATTGGGTTTGTGGGGTGGGGGGGCTTAGGGGGTGCTAAGCCTTCATCAGGGGGGGCTAAAGCCCCCTCTAGCCCTGAAAGCCTCTGAAACAGAGGCACTTCATCCTCTGATCATTTATTCTGTTGCTCCATGACCGTATGAAGGAAACATCTGAACATTGTGGGAGGCAACAGTCTGGCTCGCAAGAGCCTTCAGCTAGTGTTGAAGTGTCCTTGAGCAAATCACTGAACCCTTAACAGCTTGCAGTGGGCAGGTTGGTGCCTGGCATGGCTTCCTCCATGCTTTGGACAGAGGCAGCCTATATACATTTCCTCTCTTTCTTTCTTTCTTGTGACATATACTGTTCCATTGTTTCCAAGCTGAGTTCATGTGAAGAATGTGTAAACCATCAGTCACCATCTGAGTCTGTCTCCTAATTTAATCACATTCTGACACTGTGTGACAGTTGAACCCAGCATGGAATGTGTGTGTGCGTGTGTGCGTGTGTGCGTGTGTGTGTGTGTGTGTGTGTGTGTGTGTGTGTGTGTGTGTGTGTGTGTGTGTGTGTGTGTGTGTGTGCAAGAGGGAGAGTGTGTGGGTACCTCTAAACGAGAGACGGGCATGCACACACGCACACACATCATGAGTCATAGGTTCAACAGGGTGACCCAGTCAAAACACCAAACACACCTCATCTGACTCCTAACCCCTCCCAACTCCCTGTGATATGGGCCAATGCCAAGGGCACACACATAAGTCTATTAGCACACATTCCACACATACACAACATGTGGACATGCACGCACACACGCACACACACACACACACGCACACACAAACTGGTGCCCCATTGTTTTCAGTCACCCTTGCAGCTTTTTTAGGACCCTGGGTATTTTTGTGTGGCGGGTGCATTAAGTAGGACTGTGTCTGATGTGTGTGCGCACACACACACACACACACACACACACACACACACACACACACACACACACACAACACACACACACACACACACACACACACAGACAGACAGACACATCAGACAGAAAGAAGAGAGAGAGATAGAGAGAGAGACAGAAAGAGAGACAGAGAGAGAGAATGTAATCCATCCCTCTCTCTGCCAGACCAAACAAAGTCGCGGATGGTGGTGGTGGTGGCGATGGTGTGTGTGTGTGTGTGTGTGTGTGTGTGTGTGTGTGTGTGTGTGTGTGTGTGTGTGTGTGTGTGTGTGTGTGTGTGTGTGTGTGTGTGTGTGTGTGCACGCTAGTGCGTGCGGATTAAGTCCACATACCCCTGATGTTTCTCTGGCATCTGCCCAAAAGACGAGTGACCGACATTCTGTTGTATGAATGTGACAAATGAAACCATAGATACATATAAGACAATTTGAGCTCTGTGGCCTGTAGCTTCCTTTGCCGTCCTCACAACGGAACTGTTGGTGTTAATTAAAGTCTGAGACTCTATTTGCCCAGTTAGTCTCTGAGTTAAATTTACACTTTTACTATACACAGAAAGTTAGCGTTGTGTAACTTTGCGGGGCCACAGTGGCCAGAAACAGTCTTGACTGTTGGGGCGGCAGTGGCTCATGAGGTCGAGCGGCCTCTTGGGAAACCAAAACTTCCCGGTACAATCTCTGGGTCTAGCCAGACTATATCACTGCGTGGAGATATGAGTCTGGTGCTTCTATATAGGGAAGTTTTTACCCAAGGGGCGGGTTAAAAAATGGCTCTGGACACAATAGGTTAGACCAGACCAATACTGGGCCCTGATTGGTCACCAACTCTTCGGGGTGAGGAAATTGATTCACAATTGAGCGGGGCCAGACCCAAATCCACCAAGGGCAATTATTTTTTTGCACCGGCGGATTTGTCTGATTCCAGGCTACTCTAGCTCCCCCTGGGTTGGTCCTTGAGCAAGACACTTTGCCCCCAACGTGGTGGTGCCTTGTTTCCTCTGAATGTGTGTATGAATGGGTGAATGTAATGCACACACTGTGAAGTCGTTTTGATAGTTCAATCGTAGGGTTTAAAGTATAGATAGATAGATACTTAAATCCTGTACTAATTTACCGGGTGACACACGACAATGCTGGATACCATAACCCAGAGATTCTCAAAGTGGGGTCCCGGGACCTTAAGGGGGTTCCAGTGGGTCTACAGCTAAATTATTTACAGTAAATTAGGAAATTGTCAACTCAGTCAGTCTGGAACATCCAATGGGACAGCTGAAGGTAAATTCATATTTCATCAAGTGTTCACTTGACAACAATGATGTATTTTACTGATAAGTTGCTAGAATACATAGCTGCAGGTGAGCAGTTCATTCTCTATCAAGACAAAGTCAACATTTATATTCCCACATATATATTATCATACCTCAAGCTATAATTACAGTTATGTGGAGACAACAACAAAAAAACAGCTTTAAACACTTAAACCCTCGATTCTTAGTAAAAACGGGCCAGAGTTGCAACTTGTACTTGGACCTCTAAACCAAATCTCTACGCCAAAAACAGCCAATCGGTATGTAAATCAGCTATTTTTGGCTAATATTCCCTGCTAAATATGGATGCTGGGGTTCAAGTGGTTAAAGTCTTTAATGTTTTCATGCATTATTCATGGACTTTGCCTTTGTTTGGTCCAGAGAAGACAGACAGACTCTGGGGGTGAAGAGTCTTCCTCTGTGATGAAGAACAGCACAACAACGGACATTTGAATCAGTTACACTCTACAATCTAATCTGATCTATCTGATTAAATGATGAATTGGACAGCGCATCTGTGCGTGTGCGTGCGTGAGCGTGTAGGAGGAGGACCCCAGGGAATTAGTGAGTAGGAGGTCTTGGATGTAAAGATCATATTTCATAAACTGAAATGGCTTCTGACCTCTCTGTCCGTCTGTCTGTCTGTCTGTCTGTCTCTCACTGAGGGGTCTTTCTCACACACAAACAATATTCGTCTAAATACAGTATACACGACGGATTACACATAATGCATGTACACATACAGTACAGTACAGTGAGTACACATATCTACTGTACATAGACAAATAAATACACATACATATCATACATATATGTCCACATAAGGCGGGTAAATATACACCACAGTGTGTGTACAAATACTAACACACACACACGCGCACACGCGCACACACACGCGCGTGCCTAGCAGACTAAACAGCAGCTCCACTAACAAACAGGCTCTTACAATCCTCCATGCCACAGTCCCACCTCAATAGGAAAACAAACACTCTCTCTCTCTCCCCCCCCCCCCCACCATACTCATTTCCAAACACTGGTGGAAAGTAACGAGTACATTTACTCCAGTAAAATCTTGAAGTATTTTTATACTTTTTACTTAATTTAGATCAGGGCAGGGTCTTCAACGTTTTCAGTCCAAGAACCCCTTAGTGGAGAGAGAGAGAGATGAAGCAGGGACCCCCACAACCTTTTCATAGATTCCATATATAATAGTTTCATTGCTTGACAGCACAGTCATCAGTGTATTTTGGATTCATGTCATGTTGTGTTTTCAGATATTTAACCACTTGAACTGTCAATACTTAATAAACTTGACCTTTTACTCTGTACTTAGTCTGCTCCTTTTCCCCTCTACACCAAACCTCTTTGCCGAAGATAGCCGATCTACAAGCTCACAACATCTCGCAGAGAGCGAGGCGTTGTGAGCTTGTAGACCTGCTATTTCTGGCCAAAGTTATTAGAATATGGCAGTGGACGCTAGTGTTCAAGTGGTTAATATAAAAATGTTTATATTACACAAAGATTTGGAGGACTCAAGAAACATTTTGAATTATTTTGCGTGTACTGCCAGTGGTGTAAAGTAACTAATAGGGATGTGAAAAAAAATCGAAAATCGACGCGTCGATCGACTCACGCCCACCGCGACTCAAAAAGTACGAGTCGAAAAATATATATATTTTTTTATTTTTCAAAAGTTTTTCCCCCAAAAAAGGTTTTAATCGTTCAAAAACGTTATAAGCGTTAATGTTTTCCATATGTGAGAGGACCGTGTGTGTGTGTGTGTGTGTGTGTGTGTGTGTGTGTCTGTGTCGGAGACGAGTGTTGTGCATTCGCATGCATGCGGCGCTAGTCAGGTCCGCGGACTACTGGTTGAGAAACACTGCTGGACCGGGCTGATGCGCGCGTCATAGCAGTGCGCGCTGACTTGCCTGACTGTATCAACTCTATGGACTGGATGCTTTTGTTTACCTCCTGCCTCTGCATGCATGCTTCATTGCTTGACACGAAAGCTCGCTTGTTAATGGCAGCGTCGCCGTCGTGTGCGATGATCGCAAAATACACGTTAATGCGACACACCCGAGGACGCGGTCGGTTTGATACACTAGCCTGGGGTGCGCTAGCCTGAGCGCCCCCACTACGTTCCATGGACTTTGTAACTCCACTTCTAGTCTCTAAAGAACAGACTCCATGCTAACGCAAGGAAGAGCAATTATTTATTATAATTATCATTAGGGCTTTGATGCAAGTTCTGATGGGTGCAGCTGCATACGTTGTGGTGCTTAAAGTAATGCGCCGTTGTGCTCTCCTCTCAGCTGCTGCTTAGCGAAAAAAAAAGTGAAAAAAGTCGATCGACGCGTCGATTTTCGGCCGCGACGCGTCGATTGGCCAATAATGCGTCGATTAACATCCCTAGTAACTAAGTACATTTACTTAAGTACTTATTAGGTAAAGCATCTGAGGTATTTGTACATGACTTGAGTATTTCCAATTTCAAAGACTTTTACTTCGACTACATCTCGGATCCAAATATTGTACTTTTACTCTTACTAACTTTAGTATAGTTACTTTGCAGATATTATAATATTATGAAACATACATGATCCACTTTACTTTAGCCCTTTTGTATACCTTGGCTATTTGAAAATAGCAGATCTACAAGCTGTGATGTGTCGTGAACTTGTAGATCTGCTTTTTTTTAAACATGTCGTACTATTACTTTCAGTACATTAATTTAAGACCTTTTTGATGTCAACACTTTCATACAAGTAAACTTTGAATTCTGGACTTTTACTTG
Organism: Nannobrachium achirus; assembly: GCF_963921795.1. NCBI lineage: Eukaryota > Metazoa > Chordata > Actinopteri > Myctophiformes > Myctophidae > Nannobrachium > Nannobrachium achirus. The sequence continues at coordinate 11,618,363 of NC_137833.1, read as the reverse complement.
TAAAAGAGTATTTCTATATTGCAGTACTGCTACTTTCACTGAATGACAAATTAAATCAGAGCACTAGCTGTCTTCCACCACTGCAGAGGAATGTTTGGTGTTTTTGTCTGGCGGTTCGCTGGTACTCGGACTATTCCACCCAGCAGAGTTTATCTTGGCCCAGGGTGTCACAAACACAGCGCACAGACTTTGATATTTCACAACAGGTTATGTAACCCCCCGGCCAGCATTATATGGGAATGACGGCTGCTTGGCTTCTCATGTACAAAACGGACCTTTTGGCTTCAGGAAGTTGGAACGCAGCAGAGGTCCTATACACATATTAGATCTTAGATAATTTAGATTACATTATTATGTTTGAGGAGCCTGACATGTTTACATTGTTTCCCTTCTAAACATTTATGTTCTGTGGTGGCTTTTTTTCTCTTCTTTTTCCCCGTTTCTTTCATGGTTTTGTTTTTGCATCGACGCCTTCACAAGTGTGTAACATATATGTCCATTATACTATATATACCAATGGGAAATACTTCAGCTGTTCCAAGCCATACGACACTTCCAACATCCAGCCAGGTCATGTCAGTAGAAAAGAGTCCATTGCTTTTATACAGTAGCCTGCATCGCTGGTTTGCAACCTATTCAGGCCGTGACCCCCCCAAAATAATCATATTTGAACTGGGGAGTGGACCCCCAACTCTGACAAGAACTTGGAATGTAGGAGTTGGGGTATTTTCAACCTTTTTGCCTGTTTCTTAGACTATTTGGAAATTTGGCCAAAGTTTGACCAGTTTTTATATAGGCTATAGTTCATTCATTCTTTTTAAGTTATTAAAAAGGTCTTAAAAGTCCTTCAATTGTCACTTTACTGTCATCTGGGGACCTATCATACCAATCAGTAGTAATTTCAGATCTGCGGTTCACACACAAAAAAGAATGTTTCAAAATGTTATTGCATGCTTTGTTTGTTTCAATATGCTATTTTCGGCTATATACAATTTACGCTAATACTCAGACCTAATCTGAGACCTTGCAGATATACAAGTCTCACATCGACTTGCATGTCAGTTTGTAGATTTTTTATTTATTTTTGCATGTGACTCCATACGTACTTACGTAGGAGTGTAGGTTTGTGTTTATCGGCGTGTGTGTGTGCACATGAGGCAGTTCAACTGAATTAAAACGATATATTTAAAAAAGATATAAATGTTTGTCTTGTGTGCACCCATGATTCCATTTAAATGACATGACTTGTTTCTCGAGACATGACTTAATTGAATCATATTCTGGATCCACATGATTGTGTTGTGTCGGAAGTCCCTGCTCATCTGGAAGTTCTATAGAAACCTCCCAACAGATCAATAAAACAGATTAATACTCCTCTGCCTCAGTGTCTGATGTTTCACTCAACATCTATGAAGGGAATCACATCAGCTCCAGTTATGGAAGAAGTATTCAAATGTTTACTTAAGTAAAAGTACCAATACCCTATTGTAGAAATAGTCTACAAGTAGGAGTTCTGCATAGGAACATAATGTACTTGAGTAAAAGTACAAATGTATCGGCATCAAAATATACTTAAAAGTATGAAAAGTAATCATTGTGCAGAATGTCCCATTTCACAAATATTTCTAAATTAGCGAATCTAGAACCTAGAAAACCTAGAAAGAATGTTGAATACTTTTGGAAAATGTAAATTTAAACACACACACACACACACACACACACACACGCACACGCACACGCACACACATATATTTGAATACTTTTTTTTTAAGCCAACCACTAATTTGACTGCACAACTTAACCTTAACATAACCTTAAATTGACAAGGAGAATCTGTACTTGACTGCTTTGTGCTCTGTCCACTACTGGCTGTGGCTAATATGCAACAAACGATCAGCAGGCATTGGTTGTGGCATGCAGGTGACAGGAGCCATAGTCTGGTGGTTGGATAATGTGATAATGTATAATAAATGACACGAAGCAAAGCTTCATCACTCATGGTGAAGGTCAACACAGTTATAGAGACATGACAGAACTCGGAACTGAGAGTGTGTGTGTGTGTGTGTGTGTGTGTGCGCGTGTGTGTGCGTGTGTGTGTGTGTGTGTGCGCGTGTGTGTG
>NC_137833.1:11606244-11613744 GCF_963921795.1 Nannobrachium achirus | reverse complement strand
GCGGGGCAAAGTTAAACCAATTAAGGTTAAGGACTCTTAATCAAGTCAATTGACACCACCCACAAGTTTGTACGACAAACGGTTGATGAGTAAAGCCAAATAAAGTTTTGGCCAATGAGGGGAGGGGGCGGGGCAAAGTTAAACCAATGAAGGTGAAGGACTGTTTGAGCAGCAGGAGTCGGTGGTCCCCGGGAATTCCCTGTGAGCATCCCAGTTGGGGTGTTGATTTGGTAATTTTTGCACTATTTGGCGGCGGTGACAGGGGTCCCTGTGGGTTCGTGGAGGTCGGGGGGTCCTGAAGGTTGTGGTTTGGCAGGCAAGGAGTGTGTGTGGAAAATTTCACATGGATAGGTGCAACGATGGCGGCGATATGAGTAGTGCAAAAGTGTGACGTGATGTGACGTGATGTGACGTGACAGACAGACAGACTGACGGACGGACGGACGGACAGACAGACAGCCAGTGGAGGTTTTGATAGTAAATGCGACCTGACGGTTGAAACAATGTCCACACACCATCAGAAAGCAGAGAGCTGTAACAAACACTGGCTTTCACTGACGTCTTAACTGACATCTATTATAGGTCAGTGGTCCTCAACCTTTTCAGGCCGCGACCCCCCAAATAATCATATTTCAACTGGGGAACCCCCACCCTTACGAGCACTAAGAGTTGAGGCATTACATTTTGTGGCATTGTGAGCATGTAGATAGGCTATTTTCATAATTTCTGCTTTGCACACTCTCAGAGTTAAATAAACACTCACCCTGGCCAAGATATGACTTCCGCTTGGTTCCAAGATTTCTAGCGGAAGTGCTGCGTTTAACGGAAGTTACGTCATGCGGTGCGTGTCTGTTAACATTCCCCAGCGAAAGATTGTAGCTCTTAACTCACTCATTGAATGCCATTTCAAGATGGCCCCCAAGTACCAGACTGCCACTATCCTAGATTTCTAGTGCACGGATCAATTTTTAGTGCACGGATCGTGCACGCCCATGCACCATATATGCATCATATGTGTAGTACTTTTTAACAGCTTTCAAACAAAAAAATCCGCTTGGAAATCCGTTCAGGCATTCATGAGTTACAAGCCTTCAAAGTCAGACAAAACAGCCATTTTTGACATTTTGAAAGATGTGTTTGTTTGTTATGGGGCTACACATTCTTTGAATTGTTTTTTTTTTTTTTTTTTTTTTTTCAAAATGGCTTCCAACTCGGGAAACTCGGGCTCTGGCAGCCTGGGACTACTGTAATAACTCGGGAAACTCGGGCCTTGGTAGTCAATGAGTTAATAGGTGTAACATCACCTGAATCAATGTTTTAGTTTATATATTGTTTATTGTGAGCGCAACCGACGGAGCAGGAGACGTAGACACGATTCTTTTCCAGCGGGGAATACGTTTGCAGGAACACCGCACTGTGAAAAGAAGACAACTTCCGCGAATATTCAGCCCCACCTCCTAGAACGGTCTCTGCCTCATATCTTGACCAGGCTTTTCTCTTCGCAGATGAGTAAAAGCCTGGCTACGCAAGGCTAATAAACACTAAGGATTTTACAGATTGGGGTCCCTGAGATTTGATTTGATTAATTTGAAATGCAATCAAACCACTGGGTCACAGAAGTTCGGGGATAACACAGTAAGTCCTGAGACTTATTTCCATTGCGGTCTCTCTCACAAGAAACAGTTAAGTTAAAAACACATTACAATACAACACAAATGATGGTATAACTTATACAGTACCAGCCAGCCACACACATAAAAACAAGTGCTCCACTATCTTTCCAATAGACAATAGACCTTCTATGGGGGAACCTTTTCTAAAAGACATGCTTTAGTCTGCTGCTTAAACAACCTCAGATTTCCTGTCAGTTTGACACTAATCTGGGTTCCCAGAAGTTTTTCTCTTTTTCGCCACTAGGGGCGCGGGGGGGTAGTTTTACACTGGCTTCGATAAAAATGATGGTATCAAATGGGGGTCTGTGGCCTAATGCACACAACTCCACGGAGGCCATGAAGGTCATGGCCATCGTTGCCCCTTAGTTTGGCCTTCTGCCCCTCAAAGCCCTGAGGCCACATTGACCTTGATGCCCCGCCAGCACTACCCCTGCTGACTGTACCATTCTATCCTCTACCCCTTCTTGTTGATATGTTTTTACTGGGGTTTTCCAGGGTGATTGTGACGCTCCCTGACTCGGCACGACACCTTAACAATCAGGCAAGAATTCAAAGTTCACAAGGCAAGAGACAGAACCAGGAGATCAAACACGAAGAGGGATCGGGCAGAGAATCAGCGCCCAGGGAATCAATTAGGCTTAGCGTATTGCAAAGGATTTGGACACCCACAGAGTTTTCAATTTCCCTATAGCCAGCCTTGATTTACAAGCTGAAATAAAGCAATAAGCCCCAAGAGGGGCTTAATACTTAGTGTTTTCTGTGTACACTTGGTGTGCATGACGACAAGTCTTTGAATATTTCAAACCCTTATAAGGTTTTGTGAAAAGTTTCTATGCCAGTGGTGCTCAAACCTTTTCATGTGAAGGATCCCCAAAATGATATGTATTTGGCCACGGACCCCCATCCTAAAATATTTCGTTCCAGGGACCCCCCAGAAGCAAAATTTGAGTTACAAATGTTCGCCTAAAAAATACATATATTCAAAGATTTGCACACATTTTCACGACTTTTCAAAAATAGCAGATCTGCAAGCTCGCAGCGCAGCACTCCGTGTTGTGCTGTGAGCTTGTATATCTGCTATTTTTCGATAGCTAAAGTATAAAATAATGAAGGCCCCTCCACCTTTGGCCCTATCTTTATGTTCTTGGTTGCTGTGACAGATTAGTTGCAGTTCCAGCAAAAAAACGATAACACTGTCTGTTTATCTCCCAACAAGTTTCAGCTTACATGAGCCTGAAACTGAAACCAACCCAGATCCACTCCTGTCCTCTTGTTTACTCTCTCTCTCTCTCACATGCACACACACACACACACACACACACACACACACACACACACACACACACACACACACACACACACACACACACACACACACACACACACACACACACACACACACACACACACACACACACACACACACGTACACACACACACACACACACACACACACACACACACAAACTATCTCTCTCAGTGAGGGGTCTTGGAGATCTTTCCATGCATGGCCAAAACTCACGTCCAATAACCCAGAACGCCCCGACACACACACACACGAGCGTGTGCACACACACACAAACACGTTCACACACACAAGCGCGCACACACACACACACACTCCCCAGGGTCCTATTAATGGGCTGTTCCAACACAACACCGGTGCCTCCGTCCAGACTCCCGTCTCTGTTGTCAACACACACTCAAATCTTATCTTAGTTTTTCCTCCATATTATACACATCATGCAGGATTTGTCAGCTATTAACTCCAGTGATCGTGAGGTGAAGCAGCAGCTTAGGTTTTACACTTTAGTTCCTATTCCCCCAACATTGTCTTTCACTTCCAATCAAGTCATTCATTCTTACAGTTTCACCATTAACTCGCCACTTATCTCACTTTCATACAGTGTCTCGTTACTCTCGTATGTGTTGATGACATGCTTTATCTTACTATAAATGCAAGAAAAAAACGGGTCCTATGACAACAGGTATAATGGGGTTTGCATTAAAGGGTGGGGCATTCATTCCCTATTTACATCGTTCCCGAGTTGGCTGGTCCCCGACTAGACGCTCGCCCACCCGACAGACATATACAGAGATCTCCATATATGGGCATAAAATGGACGCACACAGACAGATACAGATATCTCCATATATGGGCATAAATGGACACAGGCAAACAGATGGTCAAAACGGGTCCTATGACAACAGGTATAATGGGGTTTGCATTAAAAGGCGGGGCATTCATTCCCTATTTACATCGTTCCCGAGTTGGCTGGCCCCCGACTAGGGGGGCCGAGATTCTAGTTGTGTTAATTTGTTATGCTGTGTTGATGAATTGAATACTGTACATAGGACCACAATGTCCCAGGACTTTCTTTTCTTCTTTTCTTTATATCCTTTAACCTTAATGTCTGACTGTACCACATGCTGTTCACATTTGAGACTAATAAAGTAGTCAATAAATCAATCAAAACTGAAGGATAATATTAACAGATGCTCAAAGTTGATGAAAGTCAACCAAATAACACAGTTTGGGGGCGTTTATCAACAAGGTGCATGTGCACTGAGGACTCATCCAGTGTCATTCTGACTATGCTTGCACCTCATGGCTCACCATTCACCAACACCCCCCTGCCACTAAAAACGAAACTGCAGACCTCAAAACAAGCTGATGAGACTGCTACCAAACCTCCACCCCAGGACCTACAGTAGTCCAAGCTCACTTTGCAGAGCACAGAGACTTACAATGGGTCTGGTCTTCATAATACTAGAGCCCATGTACCTGTCCAACTACATCTCTAGAGAGAGAGGGATGTCCTCAAGTTATAATTGGACTACAGATAACTGTATCTCCTACCAGCTCGCCCCCATGAGAGTCAAACAACTCACTCCCTTCAGCGAGCTCCATGGAAGGAGGACCCCCGTGGGAGTGGCGCGACCTGGCGCTTCCCAAGGAACCTAAGCACAACGGTGGGGGCCAGTGGTGGGCAAGGAAGTAGGGAGTGCTTCGTGGTGTTCACTTGGACCACGTGGAGGTGCCGAAGATTTACTATTATGTCCATATAACGTCACATAACCTGGTAAGTCGGCTCATGCGACCATCGAAATGCTCGGCACTCGACTCAGCAAATGTTCCTCTAAGAATAGGAATGCGGCCGCCCTGAGTCCACTATGAGTGTCTGTCCTCGGACTGTATTAGACCAGTGGTTCTCAAAGTACATTTCAGGGACTCTCTAGGTTCCTTCATGAGTGTCTAAATCGACCCTTACAAGTCTGTAACTTTGAACGTTTACAAATGGAACCAAATGGACCCCAACGGGTCCATTTGGTTCCATTTATACACTTTAAAAGTTGAGGGGAGACCTTCAAATTTCAAAGTTTGAGAACCACTGCCACTATGGGTGTCTGTCTTCAGACTGTCTTAGGCTATAGTGAAGTGGTAGCTCCACTATAGGTGTCTGTCTTCAGACTGTATTAGACTATAGTGAAGCGGTAGCTCCACTATGTGTGTCTCTCTTCACTAAAGCTCATCTGGACTTCGCTACATCTACACTTCAACCACACTTGACCTCTCTGACCTCCTAATCAAGAGCATGTCGTCCTCCAATCAAAGCTCACCATCACAAGATAGGGTTGAAAACCCAGACACCCACACACACACACAGTCCTAAACCTGCTCCCCATTAGCCTGACACACCACCACTGTGACAGACCAAGACAAAGCGGCCTGTCTTCCGCGACGTCATTACGTTAGCTTTGAAAGTGTGTGTGTGTGTGTGTGTGTGTGTGTGTGTGTGTGTGTGTGTGTGTGTGTGTGTGTGTGTGTGTGTGTGTGTGTGTGGGCACTGACGGTCGGAAACCTAGCATGTCCCAATATTGTTAACTTTTCCGGAAACGGTGACAAAATAAGCTGTGTCCCGATGGATCCGGTGTAGTTATGATTTAGCCCCCTCTAGCTCTCTCTTCTGTGTTTAAGCTTTTAATGCTTTTCATTGGTTCGATGTCTATAAGGACACAGACACATGAATCACTTTCATATATCTACAGCAGAGGTCTTCAACAGGGGGTCCGGGACACCTAAGGGGTCCTCAGAGTTACTACAGGGGGTCCTCCAAATCTTTGTGATTTTATTTCCTGAGAACTTTAGCCAAAAATAGCAGATCTACAAGCTCAGCTCACAACGCCTCGCAGCGCGAGGCGTTGTAGATCGGCTATTTTAGGCAAAGGGGTTTAGTGTAGAGGGAAAAAAGAGCAGACTAAGAGTGAAAGGTCAAGTTTGTTAAGTATTGACTGTTCAAGTGGTTAAATATCTGAAAACACAAATTGACATGAATCCAAAATACACTGATGATTGTGCTGTCAAACAATGAAACTATATGGAATCTACAGTATGAAAAGGGGGGGTCCATGCTTCATCTCTCTCTCAACTAAGGGGTCCTCGGCCTGAAAACGTTGAAGACCCCTGATCTACAGTGCTTGTAGATAGACTATTTACCCTGCTTTTGCGCGACACTGCTGTTTAAAAAAAGTAATCTAAATTTGGAGATACAAGGTTTTCTGACCGACACACATGATGTGGTTGTGAGTGCGTGCGCGTGCGTGTTTAAGGAGTGCTAATTGCAGGCTGTGTTGTAATCTGAGTTCCCAGAAGTTCTTTTTTTATCGCCACTAGGGGGGGGCGAGAAGAACTTCTGGGAAGAATAACCATTATATCTCTGGGCCCGGAAGTCAGCCCAGCTCAGAAACTATGGGTATGGGTAAAACTGGAGGCAAAGATGGCACTGGAGGTTACCCATATCTAAATGAATAGAAATCACCGTGGCAACGCCTCTGCAGCCCACGTATGGAGGCGAATCCTCCAAGACTAGCTGTGTTGTAGTAAAGGCCTTGTGGGAGACATGTCTGATCAGGGATTGAATCAGTTCAGTGTGTAAATGTATGGATGTGGATGGAGGCTTACAGAGATGACATATTTTACAGAGATATTTTGTCCCCACACTGTCAGAGGTCCCCTGCAGGTGACTGTGTGAACATGCGTTTAGTCCCCATAAGTATAGCTAGACAAACTCACACACAGACACACACACACACACACACACACACACACACACACACACACACACACACACACACACACACACACACACACACACACACACACACACACACACACACACACACACAAGACCCCATTTAGAGGCCTGACGCACTGTGAACAGACGCACTGTGAACACACACACACACACACACACATTTAGAGACACACACTACAGACCCATTTAGAGGCCTGACGCACACTGAACAGACACACACACACGCATGGTGGCGCGCACGCACATCTAGAAGAAGTTAAGTGCTATCAGGTCCGTTCCGAGGTAATTAAGACAAATTGATTGGTCCCGCTAAGAGAAACCAGGTGTCTCCCCCTGTGGCACATGCACGCACGTGGCGCACGCACGCACACACACACACACACACACGCACGAGTGCGCACACACACACTCTCCTTTAGTTCCATACAACTAGACATCTTGTCACCCAAGCAGGCATTTCAGACATTGCTTTGCCTGCATGCTGACAGACAGAAAGACACACACACACACACACACACACACACACACCACACACACACACACACACACACAGGCTTGTGTTACTATACTTGTGCGGACATGAATGACATTTTTAACCGTAACCATAAGACCGAAAATAACAGATCTGCAAGCACACAACATTGTCGCGCTGCAATGCTTTGGGGGCTTGTAGACCAGTTATTTCTGGTGTCTGACACCGGCAAACAAATAAGAAGGTAGATAAACCAAAC
>NC_137833.1:11559157-11606044 GCF_963921795.1 Nannobrachium achirus | reverse complement strand
GAGCCGCCGCTGGCAACAACCCTGAACCCCCCCACCCACACACACACACACACATCCACTATCCACTCACCCGGTGCGTGCGGGGGTAGCTCCCTCCCTCGCCGGCAGACGGCGCCGCCTCCTCAGGAAGTCCCAGTGGCTGCTGGTGACCCACGGGCCTGGCCCCCGCGCGGGAGGAGGGGGTGAGCCGACGACCCCAGACCGCCTCGTTCTCCTCGACCTCCTCCTCCTAATGCCATCATCATCACCTCCTCCTCCCCCTCCTCGCCCTCCCCACCATCCTCTTCCTCCTCCACCTCCACCTCGGGGTCTCGGGCTCGGACCTCGCAGCGCGCGCTCACCAGCAAGGCCCAGCACCAGCACCAGCTCCCCCACGTGCGCTCTCATCAGCAGCATCTCGTCTAAATGACAAACCCCCGGCACCGCGACGACGACGCGGCCCCCCCGTTCTATATGATGTGCCTTCCGGTCTGTCAGTCTAGTCCGCCTGGTCCCGTATAGGCTAGACGTCTTGTCTTCACCTGCAATGGAAAAGAACGTTAAAGCTGTAACTTATTTTATTATTCTATCCCAGATCTGAATCCGGTGGTTCATTTTGAGCTAATAGAGCTAATAAAGCCTGCCTGCTTGCTCAGGGGATAATTGGATAATTGAATCTTGCCCATCAGGTCAAAATTCTTCAGATCCTGTATCTATAGGTGAGACATCAGATCTAAAGAAAGTCTAAATGGAAGAGCAGAGAGACAACATTCAAACGACTCCAATTGTATAATATTGTATTAATATATTCTATACAGATTGGACAAAATTACAATTTTATTCATTAAAATATAATAGAGTATAAAAAAGTATAATGAGGCTTTAAGTTTGATTTATATTAGTCACACGACAGCGCCAGAAATAGCAGAAGATAGCCAAAAATATCCAGCAATAGTGAAAAGTGGCTCAAAATAGCTAAGCATAGCCAACGGTAGCTGAAATTTAGTGTCATCAAGTGGTATTTCAAAACGATTCAATGGAAACTCTTAAGAAATTGCTTACTAGTCCTAGCAGGAGACTCCAATCCCCAGGATTTAATTTAAATTAACACATTCTTGTATTTGCATTATTCCATTCCAGTATTTTAAGTTAAGCTTTCGTGGGGGAAACAAGAAAAAGATTTTAAAATTCACTCCCCAGCTCTATTACCACAATGGATCTTATAAATAAACATTAATGCAAATTTTCTGACCTATGGAATCTACTTGTGACCTATGCTATGACCTTTAACCACTTTAACCCTCTAAAATGTAGTGAATCGGACCTGACTTGCAACTGTATACTCAGTCTGCTCTTTCTTGTCTCCTATACACCAAATCTCTTTGCCCCAAAAATAGCCGATCTACAAACTATATGCCATCTTCTGGTCAAGGTTCCCACCATAGAATATAGGGATGCTGCGGGGGTTCAACTAGTTCAAATTCTGTGGGGGAGGAAAAAAAGCGCCGGCTCGCCAAACGGTCTGTCCGGTCAGAGCGTGGTATAGTACATTACCTCTAAACTTTGAGCAAAGCAGGTATAAGATTCCAACCAGCAACCTGTGTCTCATGTGATATGATCCTACATTCCAATGGTTTCAAACCTTTACATTTCAAGGTCTCCCCTTAACTCTGACAGTATACAAATGGAACCAAATGGACCCCAACAGGTCCATTTGCTTCCATTTGTACACTGTCAGAGTTACAGACTTGTAAGGGTCAATTTAGCCCCCCATAAAGGAACCTATTAGAGTCCCTGGAATCCACTTTGAGAACCACTGCTACAATCAAATCTATCAGAAAATGGGTAAAAAAAAAAAGAAAAGCAAAAAGAAACACACCGGGACAGTTAGCTCCTGCTGTCTGCTTGTTAATAAGGGTCCACTGCTGTCTCCTCTTCACGCCAGGTGTCTCTCACCCTCTCTCTCTCTCTCTCTGTGTGAGTGTGTGTGTGTGTCTCTGTGGCTGACAGACTGACTGTGAGGACCCCAGCAGGAAAGACCGTTTGTTTTTAAAGAGTTTCCTTTAGGGGAAAGTTACCAAAAAAAAAGAAGAAAAAGACCCCGCCCCCTTCAGATTGGGGAGAAAGAGACCCCTCCTCCCTTCCCCTGACGCTTTCAAAGACCTCCTTGCAACAATCCTCGGAAAGACCCCCCCCCCCCCCCACCACACCCAAGCTCACCCCCCACCAACCTCCTACCTCCCCTAGCTCTCGCACTCGACCTGGACTGGAACAATCTACCCTTTTGCAAATCCCGCCCCATTCTGCCCTGTTACTATGATAGGACATTTGACCCTGGCAGATTGTTTTTATAGTGGCAGTGAATGGGATTTTTTTTTCCCTTCATAGCCTCATTACAGCTATATAAAGTACCAAAGGAAAAAACATCTAGGTGATATTAATAAAAAGGGAAGACAAAGGTACAGTAGTTACATTGCAAAACAGGGGGTTTACCCGAAAATATATGTTTTAATTTGTTTAATCCCAGTGGGACAGAATCCTCTTTTGCAGATTCTTTTATAGTGGTAGTGGATGGGATTTTTTTTCCCTTCATAGCCTCATTACAGCTATATAAAGTACCACAAAAAACACATCTACGTGATATTAATAAAAAGGGAAGAAAAAGGTACAGTAATTACATAGCAAAACAGTAGTTTTCCCCCCGAAAATAAATGTTTTAATTAGTTTAATCCTCTGGATCAGAAAGAGAATAGACCGCGCATTGCATCCTGGGTAGGAAGAGGACAGAAACTATAATCCTAACCTCACATAATAGGCTGGCTTTTCGTAATTCTGCCCATTTAAAATATATGTACCCAATCGTGACTCTTAGACCATTGATAATGGTCCATGTGAACTAGTTTGTTGAAGCTTATTCATTATGATGAGCGAGATCACGGCCGAGATCGCGGCCGTACCGGGCGATCGCCGTGTCGCGCACTGCGGACAGTTTTGAAAGCCACATTTAACATTCTCCACTGCACAAACTCCCACCCCCGATAGCAAAAAGTGAATGTTTTTTTCTGGTTGGCCAGTCAGGGAGTCTCAGGGACCAATCAGAAGGCTGACAAACGGTCTATTCTCTGACCTCTCTCTCTCTCTCTCTCTCTCTCTCTCTGGGGATGTGGGGCGAGCTAGTGCAGACCAATGATCTCCAGGGGGTCTTCAACAGGGGGTCCAGGACCCCATAGGAGGTCCTCAGGGATACCGTTGTTTTCCTGTTGAGACTGGCACATTTCTCCCAGGTTTTTTCATCTCACTCACGTCACTTTGTCTGCTGACCTCACTCAGCAACGAAATAAACAGAAAAATAAACAACATTTTAAATGAAACAAATCACAGGAGGCAAGCAGTGATCACCCCATGATGTGCAGTGCAATATAGTTTTAAATGCACTACATTGCATTGAAGTACCCGAACCAAAGGTCAAGTTCATAAAGTATTGAGGGTTTGCGTGGTTAAAAGGAAACTTGACTCAGGAAAACACACATGGAGATGACATGTATTGGTCAAGGTGATGCTAGCAGCCAGCAAAAAAAATAACAAGATTGTTAAAAGTGACTCCCCAACTTGTGAGCAGTGGCTGTGCATTGTGGAGGAAATATATGTGATGGAGAGATTTACACACAGACTGGATACAAGAGGAACTGCTCTGACATCACACTTTGACTTCACTGTGATGTCAGGGGAACCACACTAACAGAATCCCTTTTATGCCCATACATGGGGATCCCTGATGTCATCAATATTAACTCATTGAATGCCCTTTTCAAGATGGCCGCCAAGTACCAGGATGCCACGTTCCTAAATTTCTAGTGCACGGATCAATTTTTAGTGCACGGATCGTGCACGCCCATGCACCATATGTGTAGTACTTTTTTAACAGCTTTCAAACAAAAAAATCCGCTTGGAAATCCGTTCAGGCATTCATGAGATAGAAGCCTTCAAAGTCAGACAAAACAAACACTGCCACCTTTCCTACATTTCTAGTGCACGGATCAATTTTTAGTGCACGGATCGTGCACGCCCATGCCTAGATCATGCACCATATGTGTAGTACTTTTTAACAGCTTTCAAACAAAAAAATCCGCTTGGAAATCCGTTCAGGCATTCATGCCTTCAAAGTCAGACAAAACAGCCATTTTTGACATTTTGAAAGATGTGTTTGTTATGGGGCTAAACATGCAATTTCGCAATTGCGATCATGCCTAATACATTTGAGGCATTTTTAGAAATTTTTTTTATAAAAAAAAAATTTGAAAAAAAAAAAAAAAAAAATTTTTTTTTTTTTTTCAAAATGGCTTCCAACTCGGGAAACTCGGGCTGTGGCAGCCTGGGACTACTGTAATAACTCGGGAAACTCGGGCCTTGGCAGTCAATGAGTTAAGCCCATATCTAACAGGACTTCATATGGGAATGCCCATATATGGAGGCTACATACGCCACATACACCACATACCACACTAACAAATATATGGCCAAGACATGGCGCGACCTCTCTCCCTCGCCCTGAGGCGTCTTACTAGTACTTTTACTTACTAAGTAAAATATGTGAGTAGGCTACTTTTTCCACCCCTGCTGGAGTGGTTGGAGGTGGTCTCCCTATACTCTTCCATCCATAGACCTTTAGGCCCTGGTGGATAATGGTTGGGGTCTCTCTCTCTCTCTCTCTCTCTCTCTCTCTCTCTCTCTCTCTCTCTCTCATTTCCTGGTGGGTCAGAGTTGCATATTGAGAAACACACCCACACACGCACGTGTCTCCCCCCCCCCCCCCCACACACACACACACAGACATCATGAGTGCACGTACCCTCACACATTCATGCATACATGATACACACTCATTCAGGGACATGCAGAGAATGTCAGAGAGGCAGGGGCTGACATTTTCTAAAAGGACCTTTTGGTGGAAATATCCAAAAGAAGAAGACCTCCAAGCTCACAACGCATGCGCTGCGACGTGGAGGTCGGCTATTTTCGGGGCGTGATACCATACTGAACTAAGCATAATCAAGTGAATTCATGGGTTGCATTTGTAGTCCTAAACCGGCCATATTGAGGACCAACACAGGTGTTCAATTTGTCTGATTGGCATAGAACCAATGTTCTACGTTAATCAAAACACCTGTGTTAGTCCTCAAAATGGCTGGTGTAGGACTACAAATGCAACCCATGAATACTGGAGATGTCGCGTAACGGCATGGATTTCTACACAGAGAGGGCAATTCTTTCAATATAAGATGGCGCATTGAATGCTGCCTTCAGGTATGGCATGGAAAGAGGGCTTTTACATTTCTTTCACCATAGTTAAAAACTGCATTCATGGTCTGGAGAGGGCACTTTTTACAGACAGATAAAAGAACAGGGGCTCAAGCCCCCTTTGATGTCTATGTGTGCACGTGTCTGCACTCATAGCATGCACAAGCGTAGGTGTGGACACACACACACACACACACACACACACACACACACACACACACACACACACACACACACACACACACACACACACACACACACACACACACACACACACACACACACACACACACACACACACACAGAGCGCTCTCATGAGGAAGCGGGCCATTTCTCTTGGCAGGTCAGAGGAATGTCTCTGTTCTTATCACGGCCGCTCGGCATTTCTCTTCCTTCACCACACAGAACGCAGGAAGGGGATGTCAGGAGAGAGAGAGAGAGAGAGAGAGAGAGAGAGAGAGAGAGAGAGAGAGAGAGAGGAGGCAGAAAGAGGAATAGATGGAGAGTGGATAGATAGAAAGAAAGATAGAGAGAGGGGGGGAGACACAAGACAGACAAAAAGATAGAGATAGACAAAAAGACATGAGAGAGATTTAAAGGAGTAGTTCACCCACCCCCAAAATGACTTTTTTTCTATTGATTACTCACACCATGGAGACTTCAGTTAAATAATACTTTTTTGTATTTGTCGCATTCCTAAGAGAAAATTTTGATTATAGTAAATGTACCCCCATTGATTCAGGATGGGGAACCGAATCCAGAATCAAGGGTGGTACATTTATTGTAATAAGATTATTGTCTTA
This sequence comes from Nannobrachium achirus, assembly GCF_963921795.1. Classification (NCBI taxonomy): domain Eukaryota; kingdom Metazoa; phylum Chordata; class Actinopteri; order Myctophiformes; family Myctophidae; genus Nannobrachium; species Nannobrachium achirus. Next base: position 11,599,964 of record NC_137833.1, on the reverse strand, counting down.
GGAATGCAACACAAAACAAGAAATATTATTGAAATCAAGTCTCCATGGCGTGAGTAATCAATAGGAAAAAAAAGTCATTTTGGGGGTGAACTACTCCTTTGAGGCCTGTCTATAGTATCTCCGAAAACCAAACTTTTCTTCGGCGAGTTGCGACTTCCCCACGTGCAGATTTCCGAACTCTAATTCGGTGTAATGCGTTTCAGAAGTTGCGAGTCAGAGAGAGAGAACAGACAGGCAGAGAGAGAGAGAGAGAGAGAGAGAGAGAGAGAGAGAGGGAGAGAGAGAGGGAGAGAGAGAGAGAGAGGGAGGGAGGTATAGGGAAGTGAAGTGAAGGGAAGGGGGGATAAGGCCGGGAAGGAAGTGAACCCATGCGTTAAGTGGTGTAATGGAGCAGAGTCAAATCCCAAATCAAATTGATTTATATAAAGTGATTTAAAAAGAAAAGAAAAGAAAAGAAAAACACACAGAGCTGTTGAAAAGTGTTGCACAGAGCAGCCGAGGACACTCGTTACACCCCCAAAGGTCACACACTCTCACATAATGGGAATTTAACTCTGTTGCATTTTGTACACTCTCGGAGTATACTCATGGATATACCTATTGTGTTATGAGTTTGTGTACACTATAGTAAGTGTGTGTGTGTGTGTGTGTGTGTGTGTGTGTGTGTGTGTGTGTGTGTGTGTGTGTGTGTGTGTGTGTGTGTGTGTGTGTGTGTGTGCATGCGTGCACGTGCTCATGTGTGCTGTATATGTAGCACGTGCGCTTCCACACGTGCCTGTGCCCGACCACAAGGCCGTTTTTATCTCCTAGCGAGATAAAGGTTGTTTTTATATGAAACGTATACTTTGCAGAAAGTACCACACATGGCAAATTTTTATCTGTTTTTCTTTTTAAGCTGGTCTAACTCCTATGGAGTTACCTCAGCTCTTTTTGTTTTAAAACCCCCTTTCTCTTTTAAAACTGAATCCAAGTATCCCATTTATTTGACCATCACATTTCTTAATATATTTTGCTTAAAACTGCAAGAGAACACAGAGAAAAACATTGCTAGTATGATGCTATGAATGAAAAGAAATGGAGTGAAATAATAGTTAAAAGTTAATACCAAATAAGTAGATTTTGTGGTGGCCATAACATTTCAGTGGGTTGAAATTGTAGTTGAATGATTTGTTATGCTTTTTCAAATAAATTTGGTTTAATACTTTTAAAGATAATGCAGGTTCACACTATGTTTGCCAGTGATTTATCATTAAACTGACACTGACGAAGGCCTGCGTGCCGCAACACGTCTGATCTCACATGACAAGTCAAATAAGTTCTTCCATTTTCCACTTTGTTACAAGCACCCCCTGTAGTACCTTGGCGTACACCCCAAGGGGAACCGACCCGTGAAAAGACCGGCCGAATGAAGAATGAACGTTCAGTTCCCAGATAAAGAAAACATTTGGAATACCACACCATTATACTGTACTATCCAATGACATGTTATTGACAATTATATGATTCACTGACTATACTATGAACTATTATGATAGGTATCTCTGCCAGGAGATCATTGCGTATGGTATGTGCGTGTGCGACTGTGCGTGTGCCCCCAGAGCATACTACTAGCCTAGTACTAGGCTGATCATATTGTGTCACATTCCCTCTGCAAGCCAAGGACTCTCTCAAAAAATAAATAAATAGAAAAATCTGTCAACGACAGCTAATTGATATTAATAATGATGGAGCAATCATGCCTTTAGCACCACACACCAAATACAAGCCTATTACCAGTGTTTTTGCAATAGAAATCGGCCAAGTCTACAAAAACAAGCCCAAAAGAAGCAACATTTTCTTCAAAATCATGAAAAAAAAAAATCGAATGTTGTACTGGGGTTCCTGGCACAAAATATTTTCAGATGGTGGTCCATGGACAATAAACAACATTAGACAGCAAGCCCAAATAAGCACTTTAGAAACAAGCCGGGGGAAAAAAAGAAACGCCACCCGGAACTACCAATATTTACATAGATACTTTACAGAAAAACAAGCCCAATGTCGCTTATAATAAGCGCATATGGCAACACTGTGTATGACCCATAGAGTATATATAAAATAGAGAGCGGACGAGCCCCGCCCCACTATCATTTCAATGCAAGTGCTCAGTGGCGTTTTGAAGCAACGGCTACGTGCTAGCATGTAGCTAATCCAGGTGCATTCTGGGGGAAATTGGCCACTACCTAGTGGGGCCAAGCCCCCAGAATGCACCTGGAAATGACGTCACGCTGCTCTCCGCTCAGTCTGGAGTGGAGGGGGCGGGGCCAAAATGCGCGTTTAGGCTGCAGTTCCAACTTTGGCCACCATCGGGGTTGCTTCAAATCTAGCCCTGGGTTCTGGGGGCTTGGTATGACCTCTTCTGGGGCTTAGGCATAGAGTATATAGAGAGCGGACAGCCTCGCCCCCAGCCATTCACTTCAATGCAAGTGCTCAGTGGCGTTTTGAAGCATGCGGAAGTAGCTGAATCCAGGTGCATTGTGGGTGAATCCAGGTGCATTCTGGGGGAAATTGGAACCAAATTTGGTTCCAAAATGTTTGACGTCGAGACGTAATGACGTCACGAACGACGTCGACGTCCATTGAACCCTATTGTAGACCCCAGCGGCGCGCTCTTATGCTCGTGCATGTATGTTTCATCCCACCTGAAATTCCAGCTTTGGCCAGTAGGGCGGCCGCTTCAACGTTTACAAGCCGTTCTGGGGGCTTGGGCTTAGGCCGTCGACAATAGCCTGGCGCTGCCTGCCAGCCTCTTTCACACACTTTGCACCACCAGGGGGTGGTGTTTCAGTCTGGAACCCCATGCAGGCTACGTCAACATGGCTTCTCCAAGCATCCCGGTCCTGAGCCAATCTCTCCAAAAGCTGTCCCCAGATGTGGACCACTTCCCTCTGCAACTGCCTCCAAGTCACGAGACCAGATGTTAACTCATTCTGAGCCCAGGACATTAACGGATTAGGGGGTCCAGAGTGCCCCCTCCCGGCCCCATTAACGGCCGCTGTCTTATTTTGAAGGCCAGAAGTCTAGACCGGAAGTACTTCCGGTCTGACGTCATCGGATCGTGCGCCGGAACCGATGCGTGTCCACGTGGAGTTGTGTAATGGCCGACCGGGAGCTTTTATAACTGTGTAAAATAAGCGAGCATCTGCCTCCATCCTAGCTTCTAAAGTGTAGTTTTGAGATAATGGACATTAAAGATGAGATCGGCCGTCCACCTCAATGTTATGGGATGACTATTGTGTGCTCGTGGAGCCGTGATGATGACAAATCAGCGCGGATTTCGTCTCCGGAGCGTCGGCCATTGTACTAGGTATTTTTACTCGCCGTTACAGTAATATATTACTTTTCCCGCGACATCGCGTGGATGGCACTATAGATACTCTATTACTTTTCCCGCGACATCGCGGGGTTGGCTTTTAATGAGTTAACGTGGTTGTCCCCTCTCTCTCTCTCTCTCTCTCTCTCTCTCTCCTCTCTCTCTCTCTCTCTCTCTCTCTCTCTCTCTCTCTCTCTCTCTCTCTCTCTCTCTCTCTCTCTCTCTCTCTCTCTCTCTTCCCTCCCACAAAAAGTAGGCTACACTTAAATCGTAAATCACAATTATTTATAATTCATTATATGACAACTAATCATCAACTTAAATAAGTTAAATGTTGCAATGGTGACAGTTCTATTCGGCGCAGACAGCTGCGTTGATGAATGTTTTGGACATGACATGGAGGACGGCTGTCAACACCGCAAATAAACATTCATGGTGTAGGCAACAGATGACAAAAGTGACAATTTAGTAGTATTTTTCACTTAATGCAGCCCGCTGGGTAATACTGGAATACTGATCTATTATTGATTTCAGCTGTGTCACAATTACAATCATGCAAACATGACCCGCTTTAACTACTCCACTCAATAGTCTATTTTTATGTCCAATGTATTTGTATTGGAGTTCATGAAGTTAACATAACTAAAAAGTGCATTTGAAATTAAATACACATGTTAATTTTCAGGATTCCAATTAAAAAATTGCAGATCTACAAGCTTGTAGATCGGCTATTTTTGCTACTTTTGTGTGACATAATGAGAAGTAGGGCATAATAGGTTTCTGTCTGACAGCATATGTAATGTGGCCGGTGGCCCCCTGGAGTGAGTATGGAAATATGGTGGTTCTCTCTATCATTAAAGTTGTCCATGTATGGCATAGAATATCAAAACCTTGCTCTTCCATAAATGTTACTATAAAGGTACACAAATATTGGTATGACAAGTCACCTTCAGGCGGCTGCTACCCGTGACTTGTAAATAGACTAAAGCCCGTATCAGAGTCGGGTGCCGTGTAGTCTTTTTGAGCGTTAACGTTGTAGTTTTATGACTCAAAAAGACTACATGCACGGCACTACACCGCGGTGTAAAGCCTTCCACCGCGGACCCGACTATGATACGGGCTTAAGCCCCAATGCTCCCCCCACCCTTTTTTTCTGCCTTTGTATTTGATGTTATGCTTTTGAAACTGATATTATAGATAAAGTACTATGTTCTATCCATCTGTCTTTCAATGTTGATATGAGATACTTAAAGTGTGGTTCCTGTGGAAATAAGCTTCGGCTTTCTAGGATCTCCTTTTAGTTGACCGTGTACCAGTGGGTTAGGGTTAGGTTGTACTTGTACTGTCATGAAACTGTACATTTTTCTATTGCAAACTTCTAATAAATTCTTCACCCAATCAATAAAAATACACAGCAAGAAAAGTGGTTTGATTTTGGGTCTACCCCAGCCTAAAACGTGAGACCACCACCAGTTTCCATTAGGACAGATTGGAAATAACTTAATATTTGACATTTAAACTGAAGTGATATTGATGAATGCCATTCCAACTATTAGACAATCAAACTGCTTTGACGCAGCACCCCTGGACTTGCATCACACCTAGGCCCTAGGGTGCCACAGCACCCACTTTGTGTTCCTTCTCCCTGCTTTTAAAGTTACACACGCACGCACACGCACGCACGCACACACACACCCTCCCCTCTCTTTCTTTCTCAAGAAACATACACGCGCCACTGCCGCGAATCAAACCAAAACACACAAGGAAGCACACACTCACGTCATGCAGCGCGTGAAATCAAAGCACGCAGGAGTACACACGCACCGTACGTGTGTAACACACCGTCACACGCTGGTTCTGTTTACATACCGTGACCCTCTCTCTCCATCTCTCTCTCTCCGTTCCGCACTGTAGCATCAAACCATGGATTTGTAGTAGTAGGGTAGACACTAGACAGTTGGACCTCGCTGTAATCCATAATTTTACTGTTTGCAGTTTGCACGGTCTTAAATAGAAAAATTGCGTGCAAAGAAAGACGGGCGCTTCACCATAGCGCTTCACAGACAAACTTACCGGTATTTCCAGCACATGACCTTTCTGACAGCTAGCCAATCACGGCGAGGACCCGCTGTGATTGGCCAGTGACGTCCCGGAAGTTTGGAACTAGGTGGGAAGAGAGCCAATCGGAGGCAACTCAGGCAAGTAGGCCCAGAGTTGTAGAAGAGAGAGTTACGTCACTTACGTCGACTCCCATAGTAAGCGTGGAAAGCCTATTTACTCTATGGTGGGAAGCTAACTTAGCCTAGCTTACTGGAGCCTGTTCTCATTCCTAGCGAGCCTCTGCCCCGTCCGCCCCCATTCATTTTTCACTCGCTGGTAAGTAGACTAAATCACGTCTTTTTCACTCTTTTAATAATGTTTTCTACCTTAGCGAGGCCCGTGAATGCGTTACAATGGTGAAAAAGACGTAATTTGGTCTACTTCCAGCGATTTTAAATGCCTCGGCTAGAATGGGGGCGGACGGGGCAGAGGCTCGCTAGGAATGAGAACGGCTCCATGCGAAGCCACTTCCGGTCTGCGGCGAGTTCAAAGCGTGACGCCACTCTCTTATATATCGCTCTGAGTAGGCCTATACATCGCAGGTCAGGTGGATATGGTTTTTGGCTTAGTTGTTTGTTTGATCTCAGTAACATATCTGCATTTTGGCATGTTATGACTTGGGCGTTTGTAACCCTGTGTCACCAGCCTGGTATTTGTTCTAAAACTAGCCGAGTGATCCGGTGGTTCCAGTGGTTGGTTCCGGAAGGTGTCGCATTGTTTTTGTTCCCCACATAATGCAAATCAATTAATTTATTCTCGCTGGTCAGTGGTCACGCTACGAGTTAGGATAAAAGACGAACAATATACCGAACGATAATAATGCCAAATGAAACTAAATTATTTTTTAAACCAATTTAAACTAATTCTAAACTAGGGGAATAATTTTGGAGGCGCACAGTACCGGTGGTTCCAGCTTGTGGTTCCGGCCACCTGATGACCACAACAAACTACAACATGACGTAAAGATATTAAAGTTAAAAAATCTAAGGGAAATGTGAAATTGTTCACAGTAGAAGTAAAAGCAATGAAAATCGGAAATACTCAAGTAATGTTAAAACCTCAAGATTGTACTTAGTTAGGCCTACTCAAAAGTCAAGGTCACGGGCTGCGTCGAGCATCACTATAGGCTATGGGATAAGTGTTGCACCAATGCTCCCATCCCTCTGGCTTATGGGATAGGCCTAGTATACCCATAAAGTACCTCAATCAGAGACCCCTATAAATCCATCGGTATAAGCTGGCGTTAGATAAACACAAGAATTTATAAACATGTCCCACAACAGAAGAGTTCTTCCTCCACTAAATTTGTACTATACTATTATATTTTATGACGTATAACATTTTAGAATTCTAAAATGTATATTCATTTTATCACATTACTATTACATACAAATACCGAGGGCTTTCAACATAAAAAGAGCGTAAATGTCTTCTCTTCCTACAGTATCTTAAAAGGTCTTATTTGAGATGTTCCTTTTAGGCAGGGTGTTTAACTGTACTTGTACTGTACTACATTTCAGTTGTATTGACTATACTTGTACTGTTCTCCATTTTTGTCTTATAAAATAATCAATCAATCAATACCTTATTGTAATCAGTATAACACATGACTCATCACAGAGGAAAGAATGACTTCAAACTGCAGTGTTCCGTTTATACATACTTACATCTGCTGCCGTGGCAACCTGTGTTCCTGTCGCTGATTGGTGGCCAACATGTTTACCGTGGGAACATTAGTGGCCATTGTTTAGCTGTCATCGTTGTTTAAACGCCAGTAACTGCAGTACTTCTTCTGTACTTTGGAAGTACAATACCAAATGTACTCTCTCAGAGATAAATCAATTATTTTACTGTGCTATACGAGGACACAAGACTGAGATAAATCAATTGTTTAACTGTGCTATATGAGGACACAAGACTGTTCTGTTTGCAGCACACTTTGAAAGACACAAGCACATAACAGATGTGTATGAGAGAGACACAGACAGACCAACAGACAAGGGCCAGTCACACCAAGCACATGATGATAAAACGGTATACAATATCGGTATATTTTTCACCATTGTCTTGGTTTTTATTCTGGTGTGATTATATTATTATTTAAAGAGAAATGTCTTTCTAGTTACTGTAGATAGTGCTTGGAGTGAACAGGCCTACAGATAGACAAACATACAATCGGTGGAGAAGGAGAGACAGACGAAGATAGGGAGAGATGGAGATAAAATGAGAAAGACAGATAGACAGGCGTGAGAGTGAGAGTAAGTGGAACAGAGACCTTTAACCATGCAAGCCTTTATGAACCTTTCGTTTACACTTAAACATACATCAGGACAGTCAGTATTAAATCACATTCATGTGCTATTTTGTCTCTCCTTAGAGAGACAAAATCAGTGACTCTTGATCAGAGAGAGAGAATAAATGGGACAGGCAGACAGTGGGAGGGGCATGATGACCTGTGACAAAAGGTCATCATGACCCTGAGCCACAACCTTTCCACAGTGACATCATGGAGGCGGAGTGGCAGACCCACCCAGACTGGGACCCCGACTCTAGGCTACTGTTCCACAGAGTGAGCGAGCGCCGCTGGAAATAACCGCCTGGGTGGACGTCCTTCCTGTTCTCCTTCTGAACACGTGAGTATAGAGTATAGAAACCTTTCATGTCCAGGTGACGACGTGGTGGTATGCTCCTTTTGTGCCCATATATGGAGCTGACTGATTTGTTTGATGCCATGACGACACATTGAGGCGCATTGGGATACTCCTTATATGGTTATAGCTGAGTCATAGTGACATGAGCGTGATGACGTGGTCGATAGCATAGAATACAGTTTAGCAGATCTACAAGCTCACAATGCATTGCGATGCAACACATTGTGAGCTTATAGATCTGTTATTTTCATATGGCCGAAATGTATATAGGACTGAAGTGGGTTTTGCAACAATAATCTTAACCTGTAAAGTAACTATCAGAGCCTTGTATTAGAGAGTTCTGCCAATGCAGGGTCAAAAACAGTGCCAGTCACGTGGTTCATGTACACCGGAAATGTCACTTTTTCCCCATAGATTCCAATGCATCCCGTTAACTTCCGGTTCAGTGCTTTTATTCGCCACTAGATGTGTATGTAGAAGGCCTGGCCCCATGAAGTGAATGGAGATGACGCTACTCTCCAGTAGAGGGCTCTGGTAACTAGTAATTACGTTTTCAAATATTCATTGTGGAGTAAAAGTATATTTGCCTCTGTAGTGGAGTAGAAGTAAAATTACAGAAAATTGAAAATACTCCAGTAAAGTAAAGATAGGCCTACCTCAAAATGTACTTTACAACACATGGCTTCCACCACATATTTTCATGTGCAGATCAGCAGATGAGATGGAGTGATATCATTTTGGAAGCAGAGAGAGAGAGAGAGAGAGAGAGAGAGAGAGGGGCAGATCTCAGACCAGTTGAAGGGCATTTCCTTCACCTCCCCCTCCCTTAACTTCCCGTTCCTCCTCTTTCTTCCTCCCTTCCTCCCTTCCGCCTCTCTATTCTCTCCTTCCTTGTATTGTTAAAGACTGATCTATTCTTTTTTTGTAACCCATCTTTTCTTTCTTTCAAATACTTTTATTTTATTTCAACCTGGCATTTCCATTCTGAGGATGCCATTATAGGCAAGACCCTTTAAAACACGCCAGGTGTCATCTTCATGTCGAATCTCGCTTTTGGGAGCAACCGTAGTGAAAACTGCATTCATGTTCTGGAGAGGGCACTTTTTACAGACGGGTAAAAGGTCAGGGGCTCAAGCCACCTTTGATGTCTATGTGTGCACGTGCCTGTATTACAACTCCATGGAGGTGACCAAAGACATCTCCAGCTGAGTCAGCTCACAAGACAAAGCAGATAACGTGGCGTCGAACAATAACCTCTGGCTTATTTTATCTCTGAGTCGTTTGTCCATCTCCGGTTGATTTTGTGAGCACATGAATGTAGGTTAAGGGCAATTTTATTATACAGTACGTGACTGCGTACACATTTTATACACTAAACTACATCTTTATCTAACAATGCTGAGACAATTCTATAATAACTCAGAAAAAAGTACAAGATTCAGAAGAGACGTTATACATTAGTCATTTCGTGCATGAGTTGTGTGGGTGTCATTCTTTAAATACATATTTTAATATAAGTGATTGTGCATTGAGGGCAGGCTAGCTTGAAGTTTTAGGTTGTTGGCTCATTGAACCTGCTACACTCACTGAAAGTAGACTTATACAAAGACCACTGGAGGGGTACATCAAACAATAAAACAATGTTTTTTTTTTAGTTGAATCAGAATTCTAGCTTCAACAAAAACTATTTTATTTGGAAGTTCCTACACCTGGCTGATAGTAACAGGTCTACCTGGTTACAATAGCAATGTCAAGTTCTTCTTGACTAGGGCCACAGGTGTTGGGCTGACATTCAGGGGCTCAAGCTAGCCTGACATGGCCAGACTAATATCACTGCACTCTGGTTTTCAGACTAGGCTCCAGCTCCCTCAGCCCGGCCCCTCTGCAGGTGCATGTTAAGCAGACATTTTAACCAGGTTTTCAGCTGTTTATTTTCCTTGGCCTAATAAAGTGATGGTTCCATGTACTTTGTTTGTTGTTTAAATATATTTGTGATTTGTGACCGACATGCAACATAAAGTATATTGATTCTCTTACTCTTTGTAACTGATATGATGTAATGTATCCATGCATTTCTACACAGAAAGAAGTCATATGTCTTATTGCTTGCAATAAGAGCAACATAATCTAAAGCTAGACCTATCATTCAATGTTTTTAGGCCACCTACTTTTTTACTTCTATTGTAAGAACACTTTTGTTAAAAAAAATAGCAAGTCTACAAGCTGCTTTGCATTGTGAACGCGAACGGTGTGTCAATGTTGTCAATATATTCTGTATGAGCAATACGCTGAACATGTACTCAGCCATAAAAGAACAAACAAAGCAAAAGCTTTTGGATCTGTGCTCTTACAATGGAACAAAGATGAACTTTGTCTCATAATGCTTTTGGGACTTCTCTCTGGTCGTGTTTCTTGGTAATGATCCCACGGATTTCTTCTAGCACATGCACCCTGTGTTGCCATGTCCACTTATTGTAAGTTGCGTTTTTTATTTTATTTTATTGTTTCTAAAGTGTAGTTACTTCCTATTTGTGCTTGCTTCCTAATGTTGTTGGGTGGGTTCTCATGGGTTCTCATACATTCTCATGTCAAGGACGCCTACATTAATATGTATTTGTCCACAGACAACATTTTGTGCCAGGGACCCTCCGTGCGTTTTTTTTTTTTTTTTAACTTTTGGTCTTGTTTTCATGCTTGTTTCTATCACAAACTCTGGCAACACTGCATGCACCACTTCCTAGGTTACATTCCTACACTGCCTTCACTGTCTCCCAGCCTCTCAGCTTTCCTACTGTATGTCTCTCCTACATTGTCTCCCTATTGGTTTTCCTACAGTTTTTCTCTCCTACATTGTCTCCCTCTCAGCTTTCCTACTGTCTGTGTCTCCTACACTGTCTTCCTCTCAGCTTTCTTACTGTACTTTCTGTCTCTCCTACACTGTCTCACAGTCTCCCTACAGCTTTCTTACTGTCTGTTACCGTATGCCTCCCTCTCAGCTCTTCCCTACTAGACAGGGCCCAGGGGAGACAGCTGAAATATATTATTACAATGTAATACAATATATTATAACGGAGAAGAACACAATAGAGCAGAAGATAAAAAAGCACCAAATCTCAACTTGAGTTTAGTCCCACAGCTAGAACCAATAAGAGCAGTAGAACTGTTCCTAATTTGACCAGTAGATGGCAGTAGCCTCACACTTAGAGACACGCATTGTTGTCAAGTTGGGGAATTGGTTACATATCACAGAATGTAAGCCTAAAGACAGGAAGTCTCATAGGAGATACAGTAAAGGTAATGTGTTCAAAAACACAAGCTATATTTTTTAAAGGGTGCTGTTGGGGCTTCAGAGAACTGGATATAGAGGGCAAAGGCCCAAATTGTTTTGAGAACCAGTAACTAAACAAATACTTTGTGTGTCCTGACCCGTATCACCGGGACAAAGATGTTTGTATTTTGGGGGCTATGGGGGCCAGGTCAACTACAACAACAACATGTATTTTGGGGTCTATGGGGGCCAGGTCGACTACAACATCAGAGCCTTTGACACGGAGACCGGCTGTGGGCTGAGCACGCCTTCTCCACAGCATCTCCCAGAAAAACGCAGGTTTCATTCAGCCTTTTGCCTACAATGGAGAGCCGTACAAATTCGCTGGCTACAACCTGAGCCAGACCTTCAGTTAGAGAGACCTTCTCCTTCTGGGCCCTGGGTACAAGGATTCACTGCGGGCCCCCCATGAACTGGGAACGCATTATTTTGTGCTTTAACAATATGAAAAATAGCAGATTTACAAGCTTGTATTTTGGGGGAAAAAATGAAAATTTGTGCAAGAATATTTCAAATTTGAAAAACCTATGATTCTATGTCAGTGGTGCTCAAACCTTTTCATGTGAAGGACCCCCAAAATGATATGTATTTGGCCACGGACCCCCATCTCAAAATATTTAGTTCCAGGGACCCAGAAGCACAATTTGAGTTACAAATGTTCGCTTAAAAAAAATACATATAGTCTATATCAAAGATTTGCCCACATTTTCACGACTTTTCAAAAATAGCAGATCTACAAGCTCGCAGCGCGGCACTCGGTGCCACGCTGTGAGCTTGTATATCTGCTATTTTTCAATAGTTAAAGCATAAAATAGGCCCCATCCATCTTGGGGCCCTACTAACCTTTACATTGAGGCATGCCCACTCTACCTGTTACCCCATCAATCTGTAAATCATTCAGTAAAACTGAGGTATGAACTCACCTGTTGTTCTGACACCATATCTTTCTGGCTCAAAGCATCAGTTAAACGTTTGAAGTGTAAATGTGACCGCATGAATCAGACGGCAGCTTTCCTCCTCAATGTGTCTGACATATTGGCTTCAGCGCAAACTCATTTATTCATGTTGCAGTGAACACCCGCAATACTATATCACTGAAATTTATGTTGCCTCGTGAATGGAGGAGAACCTGCATGTATATGTGAATTTGGCTTCTCTGTTGGGAGAATAAAAAAAGATCCAATAAATCAAACCGATACACAAATTGCAAGGACAGAAAACCAGAGCTTCTAGTACATATCCCAGTTCATATTTACAGAAAAGGTGGGATTCAGTGGTGGAAGAAGTACACAGATTTAAAACGTAAAGAAAAGTAACAAAACTACAATATAAAAATGTGTGTAGGCCTGTATTCAACATTTGACTTGAGTAAAAGTACAAAAGTAGGCTAATAGCATTAAAATACTCTTGCAGGAAAATGTGTTTTCTACAAGTTCACCACGTGTCGTGATGCGACATGTTGTGAGCTTGTAGATGGGTTATTTTCAAATAGCCAAATTATAAAATAGGAAAGCTGCCAAATAATTGTAGTGGAGTAAAAAGTACAATATTAGCCTCGAGATGTAATGAGTAAAAGTACATCGAAGTTTATATTGAAAAATGGAAATACTTAAAATAAATGCACTTCATTACTTATGGTAGAATTCCTGCAGAACTGGTAAATAATCAGTACAACAAATATTCTGTATATAGTTTCTCTTTTGAAGAGATGTGGTTTTAAGGTTGTCAAGGGAACGGACGCCTGTCCCGCCCCGTGATAAACGACCCTAGAGGTCGGAGGGGTCAAGGGGAGAGCTGGGAGTCAAAGGGGAGAGGTCGCGGGGGGACTCGGGAGTATAGGGACCACTGACGGGTTGACCCAAACTCAACTTCAAAGTGTGTGAGGCTCACACCTTCAGGGTGTGTGGTGGAGACAGTGAAACATGAGTTTCCTTAAGAGCAACAGTGCAGTGAGAGATGGGAGCCAAGCGAACGTGATCTGTTTTTCTTGTTGCTTTGTGGGTGGCCACGCAGACATTTGTTACCCTGTGTGCTATACCTGAAAGCAATAACTCAAACGCTCCTTGCTGTGTCATTGATTTTCTCCAATGACTTCCGTTCTCCGATAGCCCCAACTCACTGCAGGAGACAGACAGGGAGAAACGTAACACTTGCCAGCATAAATAATGTAGGCTTATTGTTATTAGATGTGTTGTGAGCTTGTAGATCAGCTAAGCTTTTGGCATTTTGAAAATATTTGCACCAAGGCCCACCCCCACTTGATCATGATTGGAGGAAGGCCCCCGCCTGTCACCTACATGAAAACTGAAACCAAAACTTAAATGAAATTGCTTACCCTACCTTTAAAGATATTCACAGCTCAAGCCTATTATATGACGATTTACAATTAATGGAATCCCTGTGCATTCAGGACATAAATATAACTATTATTAATCACCTTTATGCATAGGACAATTGAAGTGCACATAGACCAGAGTGAAAACTAATTGGAAAAATATAAACATTTTAAAATGTTTATTACTTTATTGTTTTATTTCTCAGAGCAAGTTAAGAATATGATTATGATAATGATGGGTGATGACTATTGTCCATTCCTATTAAAAGAATAGGATAGACTTTATGTCGGATATGTTTGGAGGATGATACAGTATTCTTGTAATGTTATCATAACAGGTACTGTATATCAAATGCAACAAATAACAGAAATAACACAAATATTTATAATAATGACTGCTTCCAGAACTAGAGGATGAGGTCAACAAATACATTGTCACATCCTCCTGTCCATATGTATACACATTATGTATGTACAGTATATGGGTGGGTGACGTGACGTAACGTTTTCGCTGTCCTCGGTGTCAAACATGTATAAATAAAAAATATATTTGTCAAAAACCTTCTGAATATTGTGCAGGACATTAAGCTTTATGTGAACTTACTCAAGATTAAAACATTTCATTCCTCATTTCGACCAAACATGGCAAAACTCATATGGTGTGACTGTCCTGACCTTGTTTCTCAAAGTGGGAACTTGAATAAAACTAAGAAAAAGAATTGCTAAAAATCATTTGAAAATGAATTTAGGCTAAAAAAAAATGTCTATTTGTGAGCCTATATCTTTTCAAAGTCAAAGCATAATGTTTTCAGTCATTTCTGATCAAAAACATTTTGTCCCCCAAACCAAAATCACTAGTTTGGACAAATTAAACAGGCAATTATTTGGACACCTATTGGCTAGAGAGGTCCTTCTTCTGTAAGGCTATTCAGCACTCCCAGCACAACTGCAAGACAGGTGTCTGAGGTGAGTTATGATTTTAACATTTTCATGAAATGCCATCTTGTTGAAACTTTGACAAACTCACCACTTTGGATGTCTGTTGGTGTGACACCTTTTCATAAAAAAAAGCTTAAGTTATTTGAAGTTTTGGTCATATTTCCATGTAGATCTAGGTTGCTTTGTTATAGCTAGCATGCTGTTAGCATGTTAATGTGTACATAGTAGCCTCAAGGTAAACCTAAATGCAGAAAACGTAATATGGTGTGACACTTAATCATAATGGTGTGACATGTCTGCTTGTCACGCCATATGACTTGATTGTCACACCATATGATTTATACTGTATTTAACTACAGATATAACAATAAATAACAAAGTTCCATGTTTCTTTTGTACATTTAAACATTTGTTTTAAACATTTTTACATAAAATGTAATTTAGCTTCATTCAGTGATACTTCAAATTCATCAGACAGAGCAGAAACCCCTTCACAGAAACCTTAACATATTGTTTCAATCTAAACAATATTTTCTCTTTGTCTTAAACTATACATTCCATTTTCTTTTGTCAGCTGGAAAATGACAAGTGCTGAGAGAACGAGAAAGTACAGGGAGAAACTAAACAATGACCCAGCAAGGAGAGAGGAGCCAAAGGGGCGAGACTGCATTTTCTACGAAGAGCAGGAGGTTGTCTGTGGCATAGCAGAACCGCAACAAGGCAGCCGGTTTGCTACCCTCACCAAATACGACTGGCTGATGTACAATACAGTCTAAATGTATAATCTAATCTGATCTAATACTTTTGTACTTTCACTCACTGGACTGGACAGTGGACAGTGTTAAGGTAGGACCCGAGACAAAACTAGCGAAAATAGCTGATCTACAAGCTCTCAACACGTAGTGCTGCGAGAGCTTGTAGATCAGCTATTTTCGGAGTTGCGCAACCCAGCACTCTTTAGCTAGTGGAGATGTGGTGTAATGTCATGATTCCTAATTACATTTGTTCAACACAAAATGCTGTGTTCAAGTTCAGGAGACTTCGGAAAAAAGCAATTTACCTGAATGCTGAGTTCTGTTTCCACTAATTGGTGTTAATAAAATGTTGCCTTGGCTCCAAGTGTGGCTATGCGCCTTATTGTCTCTTTAGGATCCTTCTGCCGTGGGCCGGCAGAAGACTTAGGTGTGCGTAGCATTCCTGTGCACATCCTCATCATCCATCTACTACTACAATTCTTTCTTATCCCATGTTAAAGCCCTACAATAATATCCTGTTCAGAAATATTAAGGCCATGTTATCCTGGGTAATTGTTTAATCAATCAGTAAAGTTCAGTACTCACTAATAGGTAGGTTAAAACACAGTTTGCTTTGACACATGAAAAATCATACCTTTATTAATGATTAAACCAAAAAAATGTTTATGGATTACATAGAGAATATTATCAGGAAGAGTCACAAATATTTGTGTAATTTTAGAGAAAGTTTTGACAGAATACATTTAAAATATGTTGTAAGATCATGAACATGGGCCTCACACAGTGTCGATTATGAAAAAAATATACAGATATAATTAATTTTCAAAAAACTATAGTGGATCACTGGTTAGTTATGATAAAGGACTTTGATAAAGTGAGTAACTTAAGAAAGATGTACTCCATTTTCATTTTATGAACAATTATTTTCATGTCACACCATATGACGATTTTAGGCACAAGTACAACAAACTGCTGAATAAAGTCTGATTCCAATAAAATATCTAAAAACAAAATGTATTTCCATAAGGTTGAGAGTGAGTAGAACAAAAGTAAATAACTTTTATGCCTGCAATTTAAAGTTTTTTTAAAAACACATTTTTTGGGGCGTCACGTCACTGACCCATATACTTATTGTTATGTCATCTTTTGGTGGTTTTGTTGACCTTGGCGTAGAGGTCATTTGATGAGTCAGGTTTGACGGTAGCATAAGTCACCTCATCATCATCGTTATCTTGGGTCCTGGCTCCTCCCACAGCTGCCCTCGCCTGATTGGTGTGGATGACAGACGCGTACGTCAGACTGTCATCGGGATCGATCTGATTAGCTGTTAGACTGAGGCGGCTCGCTGTTATTGTGCTTTGGGTTAGGGTCAGATTGGTTGGGCTCAGGGGAATTCCTTGAGTTGGTGTGTTCTTCCTCTTGAGAATGGAGAAGATCACCAGCGCTGTCGCTATGACTACAACCACAACGACCACAACCACAACGACCACAACACTCACTGGGATGATGAAATCCCTCTGGTCTGGTTCTGTGGAGAGAGAGCAGGGTCAGTTGTTACACTTTGATACAACACAGATGTGATGAATACTGTGAATTTGTATACTGTACACTAAATGAACACAACTTTATTTTTATGGTATCATTACAACCAGGGCAGGAATTTCATGGAGGCCATGGCCGCCGTTCCCCCTAAGTTTGGCCTTGTGCCCCTCAAAAGAATGGCATGACCTGAGGCCACAGGGGCCTTAATGCCCCAGCTGACTGTACCACTTTCTCCTCTGTCTCTTTCTTGTCAATAAGTGGACAGTAGACACCAGTGTCTCTTTCTTGTCATGTAGACACCAGTGTCTTTTGTTGAGATTCTGAAATCTTAACTCCCGAGTCCCCATCTTTAAACAAATCCAGTGACTTTGATTGGTGTTTGGCTAAGCATGGATCTGATTGTAAATACCATAATTTATCTATTTCACTGCAGATTTGGTTATCATCCCTAACCCTTAAATTCAACAAATTATTTCAATCATGTTTTAATTTGATGGCCTACCTGCCCTGACATTTGGCATTTGTGCCCCCCAAAATGTACAACACCAAAGGCCCGGGCCTGATTACAACTGACCCAAATTACAACATTACAACTCACTCACATTGCAATAATGAATTACATTAATGTAATATGGGGTCATTTACAATTCCCCTCTCCTACCTTGTGTCTTGTCTCCTGGGAAGTCAATAAACGTCTTCTGTTTTCCGTTGACAGTCACCTCACATCTGAACGTCTTGGCCGAGTCGTGTTTGTTGAGGGTCAGAGTGGTAGAACATCCAGAGTTGTCTTTTATCAGGTTATTGTCCGCATTTATCCAGCTCAGCTTAATAGCACAGTTCACACAGCACAGGTATTCAAACAGAGTGCACGTTAATGTCTGTCCTGTCCTTCCTCTGGTGATGTTCAGCACAGACAGATTAATTATTTGATCCTCTCCATGTTGCTTGCCATTTTTAAATTGTTGACATGTATAGCGTCCAGCATCTTCAGTTCTGATATCTTTAACAGTGAGAGAGCAGTCAGACCCCAAACTAATTTGGTTTGGGTTAAATGGACTTTTAATCTTACCAAACTCAGCCACAGCAACATTAACATTAACTGAACGTTTCTGGACAAAACTCCAAGTAGTTGATTTGCAGTCATGATCATCAGGTAACATGTTGTCACATGATGGCAAGTTGACAGTATCTCCAGATCTTCTGTAGAGAGTCGGCAGTGTTATGTCAGCGTTGTTTCCTCCAAACAGCAGAATTAAAAACAGACAAGTCCATCTGATCCCGGACATTCTGATCTGAACTTTCTCACTTTTGGTTTTGCTTTGTTTCTGTCTGTTTCTCTGAGCTGTTTCTATCTACGTCTGCCTGTGTCTCTGTCTGTTTCTAGATGTCTCTTTGAGCGTTCTTTCCCTATGACTGCCTGTTTGAGTGGTCTCTGTACGTTTGTCTCTGTGTGTCCAGTAAGGCTTACAGGAAACCAGCAGAAGCTTTGTGGTTAAAGTTAGTTCTTCATTCATTGGCATATCGTACTGAAGGCTGTTTCCTGTGAAAATGTTGTAATGCAGTTCACATGAACCATGTCATAATATACCTTAGCGCAGTTGTGTGGAAATAAGAAAAAAGTCCCCTGTCCCCCCTGTGCCACCTAGAACTGGAATTTATTGTTGGGGTCATGTGATCAGTGACATACGGTCGGTGTACTCTTTGGCTCCGCCCTCAAGGCTGTCTCATTGAGTCTGAGTCACAGTGATTTGGCACAGAGTCACAGTGATGTGGACATCAGGGATCTTCATATATGGGCATAAAAGGGATTTGTTCCCCTGGCATCACAGGGATCTCCATATATGGCAATATATGGAGATCCCTGCTATGAGTATCTGACATCGCCTGTTTATGCCCATATATGGAGATCCCTGCTCTGAGTATCTGACATCACTATAATGTCACCTGTGATGTCGCAGTGATGTGTCAGGGGAACCACAGTGTCAGGCGTTACCCGTCCGGACGGTTGTCCGGACAGACAGAGCTGTGACGGTTCTGATAGTAAACTGCGGCCTACGGTCGCAAAAAACTGTAGCTATTATTAATTACATTTATGCATAGGACATATGGTAAAATAAGTAAAGTGAAAACAAATACTGCCAAAATATGTACATTTAAAATTGTCCATTGTTTTATTTGTCAGAACAGTTTAATAAAAATATGATGATTATGATGATAATTCTTTTGCTTTGTTTTTGTTTAAGGATATCATGGATTAGAGGATATAAATTATAATGTTAACAAAGCAGGCATATAAAAGAGAAATAATATAAATATTTAAAATAATGACAACATCCAAAACTAGTGGATTTTTGATTTCCTGAAAGAGATCAAAGGAGATTAACTCTTTGTTGTCATCTTGTGGTGTGTCTTTCTTTTTGGAGCTGTGTGAAACACAGGCTCCCTATACGTGGCCGTGTGGGTCTGTGTGTGTGTCTGTCTGTCTGTCTGTGTGTATGTAGCCTGAACTTCCTAAACTTCGGCACGCCACTAGTCCCACAGTTTTGCCACCACACACTCGCGCCATATGTCAAATCGACCGGCTTACTCGGGAATCGTGGGCTATTACTTTTCTAAGAGAAAGGTTCTATAGTTTAATTGATATTTATTTATTAGTGAATTAATTTTCCCCATTGACTTATAATGGGAATTGCAAAAACTCACATTCAATTATTTGTCTCTCGCAAACCATAGGGGCTAGAGTTTAAAGACTTGGAGAGGAGGTTCATAATGATTTCAAGGATTAAATAAAAAATAATTGTGTCATTTGGCCGCATGGTGGCGCCATAACACCCCACTTTACGTTTTGGCCTGTAACTCTTGAACCGTAGGTCGGAAAATTAAAAATATTTTTCCCTGGATTCCTTGGGTCATGACGCATCTCCCCATATAGGCCACGCCCATTTGCGCCATGATATATTTTCCGCCATCTTGCATTTTCTCCAAAACACACTTTTTGCTCCTTTTCCTACATATTTTCTTCAAATGTCACAAAAATCGGTACACATGATCCACACACACACACACACACACACACACACACACACACACACACAGCTCCACTTCACACGGGTGTGATTTTTCTTTTTTGTTGACCTAGTCGTAGAGGTCATTTGACCCTGGATCCTCCCACAGCTGCTCTCTCCTGATTGGTGTGGATGACAGACAGGTATAGGTCAGACTGTCATCAGGAGCGATCTGATTCGCTCATATACCGTGGCGGCTTGCTGTCGTTGAGCTCTGATTGGTTTAGCTCTGAAGAATATCGTGGGTGGGCGTGATCTTCCTCTTGACAACGAAGATCACCAGTGCTGTTGCTATGACGACAAACAACACAACGATCACCCGGGTGATGACATGGCTGTGGTCTGGTGAGAGAGAGAGCAGGGTCAGTTATTACACTTTGAAACAATCCAGATGGGCTCATATTGAGCGCTGCAAACCGCTCCTACATGTATGGAGATCCATACTAATACACATAAACGTCATGGACCATACAAAGAGATATGCACGTGTGTTGTTTTTGCACCGCTCACTTAGCACAGGTGCGATTTTTTAAATACACTAAATTAACTTGTTGAAGCATCGTTATTACAACTGAACAACATATCATCATGACCACCTTTTGTTCCTTTTGTCCTTTGTATATTATATAGTATAGTGTTTTGTTAGCCTGGCTCCAGCCAATAGACCCGCCCACTCTCTGAGTGAACTGCATCTCTTGGTCTGGATGTGTCATATGACGTGTCTCTTGCTACCGAAAGCTTCTCAAACCGACCGAAACCGACCAATGAAATCAATGCAATGCGGAGGAGGGGCATTCTAACTTTTGAAAATCAACAGAAACAGTGGAGGGAGGGGTGGCTGCGTGGCTCACCAGAGTTCTTAATTGCTCCCTTTGAACAAAAGGGCTCCGAACTGCAGTCATTGATTGAGCCATACAAGTGTCGAATAGCTCGTTAGTGATTCTCTCTAATCAATGAAACATCAAAGACAATGACCTGTTTGGTGCATGTCATTGAGGGGAGGGGGAGGAGGGAATGTTTTGTGTGCAAAAGTCAAACACAACCCCTCCCACCAGATCTCTTGTGATTGGGAATTTCAAATGTTAAATCCCCTCCCCTTTTCAATCAAATAGAATGGCCACAAGTTCAGACTCAAGCCCCAGCGTCGAGTCTGAAATCAGGCTAGTGTTTTGTATTTGTTGTTCATATGTATCATGATGATGAATTGAATACATAGGACTACAATGGAAACAAGTCCCCTGGACTTTTGTATAATCCATTTAGTCCATGGAGTCAGCTATAGAATTACCCCCTCTTACCTTGTGTCTTCATGTCTCCTGGGAAGTCAATGAATGTCTTCAGTTCTCCGTCGACAGTCACCTCACATCTGAAAGTCTTGGTCGAGTCGTGATTGTTGATGGTCAGAGTGGAAGAACACCCAGCTCCAGAGTTGTCTTCTATCGGGTTATTGTCTGCATTTAACCATCTCAGCTTAGCACAGCTTTTAGATTTTTCAAACAGAATGCACGTTAATGTCTGTCCTGTCCCACTGTCTCCTCTGGTGATGTTCAGTACAGATAGATTAATCAGTTGATCGTTTCCAAGTTTGATTCCATTGTGAAATTGTTGACACGAATAGCGACCAGCATCTTCAGCTCTGATGTCTTTAACAGTGAGAGAGCAGTTAGACTCCAAACTCATTCTGTTTGTGATAGATGGATTGCCTTTACTTTTAATATTACCAAACTCAGCCACAGCAACATCAACAAATGAATCTTTTTGGACAAAAAGCCAAGTAGTTGATTGACACCCAGGATCATCAGGTAACATGTTGTCACATGATGGCAGGTTGACGCCATCTCCAGATCTTCTGTAGAGCCTTGGCACTGTTAGTTGGGCGTTGTTTCCTCCAAACAGCAGAATTAAAAACAGTCGAGTCCATCTGATCCCAGACATTCTGATCTGAACTTTCTTACTTTTGGTTTTGCTTGGTTTCTATCTGTTTCTCTGAGCTGTCTCCCCGAGCTGTCTCTCTCTATGTATGGCTGTTTCTCTGTCTGTGTGTCTCTAGATGTCTCTTTGAGTGTTCTTTCTATACTAGACCTTACCCGTTTGAAGATATGTGCTCCAATATATGTGCAGAGTGTGGGTTATGGAGAAATTAACTGTAACTGGTGCGTGTGTGAGAATATGTGGGAGCATCATAATGTAAGGAGCAACCCATGGAGGAGTGTATATTTTTTGATGGATACAAATAATTTAACAGCTAAATTAGGTGAATAGAAGTATGGGGATGTATGCGCTTGCCATACCCGTCGGAAGATAAGACACACATCAAATGCACCCGGTGCATTAGTGACCCGTGCATGCAGGCAAACCACATATATGAGAGAGAGAGAGAGAGAGAGAGACACTGCAACATTCCTAACTGTGAGATTGGTGTGTGTTAGGCTGATACTTCAGTCCGCACATCACCACCCCCTGTTGGTGGGTGGTTTGTAGTGGATAAGCATTTACTGACTGACTGAGTGACTGACCTCCTACTGACTGACCTCACTAATTATATGATAGATGTCTGCCTGTTTGAGTGGTCTCTGTACGTTTGTCTCGGTGAGTCCAGTAAGGCTGACAGGAAACCAGCAGAAGCGTTGTGGTTAAAGTTAGTTCTTCATTCATTAGCATATCGTACTGCAGGCTGTTTCCTGTGAAAATGTTGTAATGCAGTTAGAACGCAGAATAGACTTATAAAGGGGAATACCACACATTTTCAACATTTGGCTTGCACAGTACACTTTCATGATGTCACTGATCATGACCCTAAAATTAATCCTCCAGTTCTAGGCAACACAGAAGGGGGGGGTTCTTTTTCCAACCAACAACTCTAAGGTCGGCCTATGTAACGGGTGTGTCTGGCTCTACAGTATAACTGGCTGGCTGCACATCCGTTAACCCCTGATGACCTCTGCGTTGTGTTCTGGTGGTATGGTGAAAGGAGGGACAAGGACCACAGGTTGCTGCTGGTTGCACTTTTACTGGCAGTGGTTTGGTGGCGCTGTACAGTCAAAATAAATACACACACTGTGTGAGTATGGAGTCTTTCACAGGTTCAGCTACACACAGAAACCCTCCTCCTCTCAGTGAATCCAGCATGAACTGACCGATAAACATTTAGCATTCCAATACATTGTATTATGTGTATACTGTACAAAACCAAAGAAACAGTAACAATAATAATAATAAACCACACACCAGCTCCAGCATAATTAAAGGGATATTTAACTTTAAAAAAACCTTTGGTAATTTTATCGTCTAATCAGGATTTTATGAACACCCTGAACAGTTTTTAATTTGCTAGATTCGATATTTAGATATTTGATGTAAATGTTACCAGGCCCTCCAGGCCCAGGGCCTCTCCCCACACACACCCATTGTAACTTCATATTTCATTTTAACCATGATAGATTCATTAAAAACACCCATAACTTTTTCTGGTGACTCATATTACCCTCCTAATACATGAGCAGGCCGTGTTTTTCGATAACTTTTTTCATTTATTTTTAATAATTATTTTTTGTATTCCATTGTTTCCATTTTCCCAAATAATTAAATAAAATAAATTACCCATTATTTTATTTGTCAGAACAGTTTAATAATATGATGATTATGATAATGATACTTTATTCGTTTTTTTAGTATATCATGGATTAGAGATTAGAGGATATAAATTGTAATGTTAAGAAAGCAGACATATAAAAGAGAAATAATACATATATTTAAAATAATGACAACATCGGAAACTAGTGGCGGAGGTGACAGATAAAATGTCACATAGGCAGTAGATTTATAAACAGACATAATATAAAGCAAATCTATATACAGATCATGATTGAAGCTTTTTGCAGGTATTTCCAGAAAAGAGATTAACTTTGGTGTTTTTTTGTTGACCTTGGCATAGAGGATGTTTGGCCCTGGCTCCTCCCACAGCTGCTCTCGCCTGATTGGTGTGGATGACAGACAGGTATAGGTCAGACTGTCATCAGGAGCGATCTGATTCGCTGATATACCGTGGCGGCTTGCTGTCGTTGAGCTCTGATTGGTTTAGCTCTGAAGAATGTTGTGGGTGGGCGTGATCTTCCTCTTGACAACGAAGATCACCAGTGCTGTTGCTATGACGACAAACAACACAACGATCACCCGGGTGATGACATGGCTGTGGTCTGGTGCTGTGGAGACAGAGAGAGAGCAGGGTCAGTTATTACACTTTGAAACAATACAGATGTGCTGATATTTGTATACACTAATGAACACAACTTATTTTATGGTAGCGTCATTACAACTGACCAAAATCCAGTGGTGTAAAGTAACTAAGTACATTTACTTAAGTACTGTACTTAAGTACACTTTTTAGGTATTTGTACTTTACTTGAGTATTTCCAATTTCCAATACTTTTACTTCTACTCCACTACATCTCAGATCCAAATATTGTACTTTTACTCCACTACAATTATTTTAAAACTTTAGTTACTAGTTACTTACGTAGATATACATTATGATATTATAAAACATACATAAACCACTGTAGCCCTATTTTATAGCTTGGCAATTTGAAAATAGCAGATCTACAAGCTCACATCGCGACGCGTTGTGAGCTTGTAGATTGGCTATTTTCAAACATATTGTACTTTTACTTTTGGTACTTTAAGTACATTTTTATGCCAACACTTTTGTACTTTTACTTGTAACAGAGTACTTTTACTCAAGTAAAGAAATTGAGTTCTTTTTCCACCACTGCCAAAATCACATTACAACTCACTCACATTATAATTAATGACAATATGTAATACATTTACACGTTACAACATTTACTCTCTCCTACCTTGTGCTTGTGTCTTGTCTCCTGGGAAGTCAATGAATGTCTTTTGTTCTCCGTCAGTCACCTCACATCTCACCGTCTTGGTTGGGTCGTCATTGTTGAGTGTCAGAGTGGTAGAACATCCACCTCCAGTGTTGTCTTTTATAAGGTTATTGTCTGCATCTAACCATCTCAGCTTAGCACAGCTTTTAGTTTTTTCAAACAGAGTGCATGTTAATGTCTGTCCTGTCCCATTGTCTCCTCTGGTGATGTTCAGTACAGACAGAGAAATCAGTTGATCTTTTCCGTTTTGGATGCCATTTTTAAATAGTTGACACCTATAGCGACCAACATCATCAGTTCTGATGTCTTTAACAGTGAGTGAGCAGTTAGACCCCAAACTTATTCGGTTTGGATTAAATTGACTTCTAATCTTGCCAAACTCAGCCACAGCAACATAAACATTAACTGAACCTTTTTGGACGAAAAGCCAAGTAGTTGATTTACAGTCATGATGATCATCAGGTAACATGTTGTCACATGATGGCAGAATGACAGTATCTCCAGATCTTCTGTAGAGAGTTGGCAATGTTAGTTGTGCGTTGTTTCCTCCAAACAGCAGAATTAAAAACAGTCGAGTCCATCTGATCCCAGCCATTCTGATCTGAACTTTCTCACTTTTGGTTTTGCTTTGTTTCTATCTGCCTATTTCTCTGTCTGTCTATAGATGTCTCTTTGAGCGTCCTTTCCCTATGACTGCCTGTTTGAGTGGTCTCTCTACGTTTGTCTCTGTGTGTCCAGTGAGGCTGACAGGAAACCAGCAGAAGCTTTGTGGTTAAAGTTAGTTCTTCATTCATTAGCATATCGTACTGCAGGCTGTTTCCTGTGAAAATGTTGTAATGCAGTTCACATGCAGAATAGACTTAACTGTCTCTGTATTGTACAGACTCAGAATATATTTGTATGTTTGTTGTATAGGCACTATAGGCCTTTGTTCCATATATAAGGCTTCATATGGTCCAATCCTCCTTTTATTCTCTCTTATTATTCTCGTTTTTGTTGTTGTTGCAATATTTGATTAATTATATTAAACTAGACCTAGAACTAGAATACATGGTCATCAACTATTGGTTTCTGAAGCGGTTGCACTGTTGAGGATGGGTGATGGAAGGGGTTCAATTCAACCCCATGTCCCAGTCTTTCTTTCTCTTCTTTCCTATAGGGGCGCTTTGGGTTCCCCTGCTGGTTTTGCCTTGATCTGGTTATCTCTCACTACTGTGACAGCAGCAATGGTAGCCAGTGTGATGCCCCAGTGTTTGACCAGGTAAGGATCCATGATACCAGCTTCTAGCATTTCCTTCAGGGCAACACTGTCTCCCTCAATTTCCAAGCACATGTTTTTGTCTCCCTCGTGGTGCGCGGCATACAGTTTAGAAATTAGCTTGTTGCCCGTGACGCCGGCGTTCTCGGCCAGGGCGCGGCCTCGAAGGCTTCGGCAAACTTCAGAATGGAATTCTGACGCCAATCCGGATACGACCCTCCATATGACCTGTTCTGTTTGGCCAGCTCAATCTCAGTGGCTCCAGCCCCAGATACCATGGGACGCTTGTCCCTGACGAGGACACTGAAAGTGTTCAGTCCGTCGTCAATGGCCCTTTTGATGTTGTCCATCAGGCGGTCAGTGGAGCCTCTGATCACCAGCGTGGAGACAGCTCGGTCCTTTTTGTCACGTTTGAAGACCCCCACCTGTGTGTCTCCCACCTCTGTCAGGTAGACACTCCCACAGTGACCCATCATCTCCAGGGTAGGAGGGGTGAGCCGGGGAAGTGGTACAGCGCCCAGTGTCTTGCATAACCATCTGAGATCCCGCTCGGTGGTCAGCCTGACCACCATGAGCTGGTATTTGTTGGCATAGTGCAGTGCCATGTCAGCCACGCTGGCACCGGTCACAACCACGTTGGCACCAGCCTTTTTGATCGCCTTCACTTGTGCCTTTATCGTGTTCCTGCTGAAGTTTATCAACTCCTCCCCATCCTTGATCAACTTCACCATGCAATAAAAGGTGCAGGAGAAGACTGCGATCTTGGCGTATTTGACTGACTTGACAACTCCCTCCACTTTTTTCTTGAACACCATGCCTTGCAGCATTTTATTTCAGAGAGGAATGAGCTCAGAAATATACATTCTTTCCAAGTCTGTCCGTCACAGGGTGGAGATTATGAGAGGTACCCAGGGTGTTCAGTATGGTGGACTTTAAAGCAGGAAAGGGGTGTTGGAAAATGGGGTATGCGGGATTGTAGGGGGGTTATGGGGGGGTTCAGGTAGGAAGTCGCCAAATGCCTGAAGGGTTCTTTTTGGTTGAAGGAACTCATGTTCTGTAGTATTTTATGACAAGTTTACACACAATTGTCAGATTACATATACCCTGTTTTGTGACGTGTCATTTAAACATAACGCTTGTACAGTGCCTTCCTAGTAATCATAAATAACCTGACGATCCCGATCCAGATGGTAGGCCGATTGGATTTGACATGGTCAACATGTCAATGAACAATCTGTTAATCAGATTGGTAGCTCCATGGCTAATTAGCTCAAGAGTCAGTTTATTGGATTTGATTTCAGCACCAATATGTTAATGAAAGGCTTATTAAATTATGCATTGACTAAGTCAGAATCCAACATATTACACAACACAATATATTTGGTGCATGACCCTGTCAGAACCTCTGGTGACCCAGTGCTAATATAGGGAGCGTGTCGCTGTTACTACATGTCATCTTTTCGACACCCGACTCTAACCCTCACCCTAACCCTAACCTCTGTGGAGTGAGTCGCTAACCCTCCGGTCGAAATGATGGTCATTCGAAAGAGCGCGATTTTCCCCTAATATATTGTGCTTTGAAGCTGTTGAGAAAGAAAAGCCTCAGATGAACCTATGCATCTTCCATTCCCTGTAGACTGAATCAATAGAGATTACTGCTGGGAAATGATGTTTTCTAAAGGCTTAGTGGGCTTTGTACTATCAGATAAAATGTGGGGTGTGGAAGGTTCTGTCAATGAACCGATCCACAGTAGCTGACCTCACCGCAATTGTTGCAGTTAACACAGCACTAATTCTCTGTGTTAAATCTCCAATGAAGATGTGTAATGCCAATGTGTAATGCCAACGGTCACCCACTGGAACACAGACTAGTGATTGATGATTGCCGATTAACGATACATTTTTAATGACGACAATTTTGATTTACGCTGGTTGGTCAAAAATGATTTATGACCAACCAGCGTGCCTTTATTAGTTTGTTGCCTACACTATATATTTTTTTGTATTTAGGCTACTTGGCCTTTATGGCCTTTTTACATTTTACATCTTTTATATTTTTCCTCACCTGTCCGACTTCCAGTCTGTTTTTAATACGTTTATTGTGTTTTTATGATGTAATTCCAAAATGGCCCAAATGGCCCTTGTGGGACCAATAAACCTATCCTCCCGTACATCTAGCAGTTGTAGCCTTTGTTCAAGACCCCCTTCATGTATCTGTCCTTCTTTAAGGGTCATTCTCACCGGGCAAGATAAAGATGAAGATACAAAAACAATATCTTTCTCAATTGAAGTGGATGGCAGTGTGGACACTACCATCCACAGTACAATATTTTGTATATTTATCTGTATCTTGCCCGCTGGGAATGACCCTTTAGAAGTGTATGATCAGTATAGTGGTGGACAAAGTACTCAACCCCAGTACTTGAGTCACATATACCCTACCCGGTTATTACGACCGTAGGTCGCAGTTTAGTGTGTGAACCGTCACACCGTATCTCTGAAACGCCTGACACAGTGACATCACAGGTGACATCACGGTGATGTCAGATACTCAGAGCAGGGATCTCCATATTGCCGCATAAAAGGGTGCCCATATCTCCATATACATGGATCGACATATGGGTGTATCATGGATCTCCATATATCGGTAACTGGTCCAATATTAATAATGTATAAAATAAAATAAAAGTCCATAAATGGGTATTCCCAGATGATGCCCTGTTAGGAGAACCACACAACAGAATCCATGGCCAAGACAGATGGCCAAGACAGATGGTGCAACCTCGGCCTTTTTTCGCCCTTAGGCGTCTTACTGGTGCAATACCCGTTGTACTCATGTCAGAGTAGCCGTTGTACCCCTCTGTCTGTGTATCTGTGTGTCTGTCTGTCTGTCTTTGTCCCGTTTACGGCCGTGGAGATTTCTGTATCCCTTTATGCCAATATATGGATTTCTGTGGAGATTTCTATGAAGTAATTGATGACGTCTTGATTTGATGATGTCATGGCATTCCATGTATGGAAATGTGTGGTTTTATAGATATTTTTTGGGTATCCGCTGATCCGACCGACTACCAACCCCATTTCCTCTGGTCTCTGGTGTGCACAGAGTTTTGATTCGGGCAGTCGGATGGTTCTCCGAATATGTGAACCATTGAAATTTGAAATAGGGCTTATGTCACACTGTACTTTTTGTTTTAACAGAATATTTCTAGATATTGAGGTATTGCTATACTTTTACTTATGTAAAACACTGGAGTACTTCTTCCACCACCGAACTTAACGAGGAAGCAACATCAACCAACAACCAACAGAATATACGACCAAGCGTCCTAATGAAATGAAGGGCCTGGGCCTGGGCCTTAGCCTTACGGTGTTGGTATGCTGTGTCACTGTGGTGTTGCTACAGTAAACCCTGGCTTCATGTTGACGTCTCCTAGATACAAAACAACACCCTTACAAACATCTGTTAGGTGAAAGATGAGATCTGAGAGAGAGAGCCTTTCATCTCTGACAGATTTGTAGATCTTCCTTATTGATGTTATCGTTTGTTTTGGCTGATCATGCGTTGAAAGTCACGTGTTGGGGCTTGTTGTTCTGCTTTGTTATTGCTATTATTATAGTAATTATGATCTGATGTCCGAGAGCATAACGCTATTTATATTGTCTTATAGTGAAGGGTGGAAATTGTTACTTTTCAGGATTCAAATTCAGAAGTTCTACTCCTATTCCTATAGCTGTTCTACAAGCTCACAATGCCATTTCTGGCAAATAGGTGTGGTGTTCAGGGGAAAAAGAGCAGACCAAATGAAAGGTCAAGTTTTGGCATTTTAGTAGGCCTTACATGTCTGAAAAATTAAAATACACATGAATCCAAAATATCAATAGAAAAGATGGTGTCTAATTAAAAATGTCAAAATATTAATGATAGTGATGATAGTGCTGTCAAACTCTATACGAAGCTATCTATGAAATATGAAAAGGTTTAATCTGTGAAACAATTTTATGTTACAATCTTGTGCGGGTCCCTGCTTCATTTCTCTCTCAGCTAAGGGGTCTTCGACCTGAAAAAAAAAAAAAAAAAAAAAAAAAAAAACGTTGAAGAACCTTGCTTATAAATCCTCAGTGTGAATTTAACGAAGCTATCTATGAAATATGAAAAGGTTTAATCTGTGACACAATTTTATGTTACAATCTTGTGCGGGTCCCTTCTTCATTTCTCTCTCAGCTAAGGGGTATTTGGCCTGAAAAGCGTTGAAGAACCCTGCTTTAAAATCTCCAGTATGAATTTAACTCTGAGAGTGTGGAACCCAAATGGACCCGTAAGGTCCCGTTTGGACCCCATGGTGGTCCCTCAACCGGACGTTGATCGAACCAGTTGACTTCAAATGTTTACATGTTGATGGGCAGCTCAGATAGGAGGCACCTTACTGGGCCTTTTCATTAAAAGAGCGGAACGGTCCATTAGTAGAGGGGTGCTAAATTACACATGGAGGTGGTTTAGGGCATACCATTCACTCTGCAGGACAGCCATGCATGTCAAAGCAATGCGTTTCACTTAGCACCTCTTAAATTATTTTAGTTCAGTTGAGATCGTAACCACAATTTCCTACATCACATATACTGTATCTTGGGTTAATTACTCCAGTGGAAGAGACCGTGGGTGTTGCATTTACATACTTTGCATACTTTCTTCTGAATAAGATTTGCACTTTTAAAGCCTTTACACACCAGAGGTGTGACGAAGAGCACCATATAGGGGCTGGGCGATATGACTTCAAAAGCAAAATTATTATTATTTTTTGCCTCGTTCACGTCACGATGCAACAAATTATGATCTGCAGTGAGGTTGTAGATGGCTATTTTCACCATTATATTGTATAATACAAATTGTTAGCCTACAAAAGTATAGTATAGTATCAGGAAAAAAAACTGGGATGGGGGTCCGTGGCCATCATTTTGGGGGTCCTTCACATGAAAATGTTTGAGCACCACTGACATAGAAACAGGTTTAAAAAAAAAAACTTAGGATTTGAAATATTCAAAGACTTGCAGAAATGTTCACAATTTTTCAAAAATAGCAGATCTACAAGCTTGCAGCACAGCACTCGGTGCCACGCTGTGAGCTTGTATATCTGCTATTTTTCAATAGTTAAACCACAAAATAATGCATAATAATGCGTTCCCAGTCTAAGGCCAGGGCTCCACCAAAAAGACGCTGTCGTACTGGCGTCGGACGGTGTCAAAAAATGAACCGGGGCGAATTTGAGCGTCCGACGTTGGCTTTGACGTGGAGCACCCTTCATTAATTAAAACGGGAGCGTTCCCAGCGTTGACGTTGACACGACGCTCGACTCACCCAGTGGAGCCGGGAGGTTAATGTGTTAAACCCCCTCCCCCTATGAAGAACATTCATGGGGGGCCCGCAGTGAATCCTTGTACCCATGCAGGGCCCAGCATTTGGTGCGACGCCCCTGCCCCCAACACACACACATCCTCACACACTGACACAATCTCCACACAAAATCTTTGCACACCTAAACTGCTGCATCAGCGAGGGAAGGCACAAACAAAGGACAGTTTTCTGAGGCACAGCTCAAGTTGTGCTAACCTCGACGCCACCGCATGACGGACCATAAATAAAGCTTAAGGAGAGCATTGCAGACCTTTCTCCTGCCTCCTCTGTGGATCACTGAGGATCTACGAGTTGTTGTTTTATTATAGGAGGACAGAGGAGATAATGGCTGCTGTGTGTGTGTGTGTGTGTGTGTGTGTGTGTGTGTGTGTGTGTGTGTGTGTGTGTGTGTGTGCGTGTGCGTGTGTGTGTGTGTGTGTGTGTGCGCTGGCATTGTCCTGAACAATATTGAGGTCTGTTACATCTGACTATAGAGTCCATTGTGTCACTACAGGGTGGCGCACACCGCACAGACAATGACACAGGACACACGTACTGTACTGTACACGCACACGCACGCGCACACACACACACACACGCACGCAAGCACGCGCGCGCGCACACACGCACACGCACACGCACACACACACACTGTAGTGTACTGTACTCTACACACATGAAACACACCCATACAGTACTGTACATAAACACACACACACACACACACACACACACACACACACACACACACACACACATGCACAAAAACACTTCAGAAAAGTACAGAGACAATGATGTTCCTTAAAGAAAGAACATGCACACGCATGCACACACACACACACACGCACACACACACACACACACACACATACACACACACGCGCGCACACACACACAGACAATGATATCACTCGGATCGCCTCTTCGATTCTGGGAAGCTGATACACTTACGCAGAATGCGCACACACAACACACACACACACATCTTTTTCATTCTACACAACCTCAACACACAACATTGATCTCAACCAAGGTTTCCGTTAGCCGGTATTTACAAGCCATTGACAAATAAAATGTTTAATTGGCCGGTAATTATAAAGGTCACCAGCCATAGTTCCCGGTTGGGAAAATGCTGTTATTAGGCTATTTTATCAATAAGCCTATTATTAATATTATTATTATTTGATTGCAATACGTACAGTAGGGGGAGGGCGGGGTATGTTGTGACCTTTTTGTTGTTGTTCCGCTATTCTAAATCTAAATGTCACAGAAAATTATTCATAAAGAATTCAAACTCAGCAAGTGTAAATAACGTTTTTTTCCCCCTAAATATTATTAATTAAAATCACTTTGAAAGGAGCCATGCATTTCCCTGTCACTTCCTTGTTGTCTGAGAGGCACAACCGACACCTTAGTTGTTACCGGACCTACAGTAGGCACAACCTACCCCACTGACAATGTTTTTGTAAAACATAATATAGGTCTTTCTTTTTGATATTGACAGTCAAAACTTACATGAGATGATAGTCGATAGCTAGATGATTAAACTGAGGTATGGTGTGATTGTTTGACGAATACATTCAAATCACTAGGTTCTCAACCTGTGTGGGTCGAGACCCCCAGGGGTGTCCCCAGATCATTAACTTAATGTGCAACATTGTTTTCTCTCTCAACAGTAAACAAACCAACATTTCTAAAGTGACAATTTAAGAACTTTTTAATACCTCTAAAATGACAAATTAAACAGTCAAATATTAGAGGCAAAAATTCGATAATAGCCGATCTACATGCTCACAACGCCTCGTGTTGCGAGGCGTTGTGGTTTCACAATAAAACCATGTTATACAGAATGTAATGCCTCAACTCTTAGTGCTCGTCAGGGTGGAGGGTTCCCATGTTAAAATATGATTATTTAGGGGGTCGCAGCCTGAAAAGGTTGAGAAACACTGCACTAGATCAACGCTTGCGGAGAGTATGTAGTTTTTTTGTCTGCGTGTTGAAGAGATGATCGGGAAAGCATGCAAGTGAAATCAGCTTTGCACATGTTTGCAGCCATGATGGGAGGTCCAAAGAGGCCCGAAAAACCGATTGACAGCATTTGATTTGACATTGTATTGACTTAATAAATAAATAATAATACTGGTTTAACTCCCGATAGCAGACAGCCTACTGCTGTGTCGCGCGTTGAAAATAACAGACGAGAGCTGCCAGAGTACAGCATCTTGCAATGGGTGTGCAAAATACTTCCAAAACGTCAAGGATGTTCACAATTACAACACCAGAGGCAGCTCCACTGATCCTCCAGATCATGTCCAACCCAGATTTGGCTCAAACAATGGCTTAAATTCATTCTCCTGCTATGCCGCAAAAATGTGGAACGCCCTACCGAAGGCCCTAAAGGAGTGTAAATCCCTAACCTCCTTTAAAAGTCACTCACAGGCGGCTGCTACTCGAAACTGGTTAAAAAAGACAAAGCCCATCTTTACCTCCCCCTGACGTTTCACGTTTGATACCTATTGTTGTGCGTGCGTGCGTGCGTGCGTGCGTGCGTGCGTGCTTGCATGCGTGCGTGCGTGCGTGCGTGCGTGCGTACGTGCGTGCGTGCGTGCGTGCATGCGACAGACAGACAGAGACTGGACCACTAATCAATACCGACCACCCATAGGGTGGACGTCCCATATCACCAGGACTACCTATATGTCACTGGACATTCTGGCGT
Source organism: Nannobrachium achirus (assembly GCF_963921795.1). Classification (NCBI taxonomy): domain Eukaryota; kingdom Metazoa; phylum Chordata; class Actinopteri; order Myctophiformes; family Myctophidae; genus Nannobrachium; species Nannobrachium achirus. Next base: position 11,565,633 of record NC_137833.1, on the reverse strand, counting down.
CCCTCCGACAAATGAGAAGGCTCTATTAATAGCCTGCCGAAGGCTGCCGGCCTATCGGAGGAGGGGAGGGGTTTAAAGGCGGGGCCAGGGAGTTGTATTGCTGAGTCACCTTATTGAGTTTCCAGTCAGGACAGCAGGGTGTCTGATATAGAATATAATATAATATCTGGGCCAGTAGCCTCGCCTTCCCTCTCCTCCCCTTCCCTTCCCTTCCCTCTCCTCCCCTTTCCTCTCCTCTCCTCCCCTCTCACCTCTCTTCTACTCTCCTCTCTCGTCTTCTCTTCTTCTTGCCTCCTTTGCCTCCTCTCCTTCGTCCTTCCCTTCCAGATGGAAGAGAGGGGTGGAGTCAGGCAGGGACGTGCAGAGAATGTTAGAGAGGCAGGGGCTGACATTTCTAAAAGGGCCTTTTGATGAAAATATTGAAAATAGCAGACCTACAAGCTCACAACGTGTCGCAGCACGACACGTTGTGAGCTTGGAGGTCGGCTATTTTCAGTACTTGACATTAAACTAAGCATTAAAAAGGCATGCACAGCATGGATTTCTACACAGAGAGGGCAATTCTTTCTACATAAGATGCTGCATTCAAGTTCAGGAACTTTTGGAAAAGACAATTCTCTTGAATGCCGCCTTAAGATATGGCATGGAAAGAGGGTATTTGCATGTCTTTCACCATAGTAAAAACTGCATTCATGTTCTGGAGAGGGCACTTTTTACAGATGGATAAAAGAGCAGGGCCTCAAGCCCCCCTTGATGTCTATGTGTGCACGTGCCTGGGTGGAGTGCTGCTGGCTGAATGAATGAATGAATGAATGAATGAATGAATGAGAGAGAAAGAGAGAGAGGGGAGAGCTAACTTCACCAGTCTAAATATAGCTCAAGGCTGCATCAGTGCATCAGTCTCTCTCTCTCTCTCTCTCCTTCCCTTTCTCTCTTTCTTTCCTCCCTCTCTTTCATCTTATCCATCTTTCTTCATCACTGTATCCCCCCCTCCCCCCCCCCCCCCCCCCCCTCTCTCTCTCTCTCTCTCTCTCTCTCTCTCTCTCTCTCTCTCTCTCTCTCTCTCTCTCTTTCTCTCTCTCTCTCTCTCTCTCTCTCTCTCTCTCTTTCCTCTCAGGGGGAGGGTCCCTGTGGGATGTCACTGCAAACACAGGTTGACATGTGTGCACCAGCCAGGGAGCCTTCTAACCATGTACTGTACTCCGTTTTTACCTCCTCTACACAACATAGGCTACGCCATAGACGTCATAGGACTTTCACATAACAAGTAACCGAGTAAGCATGTCTGGGGTCTCACAGCACACGGTTTGGTACTACAGACTCCAACATTTTTTGTAGTACCGCTGATCCAACCAATATGCCCATATCTGCATATACATGGATCTTCTCCATATATGGGTATCAGGGAACTCCATATAGGTAACTGGTCCGATATATATTAATAATGAATTCCGTCCTTTGCAAAGGGTGAGGTGGCTTTTCTCCCTTAGGTGTTTTACTGGTTATTATTCTTATTCTTATTATTATCTCCCTCTCCTTTTGAACTGGCTCCCCTGGCGTGGTGCATCACAATAAAATGTTTTAAAGAAAATTGTAGTACTTCACCCTTTGCCCACTTGCAGTAGCCTCACAGCCCACAGGTTGAAAATCAGTGACATAGCACAAGCTGACGTGGGGTCTGTAGATTAGCAGTGTTGATATGTGACAAATTTGACGTCTCCATTAAATTGCTTTGTGGGTAGAACATTGCTGGCCTTTCAAAGACAAAGGCTGGGCTGCAACATTGTGCTGTAATAATGTAGGTTACGTCAAGTGTTTGTGTGCGTGCGTGCGTGCGTGCGTGCGTGCGTGTGGATTTGTTTGTGAGTGTTTACAATTAAAAAAAGTACACTGTGCAAGCACTGGCAGCAACTTTGCCCCTAGGTGTCACTGTGTCATTTAGTCACTGTCACATAGCTTTGGCATGCAGCTGTCTTTGGTGGGCGTTAGCTAGTAGAGAAAGTGGGCTCAGGAAAAGAACAATGGCGGCTTGTCTGGAAACGGTCTCTTTTTCACCTATACACAGTGACACAAAAGTGGTTTCTCTGATATCACTTTATAGGCGAGAAATAGGCCATGCAATTTGTAAATTATTGATTCATTTCACATTTACGATGCATAGTTTAAAAAGGTGTTCATTGTTCGGGAGCTATTAGGGCGTGGGTTCTCAACGTCAAGTTCGGGGACCACAGTGCGTCCAAATGGACACTTACAGGTCTGTATTGCAGTGAAAGTAGCCTTTTTATGCCTAATAAATCTTTACAATTTAAATATCTCTTGCTGAACCACTTGTTCTCCAACCTGCTCTCATTGAGGACAAACGTTTTCTTTTTCTTTTCTCATTTTTTTCTTCTGGGTCGTTTAGTTTTTCCCCTCCTTGGGTATTTGTGTTTGCAAGAAACAAGGGAACTGTAGACCTACTGTAAGATGTATAATCTGTATGTTCAGAGCATGATGGCTGCCGACCCAAAAGGCACCTAAGTAGCAAATTATTTTGTCAGCACTCGCAAAATACAGAATGTATGTAACTCTTTTAGTAACACATCAGCAGGAGGAAACAGTCCTAGACCTTCCTCAGCATTTCTGAGAGACTTTAGCGTATTATGACATGAGGTCCGGTTCTGGCTAGCACATCTATCACGCACGTCACACCCCAAAAGTGGGAACTTATAGGGTTGATAGGCCTTTATAAAAATGTACACCCTCAGAGAGTATAGCAAGTGGGTGCCCAAATCATTTATTATTACGATTTTTATGATATTATAAATTGATACCAATAAATAAGTACTACGGGTATACTACGTTAGTTCCATTGGTCCAATCGATTGATGCATCATTAAAATAAACATGGTCTGAAAGTGTCCATCGGACCGCTTAACGTGGCAGCCGAATGGCTGGTACCAGCAATGCTTGTAATGGGACTGCTTGTTTTGCAACCTTTCTTTCCTCTCTGGGTTTGGGGTTATCCCTTGGTTAACTCAGTGAGAGGTTTGACAACAATGGAATAGATCCTTATGAAACGACGATAGCACCCTCAAAATCCTAGAAAGGACTGTATAGGGACGCAAATGCTTTTGAGCAGGGGCGTCACAAGGGGTAGGAAAGTGGGACTGAGTTACCAGGGCCCAAGGTGGAGGGGCCCTAGTAACTTTAGCTATTGAAAAATAGCAGATATACAAGCTCACAGCGCGGCACCGAGTGCCGCGCTGCGAGCTTGTAGATCTGCTATTTTTGAAAAGTCGTGAAAAAGTGTGCAAATCTTTGAATATATGTATTTTTTAAGTGAACATTTGTAACTCAAATTTTGCTTCTGGGGGGTCCCTGGAACTAAATATTTTGAGATTGGGGGGTCCTTCACATGAAAAAGTTTGAGCATCACTGACATGGAAACATAGGTTTCTTGGCACACATTTTCACGATTTTTCAAAAATAGCAGATCTACAAGCTCGCAGCGCGGCACTCGGTGCCGCGCTGTGAGCTTGTATATCTGCTATTTTTCAATTGTTAACATTCATGGGGGGCCCGCAGTGAATCCTTGTACCCAGGGCCCAGAATTTGGTGTGACGCCCCTGCTTTTGAGTATTTCAAATGGGCCCTGATCCAGAAAGGGTTGAGACAACCACTGCCCTACTGTATATACGTTGTCGCCCAGGGTCCCTCAGGGCTCTATAATACTATCCACACCTATTTTCCCTCTACCAAATCTCGAGCCAAGCTCACAGCGCCGTGGCCTTGCGTGAGCTTGTAGATCGGCTATTGTCGCTGAATTTTAGCCCCCAGAATAGGGTGTGCGTCTAGTTAGGGTTGGTCAAAATTCCGAGGGCTATTCTATTCATCATTATCATGTGTACTGTACTTATGTGTACTGGGTCTAGATTGAGATTTCTCTGGTTTCTGTTTTCTAAATGTGCTACTGTCCTGTGTAAATTAAGTCATGATTTGAGTTTGTAAGTTCCTTTTCTTCTCTTCTCTTGCATGTGTGTTGGGGTGCACATACAGTATACACCTGCCCTAAGTCTGTGCACAGCCGTGTGTGTTTGAGTGGGTGGTTTTATATACAGTATTCGTGTGTGCCTGTGTGTGTGCATGTGCTTGTGTGCATGTGTGTGTGCGTGTGTGTGTGTGTGTGTGTGTGCGTGTGCGTGTGCGCGTGCGCGTGTGTGTGTGTGTGTGTGTGTGTGTGTGTGTGTGTGTGAAATGCATTTTCACATTCTTCCTCCTCTTCTTCTCGCTTCCCTCATCCTCTTCTATTGCATGCCTCTCTCTCTCTCTCTCAATCTCTCTCTCTCTCTCACTCGCTCCACTGCTTGTCTGGTCAAGGGCTGGTCCCAAGCTGCCTGAACGCTATCGCCCAACCCTCCCTCCCTCCTTCCCTCTCACTCTCTCTCTCTCTCTCTCTCTCTCACTCACACTCACACTCACACTCACACACACACACACACACACACACACACACACACACACACACACACACACACACACACACACAGCAAAGAAAACAGAAGAGCACAGAAGAGGAAAGAAGCATAAGGAAACACAGGGCAGGAGCAGAAGCATCAACTGGCATCACGCACACACAGCCGCACACGCCTCTCAGACACACCCAACTCTCCAGAGAAGAACAGAGAGCGAGAGAGGAGAGAAGGAGAGAAAAGCACTGAGCAGCAGAAAGACAAGAGAAGAGAAGAGAAGAGAAGAGAAGAGAAGAGAAGAGAAGAGAAGAGACGAGAAGAAGTATGGACGTGCTGAAGAAGGGATTCTCCATCGCGAAGGAAGGAGTGGTGGCGGCAGCAGAGAAGACCAAAGCAGGAGTAGAAGAAGCTGCTGCTAAGACCAAGGAGGGAGTGATGTATGTAGGTAAGACCAACAAGATGTATGTAGGTAAGATGTAGGTAAGACCAACAAGATGTATATAAGACCAACAAGATGTATGTAAGACCAACAAGATAGACCAACAAGATGTATGTAGGTATGTAGGTAAGACCAACAAGATGTATATAAGACCAACAAGATGTATGTAAGACCAACAAGATGTATGTAAGACCAACAAGATGTATGTAGGTAAGACCAAGGAAAGAGTGATGTTTGTATATAAGACCAAAGGAAGATCCTAGAAACGCCTTCTAAATCCCCCTTGAGTTTTTACTCAAGATTTTTTTAATTTAATTTCATCTATGGCAACATCCAAAATCATAACAAATGCTGTTCCGGATTGAAAGGTATAAGCACGTATTGGTTAAAAAAGGACTAGTTTCAAGGATCCCCATATAACTCAGAGTGTACAAATGGCACCAAATGGACCTGTGAGCTAGGGCTCCATTTGTATACTCTCAGAGTTACAGACCTGTGAAGGTCAATTTGGAACCCCCTCACAGAGACCTGAGGGTTCCTGGACCCCACTTTGAGAACCAATGCGGTAGACTAGAGGGATGGATGGGTGGAATGTTTGAAGGAAAGAAAGTATGATGGATCGGAAGGCTGTCTTGTGAGATGAAAAAGACACAATGTTCAACTCCTAGTTCAGTGCATTTAGCTGGTGCTCTTATCCAGAGCGATCCAGCGTAAAAGGCATGAGAGAGGAGCATAGATAACAAATTAAAGGTAACTAGGTAAACGTCAAAACTATTAGCATCTTTCCAAACATCGTGCTATCTAAATGACATCAAACAGTACATGACATAGCATACTGTAACATGACATGTACATGTAGCCAATTGCCGTACTGGATCTGGATAGACAGAGAGTAGTGAAGGGTCGAGGTAGAGTCTGAAGAGCGTGAATGGAGAGACAGAGGATATGAGCATGAATGGACAGATATGGTATAGAGCGTGAATGGAGAGATGAGGTAGGGAGCCATGGAGCCCATATGCAGTAACATTCTGAGCATTAATTCGCTCTCAGAGTTGCACGTGGATAAAATAAATGATAATTGATTGAGAAATGGATCTAAGGGATGAATGGAGGGTGAAAGTGCAGGATGGGCGAAGGAGGACGGACTGAATAAATAGCAGATGAAGCAATGAGGAATTATTATTAATATGTGTCGTACTGTTATTGTATATTTCAGTGGGGATCCATCTGGACTATGATTAATGTGCGAAGGAAGCCAGAACGAGAGAGAGAAAAGAGAGATTGAGAGAGAGAGAGAGAAAGCCAGACGGAAGGTGAGAAAGGCGGAATAGAAGGCGAGAGTGTTATGTAGGACAGACAGTCCTGTAATGCTCATGCAAAATTAACGAGGGGGGAGAGAAAGAGAGAGAGAGAGAGAGAGAGAGAGATTGTAGAGGGAAATCAATGTGTTTGTCCAGATAGCAGGTGTTCTATATAGGCAGAGAGACACGTTGTAATATCTAACTCTGGATCTTTAAATAAAGCGCAGAAGAAGAGAAGTATGGGAAGATTAGACCGTAGAAGAAGAATGGAAACTTGGTAGCTAG
>NC_137833.1:11501657-11556657 GCF_963921795.1 Nannobrachium achirus | reverse complement strand
GGCTGGTACTGTCCTGTAAAAATGTTCCGTAAATAACATTGACAGTATCTAATGTTGTTGAGATAGTTAGACACTGTAAAGCTTTCTCAAATCGAATCGCAGTCTTGGTCTGAAAAGTCACAATTAGATATCTTTTCACAAAATATTAAGACCCACATTTTGGTATTCTAAAATACACCTCAACACATAACACTGCATTTTATGAGCATTTTCTTTTTTATTATAAATAAAAAAAATAACTGTAATTGAAGGAGAGGAGAGGAGAGGAGAGGAGAGGAGAGGAATGAGTAGGTATTAGGTAGGTAACAGTATCGCTGAATCATAGTGTATCGGTTGCGTTTCCTGCATTTCTTTCTTCATCAAGTAGCCTACAGGAAGTGATCGCATTGCATTTCAAACAAATACTCATGCTACGTTATTATTAGGCTCAGTAGTCTGTCTACTGGCTACCAGGAGGCTGGTAGACCAGTTATTATTAGGCTCAGTAGTCTGTCTACTGGCTACCAGGAGGCTGGTAGACCAGTTATCACCCATGGTCCTATCACTGCAATGTGCATGCGCCAACACACGTTCATGGGAATAAAAAAAAAGTCATTGCCACGCTGGGAACAACTGCTGGTCATCAAATTATTGGCTTAGGAAGTTGACAAAAACTAAAATATATCCATGTATCTCCTTGGGGTGAGTAATTGATAGTAAAAAGTTGTTTTTTGGGTGAACTATCCCTTTAACCTAGACCTACAGGTTCCACTTGCTAGATGAAGTAGGGCATTCATTTACAGAAATATAATATACAAAGTTGAAATATAGAGATACAAGGTTTCTTCCCTATACTACAACATTATATTTGATGTCATCTACTGTTGATCACTACAGCTGTAATGTGTAGTAATGATCATACTTGCTACTATAAACCCATGGGACAAAATTAAATCACACAAGTCAAACTATAGCCTACTGTAAGAGAATAAAGAAGGAATGCTGTACGTGACTGTGTGTGTGTGAAACCCTCATGGGATAACTGTGGTGATTGACTATGCAAGTTGTCTCATTATATCTTATTTATGGAGGAACATATAGGAGGCAGAAGAAAAAGGTTTTCCATCTCTGTGGCCCAATTTCTCTCTCTCTCTCTCTCTCTCTCTCTCTCTCTCTCTCTCTCTCTCTCTCTCTCTCTCTCTCTCAGAGAAAACAAATGGAATACCTACTCAATAACAGTGGCACAGTTTGTTAATTGTGAGATGTTTATTATACAGATATTCTATATTACATACAGACTAGTCCATACACTGGGATGTGCTTCAATCAATTTTTTATTGACTGACACGCAAAAAATGCATCTATGCTGTATCTGTCAAAAGCATAAACACACCAAACAACTTATTTCCATCCTACATCAATAAATAAAACCACAGAGGAAGAATAATGCATGAGAATATCCATATACAGTCCATTGATTGGTTGTTTTGTCACTATAGCACAAGAACCGTGGTTTGGCAACAAATGAGACACTCTTGCAATTAAGGCCTCCTTGCTTTATTGACCATACACACGCACGCACGTGCACACTTGTAGAGGACTTTTATTTTCGAAGACATTTTCTCTCTACAAGCGTTATAAAGCGGAGTCCCCTTGGACCATCGGTGAGGCCATTCGATCCCCCTTTACTGCTCCAAACATGCACAAATTCAAAATACGTATAAGAAGGTGTACTTGAAGAAGGTGTACACTTGCTCCAAGTGTTCTCTATCAGTAAGCTCTCCGTCCGGAATGCATAAGTCCATATGTTTCAATAAAGAAGTGTTTTACTCCAGCTGGTCTCGGCCTCTGTCCAGATAAAAACGAATTTGGGTGATTCCGTACTAGTTCTTTATAGACTGGCGTAGCGACCCCCCGCCGGTCCCCAATGCGAGGTTTTCACCACAGCCCCCCCCCCCCGGTCAGAAACAGCGCAGCACAGCGGCTGCCAACACAATAAAATACAGTAGGCAACAGCTGCCATCAGAAGACACAATATAACAGTATAAAAAAGGGGTCTTCAACGTTTTCAGGCCAAGGACCTCTTTGTTAAGAGAGAGATGGAGCAGGGACCCCCACAACCTTTTCATAGATTCCATATCTAAGCTCACAAGCTTGTAGATCGGCTATTTTCGGCTACAGTTCTCAGAATATGGACACTAGGGTTCAAGTGGTTAATATAAAAAGGATTGGAAGATTTGGAGGACCCCCTGTAGTAACTCTGTCTGAGGACCCCCTGTTGAAGACCCCTGGTATAAATGCTATTAATTACCTTTGAGTGGAAATTCTGTTCCTAATCCTCCTCCTCTGATCGAGTCACGGACTGCTCAACATGTCAATATCCTACTTGCTTCTATAGCCTACAACTCTTTTTCTTTTTTAATTGGGTGGCGGGCCCACCAAAGAAATCAGATATTAGTTTCAGAGCCATTCTGTAGAAACTACCGATAACAGCCCTAAACGCTAAACAGACGGCAGAGAGAAGATTCTTAATGCTACCGCTAAAAGTAAACAGGAAACAGCTGTCCTCAAAGCAACTGATCAGATTGGGCAATCAGTAGCACTCGTCAAGAGGGCCAATAGAGTGTCTTCTCAATTCGGTAAGCAATTTTTTTTTTTTTTTTCGTTTTTTTCTTCCCCGGAGCGGTAGCGGGCCCTAATGCGACTGCATCGGCTGCATCGCCTATAGCTCCGCCCCTGTCTTTATCGTTTAGACCTTTCTGCCACACGGAGACAGCGTCTTGGGTGCTTGAAGAAGTCGCGCATCTTTGAAACCGTCTCCCAGTGTGAATCGATCTGAAGACGAGGCCTCCGTGTGTACAGACGAATACGCATAAATCCTGAAGCTATGACTTTGCAGCACAACCTCTCCCTAACCCTGCATGCATCTGTACAGTGAACGTTTTGGAAACTAGTCAGTATCGTCTTTGTGTATACTATGGGGCCTCAGAATCTCAGTGCATTCCCTTGTTTTCCCACTGCATTTCCTAACGCGCCCCAATGAGCCATAGAGGCACTGTAGTGCAGCTGCGCTCATTTGGGAAAACGAGGACATGCACTGAGATTCCAAGACAAGTTGGAGTAAAACACTTCTTTATTGGAAAATATGGACTGACACATTCCGGAGAGCTTCCTGATAGATAGAGAACACTTGGAGCAAGAAGGGAAGCACCTTATATTTTGTATTTGTGCATGTGTGGAGCAGTAAGGGGATGAAAAAGGCCTCACCGACACTGCTGACACTGCCAGTGTTATCTGCCCATACATCTTTGGTTGTGGTGATATCATGATGACTCGGTTTATAGAGAGGAGAGCACAATTAGACAATTGGAAACACCTGCTGATCAATTAACAGTGACACTGCTCGTGTGAGTCACTCCCCCCGGCATTTCATGGACAGAGAGCAGAGGAATAACCCAGCAAACAGTCAGTCTAGGCATACGCTGAAGTAGCCCCATATAGAACCTCACCCGTCGCTGCATACTGTTGTGCTCCGAGATGAGGTCCTAGAAAGGTGGCGTAGCGATCGCTGGGACTGCCGCAACAACGAGTTGGAAAACACTCAAAACGACATTTTATCCAAAAAGTAAAGGTAGTTCCGAGCACACAGACTGTGGTTTACCTAACCTCGGTAAATAAAACATCAACCACGGCGTTGGGAAAACTGTATCTGCTACAATGGGAAAGATGCAGTACTTGCACCTGCCGCCGGGGGCTTTTCTGAATTTAATGAGACTAAATAAGCCATTTAAACCGTTTTCCCAACGCCGTGGTTGATGTTTTATTTACCGAGGTTAGGTAAACCACAGTCTGGGAGCTCGGAACTACCTTTACTTTTTGGGTAAAATGTCGTTTTGAGTGTTTTCCAACTCGTTGCGGCAGTCCGAGCGATCGCTACACCACCTTTCTAGGACCTCATCTCGGAGCACAACAGTAGGCTATGCAGCGACGGGTGAGGTTCTATATGGGGCTAACGCTGAAGAAGACAATTTGGGAACATATATGGTCTGCACCCTAACCACTTGGCTATTCATTGGGTCATCCCCGATTTTCCAAAATGTAAGTTGTTCACTTATATTTTTTTCATTTAAGACTCTGCTCTGGATGGACATCTTGGCAGTGACTTACGAGAAAGAGCAGTGAAGGTTTAATTGATCAGCAGGTGTTTCCAATGGTCTAATTGCGCTCTCCTCTTTATAGCAGCTTGCTGGACCTGGCCTCGGGGCTAGTTTGTACACACACAACAGATGAGCTGTAAATGTATTAAAGGACTTTGATTAAAATGCAAAGAAAGCAGCAGACCATAGAGACTTAAGCCCGGATCAGAGTCTACGGTGGAGAGCTATCCACCGCAAATTTGAGGTGGAAAGCTTTCCTCCTCAAGTCAGAAAATAAGTGCAGGCCATCATAGTCACGGCCCACGGTGAAGTCCTTTACCCCGTCTAGAAAGGTTCAGGTCGACCAATCAGTGAACGGGGTGTAGAGCCTGTCTGTCTGATAGTAAAAACAGAGAGATGTGTCAGGACTCCCGGTGGAAAGCTCTCCACCGCGAGGAATGATGTAACGTTGTAGTTTCATGACTCAAAAAGACTCAAAAAGACTACACCGCGGTGGATAGCCTTCCACCGCGGACCCGACTATGATCCGGGCTTTACTGGTGCACCGATGTAACCTTGTGTTGTTGTTCACATACCTGTATATGTGAAGTCAATAAAACGACCACTCTGTGGATAGGGACTCGATAGTTACATGGCCACTCTCACACATTTTATAGACTCTATAAAATGTGTGAAATTGCAGGTGAAATTCCAGATCGATTGACCAACCCTCTATAATAGACTATAGATAGAGGGTTGGTCAATCGATCTGGAATTTCACCTGGACCTGACAAAGCAGATTTAAAATTTAAACTGTCTATGAAACTGTCTGAACATATTGTTTTTGTGCAAAGCATCCCCACATATAGACTAGTTAGAAAGATTAAACATAACAAATAAATGAAAGTAGCAAAGAATGTCAATTGGGCAAGCTACCATTGAGGATTTGATGGTGTGTGTTCTGTATCTAAGCAATGTATTGGTGTGTGTGTGTGTGTGTGTGTGTGTGTGTGTGTGTGTGTGTGTGTGTGTGTGTGTGTGTGTGTGTGTGTGTGTGTGTGTGTGTGTGTGTGTGCCTGCGTGCGTGCCTGCGTGCGTGCGTAGCATGCAGTTTCCTTGCTCGTTCATAATCTGATCTCACATAACACCCAGCACACTGTGATCTAATCAATACAGCACAAGAACACACACACTGCTTTGTGGAGCAGCAAGTGTACTCTGTGTGCGTGTGCATGTGCACGTGCGCGTGTGTGTGTGTGTGTGTGTGTGTTCAACACAGTGACCTGTGTCAGCAACACATTGGAACATGGACTATATGTTCCATGTTCCAGTGTCTATTGTCTAAAGGGGGCAACAACAATGACATGCATGACCTTTGTGTGTGCGTGTGCGTGTACTTGTGCGTTTGCATGCGCATGCAGCTTCAGAAACATTACAGTCTGGCCTGAGCCAACGATAAATACACAAAATACTTTTCTTTCTACTGAGAGTGACGATTGAAAAAATATATCCACAAGTTTCCCCGGGAGTTTACTGGAGACTATCAGGACCAAACTTCCGGGTTTAACAGCAGACATACAAGCTCACGTCGCGTCGCAGATGCAAACCGTTGTGAGCTTGTAAATCGGTGGCGGAAGCTCGGTGCAGACGTCTGCGCAATGCACTATGGGGTGTTGGAAACTCGTGGATACAGTACATCCTTTAAAAGATAAATGACTCTCTCACTCTCTCTACTGCATGTGTCTCTCGCCTTCTTGCCCTCACTCCGTTGTGATTTGAGCCGCTGCCTATAAATAAACGGTAAACTTTACTTTTTAGGAAATAACCAAATTGGATTTTTTCCCCCCTTCAGGGCTTAAACCCTATCTTAAACTCTGTATAGTATTTCCCTCAAGTCTACACCATGCACTGCCTGCTATTTGTGTGGCAGCATTTTTACGCTGTGAGGCGTTTTGAGCACGTAGATCTGCTATTTTAACAATTTCGGCCTCTAATATTTGACAATTAGGCCAATGTTTAATTTGTCATTTTAGAGGTATTAAAAAGTCCTTAAATTGTCACGTTAGAAATGTGCAGATACCCTCTATCTATGCACTTATACTTTATGCTGTTTTGTTTACTGTTGAGTGAGAAAACAATGTTTCACATTAATCTGGCGACCCCCAAACTAATTTGGGGACCCCCCCAACCCACAGGTTGAGAACCGCTGCTCTAGAACAGTGTTTCTCAATCTTTTTTGGCTAGAGTACCTCCTTTCGCAGATTTTTTAATCCAAGTACCCCCTTTACCCGACAACAACATTTTCCCAACTGCAATTAAAACCATAACTAGCGGTATATAACGGTATAACCCCCCTTTTCAAGAATCTATAACATCACAAAAAGTAAAACAAGGGAGTGAGAGTTTCAACACTGTGGCCATAACATCTTAGTCGGGAGTTAGACATGACAAAAAAAAAACAAGCAACCAGGTCTATAAAAATAAGCCAAAATTAAGCAACTAGGGCTTGTGAAATGTGAAAGAATTGTGGTGTTTCTCTGGAGGAGAGTTTCGCAAAATACCTACAATATCTCAGAATAGGGAAGAACAGAGAAACACAGCCCACAAGTGCAGATTCAAGTGCAGATAAACAGCTACTTTCATCACTTTTGTCTTGTCAATGGTTAAGAATCCAGACACAATTGCAGATAAACAATTTCTTTCACAATTTTTGTCTCAAAAACATTCAGCTATCAGACAAATTAACATTTACACCCTTCCTGTCAGTTTGTCTGCAGTTTTGTAAGCTAAGTCTCTCTTCTAACTTGAATCTCACACCTGCCTTAAATACAATTTGTACTTTGCCTAATTTGACACTGACTACTGACAAACTACTATTAGTCTCATTTAAGCTAACTGTTCTGTCATGCTGATCTCACTCTGCTCATTGATACTTTTAGTATAACATGTGAATACTTTTTCCACCACTGATTTCACACGTGTTACCGTGTTCTCTTTCAACATCACTGCAAATGAAACGGCAGCTTTTAATCTATGCATAAGGATAACAACTTTTAACAGCGAAGCGCCCGCAAAATTCTAGTAAATTACATTCAAACAACATTCAAACACATACCAGTTGCCTGGTAGCCTAATATGTAATTTGGGTTGGCAACTGTCAGGCTCACAACAAGTTTCTCCAAGTGTCATCATTAAACATAACAGTAAAAGTTTTTTCTCCTTCTAATTCAATTGTAGTTAATTAATTAACTATGAATAATAGTATCATGGTTTATACTTCTATTTTTATTTTTGGGGGCCATTATCTTGAGTACCCCCTGCAGTACCTCCGCGTACCCCTAGGGGTACATGTACCCCCATTTGAGAAACACTGCTCTAGAATACGGATGCTAGGCTTGACACAGACAGCTTGACAGAAGGTGAAGACAAAAGGAGCAGACTTACAACAGCTCTCTCAACCTTGCAACATACTTCTTCAACTGTCCTCCATCCATCACCACGGCTACCAGCCGTCACCATGGTTACTGCAGCCGTCCCTGGAGTTATATGATTTTACACACTGGGGTCCCAGAGATTCAAAAAAAAAATATATATTATTAAATCAGGGATACTCAAACTTCTGAACTTATGGGCCACATTACAAAAATGTCAAGGGGCCACGGGCCAGCTGATAAAATGACATTACTTGATAACTTCTCTTCTTTATTTGCTTTATTTCCACATAACGTAAGACAAGTGCAATGTTCATAATTTTATGGCTTGGAATTCCATTTATATTCTGTCAATGACAACAATTTGTAATCAAAGTAATTTGCTACGTTTTCTCTCTTTTTAATAATTCTGTGCAATTAGCATATTCCACACAAACACTAAAACAAACTAATGTATATTTGTTTGCTATTTGTCTGGGTTGTTCTATGTCTGTCTGCCTGCTATCAAGTGGGATAACGTTAAAGATAGCTAAGCACGTCTCTCTTTCAATTGCTTCACAATGTTATAGATGACTTGGCCCACATTCAATACAAATGGCTTTTTACAGAAAATAAACTTGTGAAAATAGAGAGTTATGGCTAAGGAAAATAAAATAAAATCAAACAATTGACTTAAACTAGATATTACCTAGACTGTTTAGTTACGTGATGCCGTTTTTAAGTAGAGCTACAGTACATATCTCTTTCATTTGATTTGCATTAGGTCTACAATGGCGTTTTGGGTAAACAAATTAGTTGGGCATAGCCACTGGTAAAAAAAATAAAAATAAAAAAATCGATTTCAGTAGCCGCTTTCAAGATGTTTTGGCCATTATCTATGGAACGGAAGGTCCAATCTGCTTAGTTTAAAGCTTGTTGGATGCGTGACTTCAAGGACAGTGAGCTGATGCGAACACACACACACACACACACACACACACACACACACACACACACACACACACACACACACACACACACACACACACATTTTATCGACTCTAATGACTCCCTTGTTTCTGTGTTTCTCTTTTTCACTCAATCTGTCTTTGTCTCCCAACACACACACACGCACGCACAGACAATCCTCAAGGAGTCTTTGTCTGAGGTCCAACAAAGAGGGATTGTGTGTGTGTGTGTGTGTGTGTGTGTGTGTGTGTGTGTGTGTGTGTGTGTGTGTGTGTGTGTGTGTGTGTGTGTGTGTGTCGATAGTATGTGTGTGTGTGTGTGTGTGTGTGTGTGTGTGTGTGTGTGTGTGTGTGTGTGTGTGTGTGTGTGCGCACGCAGCTTCAGAAACATTACAGTCTGGCCTGAGCCAACGATAAATACACAAAATACTTTTATTTCTACTGAGACGATTGTAAAAATATATACAGTACATCCTTTAAAAGATAAATGACTCTCTCACTCTCTCTACTGCATGTGTTTCTTGTGTGTGTGTGTGTGTGTAGCTTGTTTTGAAGCAACAGAGTCAAACGTCACCATGATTAGTCTCAGGAGGCCGCAAACATATCTCTGTCTGACACACGCACGCACGCACGCACACACGCACACACACACACACACACACACACACACACACACACACACACACACACACACACACACACACACACACACACAACACATTTATTGAGCTCGATGAACAAACTACAGCTGTCTGCACTGTTTGTTTGCTGTATTGACGTGTACGTACAGTTGTGATGTTAGCTTTGCACTGGACTTATACAAGAATTACGGTACATTACCGTAGTGTACATCATCTCTGTCAGGTGGAAAACTGTTATGACCAAAACTGTTACTTTTCAGGATTCAAATTCAATAATCGCTAAATTTGTAGATTGACAAACCCAAAATGTGTTGTTTTTCGCGTTGCATTTCTAGCATGTGGATCTGTTACTTTTTATGCTTTTGTGTGACGCTGTATGATCAAGTAGGGCCTTAGTTTACGAAAAAACACGAAAGGTTCGAATATGGAGATAAGAGGTTTCTGCCCGACAGCAACAACATTATAAATAATGTACACTGTTTGAAACTGAACTGCTTTTACTGACCGCACACAATGACACGGCAGCACAGATACTGTATAATATTATGGTTTAGAAGTTATTCATTCTTATTATTTTCAGATATATTATGGCTTTATTGTAAAAGTTAAGTTAATTTTATAAAGGTTTTATAGTATGTTATAAAATGATTTAATAACGTATTTCTGTTGTGTTTCAGGGAACAAAACCAAGGAGGGAGTTGTCTCTGGTGTAAATACAGGTAAATCAAGTGATAACATTATCTTACAATAATTTCATCTAAGGCTGCAAGTACCCATTATTTGTACTAGTGTTTATTATATCTATTACTATTTTGATATATTTCGAGAAATGTGTTTTCATATAGAGATAAGATTTTGAACAAAATAGACAGTTTTACATGGAGGTAACCAGCCCCAGATGTCCCTATAGTACTGTGCCCACCTATCCTGTTACCGTCTCGCTGCAGTCCAAACATGTTGATGTTGGGTGCAGAACTTGACATAGTGACCTCATGCATCCACGCTTCATTGTGTCTGCTGTTGTTGTAACAGGCAGGTGAGGGATGGTGGTGGTTTATCATTTTGCATCATGGAGCGGCGTATCAATCGTTATTTGAATGACCAGAAGCTCAGGCGGCCGAGCGTCTTGTCGGGGACCGGCCTACTCGGGAACGATGTAAATAGGGAATGAATGCCCCACCCTTTAATGCAAACCCCATTATACCTGTTGTCATACGCTTTTTGTTTGTTTCTTCGCTTTGCCACCCGTGGGGAATGATGATGATGACCCTCTGGTTGTTAGGCAATACCCATCATACCCGTGGTACGTGGTACGGGTGCCTAGCGATCAACTCTGCATACAGAGATTCTGAACAGTTCGCGCCGGTTCCGGAAAACCGCATATCGGGTCGGATACGTCAAGGCCGGGCCCAATGACTTTGGACAGATGGAAAACTATTGTTAAACTTTTTTATCATAGGCATACTTCAACTATGAGAGACAGAATCTAAAAAGAAATTACAGGAAATCGCATTGTATGATTTTTAAATAATGAATTTGCATTGCATTGAATGAATAAGTATTTGAACACCTACCAATCAGCAAGAAGTCTGGCTCTCACAGAACCTGTACAAAAAAAATAAAAAAATAAGAAGCCCTCCTATTACTCATTACCTGTATTAATTGCATCCTATTGACCCACGTTCGAAGTTGTTACCTGTAGAAAATACCCCTGTTCACACACTCAATCAATCAGACTCCAACTTCTCCACTAAGACAAGACCAAAGACCTGTCTAAGGACCCAGGGACAAAAGTGTATAGACTTGCACAAGGCTGGGATGGGCTACAGGACAATAGGCAAGCAGCTTAGTGAGAAGGCAACAACTGCTGCCACAATTATTCGAGCATGGAAGAAGCTCAAGATGTCTATCAAGCTCCCTCTGTCTGGGGCTCCATGTAAGATCTCACCTCGTGGGGTATCTGACATCACGTAAATCCCATTTATGCCCATATATGGAGATCCCTGTGATGCCAGGCGAACCAAATCCCTTTTATGCCCATATGAAGATCCCTGATGTCATCAATATTAAGTCCATATCTATCTATGGGTACCAGGGGGCTTCATATATAGGTAACTGGTCTGACATCACTGGCCAGATGATGGCCAGTGCCATTTTCGCCCTTAGGCGATTTACTGGGTTATATAATATAAATACTTTCTGCTTCCTGCTTAGTGGCCCACAAAACGACAGACCAGGCCAACATCGTAGCTGACACCACAGTAGCCGGGGCTAACGATGCCGCTGCAGCAGCTGTGGAGGGAGTGGAGAACGCAGCCGTGTCCAGTGGAATAGTCAGCGCGGTGAGTCTGCTGATGTAACATCCTGTGGAATAACTTGGATATTATTGATTTATTCAGAACGTGTGTGTGTGTGTGTGTGTGTGTGTGTGTGTGTGTGTGTGTGTGTGTGTGTGTGTGTGTGTGTGTGTGTGTGTGTGTGTGTGTGTGTACCGGAGTGCTCATGTATTATCTCGTTGTGAGCTTGTAGAGCGGCTAGTGTGTGTGTGTGTGTGTGTGTGTGTGTGTGTGTGTGTGTGTGTGTGTGTGTGTGTGTGTGCGCAAGAGAGAGAGAGAGAGAAACCTGGGGCCTATTTTGTGATAAAAAAAAACCAAGGGTGTTTTAGAATCTGTCCATAATGTTCTTAAGCTGTTTTTGTCTTTCTTTGTCCCCAAATCTATGGTGATTGGCGGAAACAGGAGGAGGCGGGACCAGTGGCTCAGGAGGTGCCTGATTGGTTTGGGGTGGTGGTGGGTGGGGGTGGGACTGCATGGCATGATGCTGCAGTTCTTTGGTCAGCCTTGGGGGGGCGATCACACCCAGATGCATTAGTAAAAACCAGCAGCTCCTTCCTGTTTTGACATTGGTATGTGGAGAGGGACAACAGCAAATGCAGACAAAGTTTGATTTTAGACATCTGCTTGAATTAGGTTATGTTCCACAAGTGCTCCACAGTTTTGACCCATGCATTGTTTTGCCAAGGCTATAGCATCTGGACCAGTGTGATCGCCCCCTTGTGGAGGCTGTGGGAATGTATTGACCTTTTCACTGCAACCATTTTGACTAGGTAAACATCCCTGAAGGTAATGCATATAAGCATGTGTTTCATTTAGTTTCTGAGGCGCGCTACAGACAGTTGCGACAGCTATCGTGTCCGTATCGTCTGAGAATGAGGGGGGGTGGAGGGGTCCAATTCATTGTCAATGAAGATCACGTGTTTTTTTTTGTCGTTGCCGTGTCTCTTGGCCAAAAGACAGCCTTCTGTTGAGCAAGAGACACGGCAACGACAAAAACGCATGTGACCTTCATTGACAATGAATTGGACCCCCCCCTCCTGCCCTCATTCTCAGGCGATACGGAGAAGATGTCTCACGCGTATGTCTGATTGCGGCCTAAAACAATTCAATGAAACATATCCACAAGTAATGTTTTTACCTTCACCATGTGCTTACTCTTCAAAATGGTTGCTGTGTTGAGTAACTAACGATTAACCTGTTGATAGTTTTTTCCTCCACTAATATGATCGATCTACTGTGTGCTATACTGAGTTATGATCATTAACGCTCATCACAATGTAACTGATGTCAGACATTTAAAAAAAAGTTTAACATCAAAAATAAAACTTGATTTTATAATACACTGACTACACAGTCAAGCAATTTTACTTATGGTGAAATTGTAAATAGTAGGTCTACATGTTAGTTCGATAATTCACTGAACTCGTTAGTACATTCAGAAAGGTTATTTGATACATGTTGTGACATTCGATTACTCATTTCAGCCCTGGTTGGGAGATTAACATTTTCTCAGTTTCAAAACTCAAAAGACATTGTATCATGTCTGGATTTATTGAGCAAACGGTCTAGACTTAAAGACGTTGTCGTTTTACACAGTTCTGCATACTGTTCCTCCCCAAGGGGAATTCTGAAAGCCTCTAAAGAGGTCTGACAACATTTCACAAACATACTTCAGCATTAGCCAATATGAGCAAAACAGCAGCTTGTATCGAGTTTATTAGGATCCCCATTAGCTGGTGCATAACAACAGGGATTCACACATAACATAATAACATGACCTTCAACTAGACATTACAGGACATGGAAAATTCAAACAGTGTGACTCTTCCATTATATACAACTCTTGTTTTCCAATTCCCCATTTCATACAGACTAGCCCTTACCCGTTCAAAGATATGAGCTCCGAAATGATGTGCAGTGTGTGGGTTATGGGGTGTGCACTGTGCACACAGTATATGAGGGATGGAAAGTAACTTTAACTGGTGCTTGCATGATAATATGTAGGAGCATCAATGTAAGAAATACCCGTTTCGTTTAATGGCTATAGAGATACTGTGTACCGATCTGCATGATTTTTGGACAACATCTGTAACAGGGCCAGACAACCGCCCACCCGCCTACACACACACACACACACACACACACACACACACACACAAACACACACACACACACACACACACACACACACACACACACACACACACACACACACACACACACACACACACACACACAGAGCTGGTTAAACATGTTGCCTCATGCTAGATGCAGAATAGATATGCCTCATGCTAGATGCAGAATAGATATAGATACACCATAAAAATGCTAATATACAGCATATGATTTGTGAAAGTGACAAACGGGCTTCACAGTTATGTCAAGTGTGTTCATATGCTAATGGTGATGCGATTTCAGATCAATTGCTCCAGCCACTGAGGAGAAACGCTGTGACAGACAGACAGACAGACAGACAGACAGACAGACACTCACTCAGACAGACAGACAGACAGACAGACACTCACTCAGACAGACAGACAGACAGACAGACAGACAGACAGACATTCGCAAAATTATATGTTTGATGTGCCATTTCAAAACGTCACACGTCATGCCATTAGGAAGACAGTAGATTTTCAAGGGATTTGTAGAACATTGAGCTTGTAGATCAGCTATTTTTGCTATTTTTATGACCTTCTCTGACTTTAAAGTACCTATTCTGCTTTTCAATGGATTGGTTTCTTGCCATTTGCGAGTCTCTGCAAAAATACGCTCCATTCTCCTTAAAAATGCGAAAGGTAGGCATATACACACTTGGTCCACGTTTTGAGCTTGTAGATCTGCTACTTTTGCTGTTTTTGAATTTGAATCCTGAACAGTACAGTTTTGGACCTGTGATGCAGTAATTTCCTTTTCTAACTAGCATCGATCAGAGAAATAAGCATAATCCAATCAGCAAATATGACATTGTAATATTGAAAACCCTCTGTAACCAAATAATGACACAACTTTCATTTCCACAACATAATTACAGCCCGAGGCCAATCGAATCAAATGGAATAATGTCGCTCCCAAAAGCATGAACAATTAACAAGCCTCATTCTGACATTTAAAACTAACGATGATGCATGGATGAAAAGAATTGCACATGTCGACAGTGGAAATGTCTTGACGCTGTCTTGATGTGAACGATGCCTGTTCAAAAAACTGAAGCCTCCGTTTAGAGAACCATATGAATTCAAAATACTGAATATACATAACAGCTGTAATTTGTACAATGAATGAGGTTTATAAATCCTATGATAGCGATAATTATTAAACAGACTGCTATAAACTGTGTATTTTCAGGTATTATGGGTAACATTCACACAACCTATTTATAATTACACTAATATGCCTGCAGTAAGGCTGATATAGCAAGATAAGTCAAAACGGTATGGTTCTTCAACTGAAGGCTTTAATTCTGTTTGCAGTAACTCGTTTTATACCAGCTGGTTAGCAACATTCACCAGGTGTGGACATTAATCTGCTTGTATTCTATTAACCACATTCACCTGGTGCTGAGATTATTTAAAGGTAGTGTAAATTATATTTAGTGTTAAATCGCTCTATATTGCCATATTAATTATTGCTATAATTATTGTTATAGGATACAATAAGAAAATGTCATCAAATATCAGTTTAATTATGGAGACCCGGTAGGAGCGTGGAGACCTGTTACCAAACAAACAGTCCATAAATATAGGGCTTTCCTTTAACAAAAAACATATCATATCATTTCAACTGCTAGTATTCTAATCGAATTAACCATCACATGTACCTGGTGTCCTGCAGGTGCGACTGTTTATCCCTGCTTAAACCTTTAACTTTTTTGCCATCCACTGCTTTTCTTTCAAACCGTAACATTATTCGTAATGCACTAACGTTGCCCCCCTTTTTCCAGCCCAACCCCAATTCAATCCATGCCACAGCCTTGCTCTGTGCTGCACCTTCCACTTGGGTGTTAATCTAGCATCGAGGAGGCACAGTACTGTAAATATAACAGTGTTGATGTCTGTCTGTCTGTCTGTCTGTCTGTCTGTCTGTCTGTCTGTCTGTCTGTCTGTCTGTCTGTCTGTCTGTACCACAGGCTGACCTTGGGAAGACAGAGGAGCCTGCTGCCGAGGCTGCTCAATAGGTGAGACCATGTGACACATGCTGTACATACAGAGCCCCTCACCGTCGGCCTACTGTGGAGGCGTCGTAGACTTATGTCCACTGGGGACGCAAGTCCATGAGTGTATGCATGAATTAAAGCAAAAATGTTACCCTGTTTACTATGAGTTAAAAGTTATTTTAATTTACACAAGGCATCTGATGAATGTATGACCATGTGGTGTCATTACATGCACCACATAGCTAATAATGACTAATCGTAGCATTTTTCGTCAACCCTGTTACTGTCACCCCAGTGAATGTCACCCCTGTTAATTAATCAATAGTTATTACTGGTTATTACTTTTACTATCCTAGAGTATGTTAAGTCAACCCTGTTGCTATCCTGTTGTCAACCCTGTTACTGAGGAGCATCCCTGTTACTTTTATAACTTGTATTCTAATATAACTTCATAAATTCAAATGCAAATATAAAATCAATTCATCTCATGTGTTGAACATGATGATTACTTCACCCTGATGCTGCAATGATGCAAATATGACAAACAAACTGACTCTCTCTCTCTCTCTCTCTCTCTCTCTCTCTCTCTCTCTCTCTCTTACTCCCACCCCTCAGAATCTCATCCTCAGTGTGGTGCAGTGACCCCCCTCCTCCCCCTGGTTCCTGTCTCGCGAGAAGACGACAGAAACGCTGACGATGATAGACAGACAGACAGAGGGAGCGAGAGAGACCACGCCTGCACACACCCCCCTCCCCCCTTTACTAGCCGTTCATTCATGGTGTCAGTCTGTCTGCTAGCGTTATACCTGCCACCCCTAACGTTTTCCTCAGTGATGCTGTTAATAAGCTGCCAAATATTAACACCGGACCAACATGCACACACACAACACACACAGTCACACACACACACGCTCGCGCGCGTGCACGCGTACAGTTATGCATCATTTCTGCTGCAGTCATACGATGGGCATATGAATCGGGATTAAAGACTCCCCCAAAAATAGTTTTTTGCCCTCACAATGGCATGGTTTTGACATTAGGTCTATAATTTCTGTGAGGTTAAGGTTCTAAGGTTATGAATAGGCATATTATATGGCGGTCCCTGAGCGAAACGCCCTGAAAAGAGGGAAAGATCGTGGTTATGCGTCCATATTACTCAGGCTAACTCAGCCTCTGGTTGGACTACAGAACAACGGGTGACAGACACATAATACCAGGTGTTTAATGCTCGTCTTTGATGAGGCTTTTGATGTGTGACATCACAACATGTGTCCCCAGGCCAGGACCCAAACATACAGCATTTTATCGTGAATTAACCATGCACAGTAGGCCCCATATAGTGAACATCTAGAACCTCATAGTGGTGCGATGCAAAACTGGATCTGCTATTGTCACTTTTCTTTTGACATTATTATTATTCTTTTGTTTTGTTTTTTTGTTGTTGTTTTTTCTAAAGGGATATCTACGGGAGACACTGCTTTAGAGGGTTTTTTTCGTGGGTAAACTTCAAAAGCAAAACACAGAAATAAATGATTTTTGGCAGAGTGGGCTCTTAGTTTATTTTCAGCTTTGAAATTGTATTACTTGCTGCTGACGCAAGCTCACCACCCATGTACGCCTTCGCATGCACGCACATACACATGTGCGTGAGCACGCACACACACACACACACACACACACACACACACACACACACACACACACACACACACACACACACACACACACACACACACACCCTTCAAGAGAGAATCTGCGTAATGGCTCTCAAGCTAATTGGCTGAATAATTGAAGTGAAGGTTTATTATTCGCGTCAGACTCCTGGCACGGTGTGTTAGCTCATGGATCGATAAGCGAGCGCTATGACATCAGCTCTCAATCATCGCTCCTTCATTTTACACTGGGCTCGTCGTGCCAGCCAATGAGAGGCCCTCTTTCATGGAGTTGCCATCATACAGGACACACCTCTTCCCGCTGTCAATCACAACCATGCCCCCCCCCCCCCACCCACCCAAACCGTTAGTTGGCGATGTTTTAATCAATTTACATTTTTGTTGTTGAAGTGATTTGTGAGACTGCATGTTGTTGCCTTACTGACAAAATATCACTTTCTCTCCCACACACACACACACACACACACACACACACACACACACACACACACACACACACACACACACACACACACACACACACACGAGTATTCATTTGTGTTGATGTCAACGCTTCTTTTATAAAACAACAGAAAGTGGAATAAAATTATAAACTTTTGTTTCAAAATCCAAAGCAGTGTACTGGTGTGCTTTGTTTCTGATTTCACTGTGACAGCAAACCTTGCGTCATTTTGGACTCCATCTGTTAAAATCATATATATAAAGGTAGGTAGACACCTCCTCCGGTGTGGGGCGTTGGTAAAAGAGGACTGGCAAGCTTCCGGAATTCTGAAGGACGCGTCCTTGTGCGTCACAGAATGGGACGCTCCGTAGGCCAATCAGATGCGGGACAGGACTGGCGCTGGACTGGCGGGACTCTCTCTTTCCCACTGCAGGGGGCAGAGTGCCTTCCACAGTTCTGCACTTCCACCAGTCCTGTTTTACCAGTCGCGCCAATGAACTGCAGTGGCGGAGGAGGTATCTAGCTTCTGTGGTTAAAGTCATATTCCTTTTGTCAACTGGCTGAGTTCCGCCTGTCCTGCTTCGGTGTCTACCAGGTCACAACATTTCTTCTCTATATTCTTCTGCCTACACATACGTCATGTCCTAGCAGATTCAATCAGTGTTTTCTGGGGAATCTTTGAAAAGGGTCAACGCGTTGGAACATTTCTTTATAAAAAATACATTCAAGCTGTTTATGTTGGGATATGGGTCAACATTTCAATAACGGTGCATCCCTAGTTTTGGAATAAAGAGGCGTTGTTTTTTCATTTTGATTTTCTTCACACTTTTAAAAAAATAAATACACAATTTGAACTTATATATTTTACCCATTCGACATGGGTAAAATCTGTTGTCGACCATGACAACAATGTTGACATCGTCCAGAAATGTCACATCGGTGCATGCCTATTATTTATTGTATTACATATTTTGCATCTGTTGTTAACTGACCACATTAGGACCGCGCATACGTTACGATACGCATCACAATACATGGTTGACGATACGATACATGGACGATATTGGTTAATTCATGGCGATACGATACGATTTTATTCAATGATTTCAAATCGATATAGTAACTATTTAGCAAAGAAATTAAATCTGTGTGAAACGTGTCAATAGGGCATGTTTTTAAGGGAAAAATCTATTATTATGGATATAAATTAAACACTGTGATGATTAACAAATACATGGACATTATATTACAACACATATGGACAAACCCGTACCTTGACATGAACACAGAGATTACACACATTTATCGATAGACCAAGAGTAGCTATATGGAATGGAAAAGTAATTAGAACCCTCTTTTTCATTTTCCCTCTTAAAATTGCTATGAAAACCATCTCTTTCTAAGTGGCTGTATAGGGCAGAACAACAGAGATAACAGCATGATGTAGAGACTGGAGAGGAGAGGAGAGGATGTGCAAAGGAGAGGAATGCTTCAGACAGGCTGCTATAGGAAGTGAGCTGGCAGAAATTGGGGCACTCACCTCTGGAGCTCCACTAGGCTATCATTTATTTAAACATGCTCTGGCACAGCAGACAGAGCCAAGAACAGCCTCTCTGTGTACTCTCCCTCTCTGCACACAGTAGGGGTGTAACCATACAAGCGATAAGATACGCATCGCGATACATGGTTAACGATCGATTCATGGGCGATATTGGTTCATTCATGGCGTTATGATTTGACTCGATTCAATGATTTAAAATTGATATAGTAACTATTTAGCAAAGAAATGAAATCTGTGTAAAATGTGTAAAAATTGTATTTTTTTTTTTTTTTTGTAGTGGGGGGTCCCTGCTTCGTCTCTCTCAGCTAAGGGGTCCTTGTCCTAAAAACTTTGAAGACCCCTGCCATAGACACATACAAGACAGAAAAAGTGCAAAACTATGGCACCACCTCTTTCACTATTTGACTGCCAGATGTAGGCTAAGCTAAAACATCATCTGCTCTGCCCTTACCCTATTTTAAAAAGATTTGTATAGTATACATTTTATACATTTGAAAACCTGTGAAATGGGTACATTCTGCGTAATGAGTACTTTAGCTTTTGTTACTTTAATTTAAGTACATTTTGATTCCAATACTTTTGTACCTCTACTCAAGTACATTGTGAATTATTATTCCGTAGTCTACACACACACACACACACACACACACACACACACACACACACACACACACACACACACACACACACACACACACACACACCAAAAGTTGATATTAATTTAAAGGGAAGCAAATATAACAGGGTTAGACAGTTCATGGACACTCAAGCTGATGTATTGCTCTTGACTGCCCTCTGGTGGTCATTATATCTATTCTTTTTTAAGGGGAACAGCTACAAGTTCAGGCATTTATTTCAGTGGTTTCCTCTGCCAGTCACCCAAAATGTAACCTTGTGTCACCAGCCTTTCTCATGGGAAAGCCTGGTATTTGTTTACTAAACAGGTTGTTTGATTCGGTCTAGACCGGATGGCAGAAGAAGTAGCGTCGCTTTGTTTTGGTTCCCTGTTTGTTTCCTCAATCCCTATTTAAATGCTGTGTAGTCTTGCCAGTCACTGCGAGTTGGACTAAAATATGCTCCACAAAACTGTAAAAAGTGATGAGTCATCTTTTTTCTGTAATGAATCATTGTACTGCCCTCCTAAAGGTGTCCTTTAACTATTAGTAGACAGCAGCCAAACTCCCATGGAATAATACACAGAGAGTCAGGATGTAGCGTTCTAGCTCCGGTTTTATGACTTGATTTGTGCATGTACAAAGGAGTAAACTGAAATACAGAAAATAAAACAAACACAACATTCTGTCAGCAAACAAGACAAAAAGTAATCTTACATTACACATTCTTCAAAATGATGCAATCCAAATTAAAAACATTTACTTACAGACAATGCTTGCGCTGGTGTACACAGAATGCAACATGTGCTAAACAAACACTGGACTGGAGTACTGTTCTCTCCTCAAACTGCTGCTGAACTGACAGAAACTGGCCTGTGCCTTGATTACTCACTCACAACATCAGGTGCTACTCTAGAGATCAAACATGCTCTAAACAGGTGTGTACAAAATGACCCATCCCCCAGTCCCACTGCTGCTGCAATACCACACTAGAACCCAAAGGTGGTGCTAAACACAAAAATAACTGCCTGGAGGGCAGAACATTCCCCGTCTGGTATCTGAGATACCACTATCAAAAATGTTCACACACAACTTAGATTGAGTCATCTTTAGGCAAAAGAAGAATGACTTCTGTGACGGATCTTAGAGTAGGAATGTCTTTGAACTCCTTTAAGTCTTTAAGTCGACCTTGCGGACCTTACCATACTGGCTTGGAAAGGTCGAGGTTTCCAGTGGTATGGGCCACTGGATTCCTACAGCTTGGCTGTCCTTCAACAGCACATCACCACCCTTCTGCAGGTTGCGGTGATCCTCAACCCACTTGCGGCCTTGATGTTTTACCAGCTTGTGGTGATGGCGTACTAGTAGAGTAGAGATGTGGCTGTGTTCGTGTGGAACGAGGGTGTTCTTCTCAGCGTGTTTTAGTCTGCCACCAATTCCCATGAGGTGTTCCTGGCGCACAGAATTTAGCTTGAAGAGTGGACTACGTTTTGGCAAGGTTTTGCCATCCAGTTTGGGACGGATGAGGTCGAAGGACTCGGGTTCCTCTTGCATGTCCTTATATGGTCCATGAAGGAAAGCTTGTGCAGTCGACCATGGTTTTCCAAGGTGGGACGCTGAGCCCGCCCTGGGCGTATGATCAGCCGGCTTGTGCTCTGTTGCTCTCTCCAGGTTGGATTTGTGGGTGCTGATTAAACTACTCGGTTGTTCCCCGCCATGGCACACTTTCTCTTCCAGGTTCATGAAACTGTTGCTGGGTGTCAAGCAGGAAGGACGTCCATCTTCTAACACGTGAGTCTTGAAGGTGCTTGTGTTAGGCTTGTGGGCATTTCCAAAACATGCTTCCCCAACCACTACCCAGCCCAAGTCCAATCTCTGTGCGAAAGGGGCATTGTCTGGTCCGTTAATGTGCTGTCTCACTTTGTGAACTCTGACAATATCTCTTCCTAGTAAAAGAAGGATTTGGGCGTTCGGATCGAGCTCGGGAATGTGACCTGCCACAGATTTCAGGTGAGGATGTAGGAGAGCTGCCTTCGGAGTGGGTATTTCTGACCTATTGGAGGGGATCTGACTGCACTCAGTCAGTGGCGGTAATGCAAGGGTGTCTCCTCCGTTCACTGGCTCTATGTGGAAGCCTTCAGCCTTTCTACCAGACATTTTGATGACTCCGGCACATGTTCTTAATGAATAAGGAGAAGAGTGGCTCTTGACATCAAATAGCTCAAAGAATTCTGGCTTTGCGAGTGAGCGATTGCTCTGATCATCGAGTACGGTGTACATTGTGATCGCCTTGTCACGCTGTCCCTGGGGAAACACTCGCACCAGACATATTTTAGAACAGGACATTGCTGGCTTCCCGTTACCACAAATCTCTGTGCAGTGTGAGGTGACATTAGTTGAAGATGTAGGATCTTCTTCCTCCTCGCTGTGCTCCGGCGTCGTAGTTGGAACTGGTGGTACCTCAGGTGCAGGTCCTGGATGCATAGCAGTAATGTGGCGTTCACTTTCACACTCACTGCATTTTATAGAGGCTGTACAGTCCTTTGCTAAATGGGAGATTGATGCACAACACTTGTAGCATATCCAATGTTCACGGAGAACAGCCTTCCTTTCCTCCAGCGGTTTTGCTCTGAATTCACGACACTTCCTTAAGGGATGTGGTTTGCGATGAATAGGACAATTCTTTCCCGGATCCTCAACTTGCTTTGGAGAGCTGTTTGTGTCAGATTCAGTATCTGGGGAGATGTTTGTCTTGTGGACTGACATTGAGATTCTTTCTGGCCGATAGACTGGTTTGTCCCTGGTGAGAGGATTGTTGCTGCTGGGGAGAGTGAAGCTTGGGTCGTTCCTGACTTGTGCTTCATGGCAGATGAAGTTTGTGAAGAAGTAGAATGGAGGAAAGAGCCCCTTATGTTCTTCCTTGAACTTGGAACCTTGATACAACCACTTCTCCTGTAAGGCATGAGGGAGTTTCTCTAGTATTGGGTTAATGCCACGAGCATTGTCTAGGTAGCTCAACCCAGGTAGATATCCATCCTCTTTTGCAGACTGAATCTCCATGAGAAGGTCTCCAAGCTCTCTGAGTTTGATAGGATCCCTACTGGAGATCCTGGGAAACATGTCTAGTTTCTTGAAGAGAGCATTTTCGATTACCTCTGGTGAGGCATAACACTCGCTCAGTCTGTCCCATGCTTTCCTCAGTGCCGCCCCAGGATTATTGACATGCGCCTGACGAAGCCTCCTGACATGGTTGGATGATTCCTTGCCCAGCCACTTGGTCAAGAGGTCCAATTCTTCACTGGGTGAAAGGTCGAGACCTCTGATGGCGTTAAGGAAGGAAGACTGCCAAGCCCTGAAACTCTCAGGTTGGTCGTCAAACTGGTTAAGCCCTGTAGTCACCAGCTCCCGGCGTGCTAAATACTTAACAAAGTCTAGGCCAGATGGTGTGGTGTAGTGAAGAGGAGTATAGGACTTAAATGGGTTGGATTGTGTGGGGTAGTGAGGAGAATAGGACTGAGCTGAAGGGTTCAAAAACGTACCTTGTGGTACAGTATGTGGCTTACTGTCTTCCTGATAGGTATTATTGCCATGAGGAAGTGTTTTGGAGGGCGTGTGGTCGGCAACTGGGGTCTTACTGGCGTGAGGAATTGACTTGGAGGGCCCGGGATCAGCAGCCGGGGTATGCTGATCAGGCTTTTTGTATGGGGTTCCCCATGTAACTAGGCTGTTATCAAGTTGGTCGGTCATGGGATCGGGAACATCAGGAGATGAGATAAACTCCTTCTTTATCTCATACTGCTGTTTTACATATGCACTAGTGCGATCTTCAATCTCTTCCTTTGAAGACTTCTTACTGTGTTTGCTGTGCTGTGATTTGTCCTCCCCTTCAGCTGCCTCCAACACCTCTGCCTGTGCGCTGGTGGCAGCAGCTTCTCTCTCGACTGCTAATGTTTCCAATTCAACCTCCACTCTTGCCTTCTCCAAAACATTGTATGCATCCTCCATTTTCTGTCTCGCCTCTCTCTCAGCCTGCTCCGACGTAAGCCTTGCTTCTCTCTCAGCCTGCTCCAATTTAAGTTTAGCCTCCTTCTGTGCATATAATGCACGTACGCGTGCTGCCTCTGCCATGGCTCGGGCCTTTGCTGCACCACTGCTTGAAGATGTAGATGTGTTCCTTGAGCTGGACATTGTGTAGCTTTACAAACTGTGTTTGATGTTGTATGTTGCAGTGGTTGATGTTGCACCAACTGGTCGCTTGTCTTTTACTGTACTGCCCTCCTAAAGGTGTCCTTTAACTATTAGTAGACAGCAGCCAAACTCCCATGGAATAATACACAGAGAGTCAGGATGTAGCGTTCTAGCTCCGGTTTTATGACTTGATTTGTGCATGTACAAAGGAGTAAACTGAAATACAGAAAATAAAACAAACACAACATTCTGTCAGCAAACAAGACAAAAAGTAATCTTACATTACACATTCTTCAAAATGATGCAATCCAAATTAAAAACATTTACTTACAGACAATGCTTGCGCTGGTGTACACAGAATGCAACATGTGCTAAACAAACACTGGACTGGAGTACTGTTCTCTCCTCAAACTGCTGCTGAACTGACAGAAACTGGCCTGTGCCTTGATTACTCACTCACAACATCAGGTGCTACTCTAGAGATCAAACATGCTCTAAACAGGTGTGTACAAAATGACCCATCCCCCAGTCCCACTGCTGCTGCAATACCACACTAGAACCCAAAGGTGGTGCTAAACACAAAAATAACTGCCTGGAGGGCAGAACAATCATCACTTTTCACAGTTATGTGGGTCCGATTTTAGCCCAAGGATGTTTCCGGCAGAGCAGGCCTCTCATTCTGTGGACCTTAACAATTTTGCTGCCATTTTAAACATAGCTGTAGTAAGCAGCTGCCAAATTGTCCTTACCTTTTAATGTGGGCACGTGCACGCATAGTGCATGATCTGTGCGCGACTCATGTAGTAGACCGGTAGACAAGATGACAGCTTTCGAATAAAAAAAAATCCATTGGAATAGACAAATCCGTTGCCTGGCTGTTACCCCTGCTGTAGCCGCCGGTGTTACATAAGAAAACATTGGAAACGGCCAGTTGTGCGCTATGGTAACACGTGGACACGTTCGCGCACATAGCAGATAGCACATAGCAGACGATATGCCAGGTGGGCACAAGAATCGAAAAGCTATCAAATAAAAGAAACCGCCTGAAAAAAAACGATGAAATGAACGTGCTGCTTCTTCCCCTGTTTACAATGTAAACAGATGGGACGGAAGCTACGATTGGGCCTTGGACAGGATACGGAAACCTAGATCCGGTCAGAACCGGAAATACAGCAGGATACAGTTAGGGGGCGGGCCTAAGACTCCGAAACGGCCATATACAGCAATCATACTTTTAATTGTTTCATAATGATTAAAGCTAATTAAATTTCCAGGAACGACGGGCATCTCAGCGTGGTACAGCGGGAAATCAACGGTTTCGACGGGGATCGCAGAGTATGAGTTAATGGCCAAACTAATAGATAAAACAGAAATAAAAAGTACGGCATGACATCACAGGTTCAACCCTATTCCTTGAGCTTTTGGGCCTGTGGGTAAAACGCTTTGGATAAAAAGTGCTTGATAAATGCACCATTTAGCAACTCCCTAACATTTTAGTCAAATTTTTATTTGTTGACAAAATTGTCAATATATTTAGTCTTAGTTTTAGTCATCACAGCTTGGTTTTTATTCAAGGTAGTCGACTAAGATTTTTTTGTCATAGTTTTAGTTGATGGAATTAACACGGATGATGAATTTGCACTCGGGTGAGTTTACCAGCTAGGATGATCATCTCTCACAGCCTTGAGTATGGGGAAATGTGTGTGGGGGAGGGGACACATTTAGCTCTTCAAACATCCATTATCCATCCCACATATTGAATTATTTAGGAGAACGCCAAATTATAGGGTTATTTTCCTTCTCTAAATTATTTGAATTTTCAACACTTAAAATTATGTGTTGACCCGTCTCTAAATGCCCCCAGCTAAGGTACATTTTTCACACTTTGTGTCAAACAGGTGTGACAGGAAAGTCACCTGAAGAGGGAAGGGTCACTCACATGACAACTCACATTATATATGTACATAATCTCTCTCTCTCACACACACACACACACACACACACACACACACACACACAAAATCATCTGTGATTACTGGCGAGTAGGATTGAACAAAAAAACAGACGCAGAAGATGAGGATCACATTAACTTGATTATTAGAGTTACTATATAATGCAGTGGTTCTCAACCTGTGGGTCGGGACCCCAAGGGGGAGTCCCCAAATTAATGTGGGGGGGTCCGCAGATGTTTAACTTAATGTGCAACATTGTTTTCTCGCTCAACAGTAAACAAACCAACATAAAGTTTTAAGTGTATAGTATCTGCACATTTCTAAAGTGACAATTTAAGGACTTTTTAATATCTCGTGAAAATAGCAGATCTACATGCTCACAACGCCTTGCATTGCAAGGCGTTGTGAGCATGTAGATCGCAGCCTGAAAAGGTTGAGAACGACTGGTTTAGAATACACTAATCCTGTAAAAGAAATCTTTAAAGTGTTGGAAAAATCTTCTCTTCTGGGGAGGGTCCCTGGCACAAAACAGATGGGGTTCTGCGGCCAAATTAATGCATATCATTTTGGGCGTCCTTCGCCTGTGAAAGGTTTGAGAACTACTCATTTAGAAGGCATTCATAGAATCAGCCTCAGGTCTCGTCTTACACCGGCAACAATGACCTCCTGGACACACAACTTATGACCCAGTTCCAAATAACTGGAAGCCCAAAGAACTGATAGAAACACAGTGTTTTTATAGTCTCAGAAGCTCGTCACTCAACCAGGCTCAGCTGGTCCAACAGGTGACAGCACTCAGGGCAATCAGACTCCTGGAGCAGAGCAAGGGAGGGGCAGAGGCACACACACACACACACACACACACACACACACACACACACACACACACACACACACAGACGCACACACACACACACACACACACACACACACAGACACAGTCACATCAGGGACACACTGTACACTAAACAGAGGCTGGGATCATGATACTCTATTGCAGTGGTTCTCAACCTGTTGCTCGGCATTATTTTGGGTGGTCCCCAGATGATTAACTTAATGTGAAACATTCCCACTAAGCACGCCGTCTAAAAGTGGTCTAATAGTGGTATAGATTTGAAAGTTTTTTTGTCGTCTAAACGACTAGACGACTAATAGACGTCTAATAGTCGTCTAAATATAGACGGTCTGCATTTAGACGACTATTAGACGTCTATTAGTCGCCTAGTTTAAGTTTAGACAACAAAAAAACTTTCAAATCTATACCACTATTAGACCACTTTTAGACGGCGTGCTTAGTGGGTTGTTTTCTCACTCAAAACAAACCAGCATAACGTGTAAGTGTATAGAGGGTATATGCACATTTCTAAAGTGATAATTTAAGGACTTTTTAATACCTCTAAAATGACAAATTAAACATTGGCCAAATTGTCAAATATTTTTGGAGGCAGAAATTGTGAAAATAGCAGATCTGCTATTTTCACAATAGAACCGTGTTATACAAAATGAATCAACAACAGAAGCAGCGGCAGCGCCACAGATCACGTTCGGTTCAACCCAGAGTCAATTCAAACAAAGGGTCAAACTCGTTTTTCTGCTATACCACCAAAATGTGGAACGCCTTACCGAAGGCCTTAAAGGAGTGTAAATCCCTAACATCCTTTAAAATCGCCCTGAAAAACCACCTACAGCCACTCATAACTAGTCAAAACTAACCTAGCCCACCAGCCTTACCCTCCCCTGACCCTTCTTTTGTAAATATCTCCTGTATATTTCCTGCACTGTTTTCTTTTGGGGGTTTTTCTGACTATCTACTGCATAGTAGCCTACTGTGTTCTATCCGTCTGTCATTCAATGTTACATGAGATGCTTGGTTTCCTGTGGAAATAAGCCAAGTGCTTTCTAGGATCTCCTTTTAGTTGACCTTGTACCAGTGAACTGTACCGTCATGAAACTGTACCTTTTCCTATGCAAACTTCTAATAAAGTCTTCAATCATCAATCAATCAACTCTTAGTGCTCATCAGGGTGGGGGGGGGGGGGGGGGGGGGTGTCCTCAGTTAAAATATGATTATTTTGGGGGTCGCAGCCTGGAAAGGTTGAGAACCACTGCTCTATGGCAGTGGACACACACATATTCTAAACTGTGTGTGTGTGTGTGTGTGTGTGTGTGTGTGTGTGTGTGTGTGTGTGTGTGTGTGTGTGTGTGTGTGTGTGTGTGTGTGTCGGATCCTGGGTAATGTCGGGTTCTCGGATCTACGCGAAGACCTCTACTGCAGGGTCATCAGCTGCTGGGGACCACCGCTCATCGCGTGACTCCAGAGATCCACATGGAGTGGTGTTATCTCCATCTCACAAGGAGAGAAGACCTGGAAAAAAATAACTACTTCCAAACGTGTCTAACCAACCATTAGACTCAAAATGTTGTCCAGTCTACTGGGACTTCCTGTGGCCCTACTTCCTGTGCTTCTGGTTAGACCAGTATTTCGCAACCTTTTTTGGGACAGTGCCCCCGCCTCCCTATCCAATAGGCCTGTCCACTATCATGTCAGTACATCATGGTAAGTATCAGATTGTCAGATTGCCAGATTTGCCTATCCTCGACATGTTTAAAAAAAGTCGGAAGAGATTGTTTTTGGTGCACCACTAGATACACACAGATCTCCCATTACTATTCATGGTGAACAGATCAACCAGGTATGTTCGCATACCTCGGAGTAGTAATAGACCATCTTTTGTCATGGAAAGATCAGATTGAATCTGTGTGTAAGAAAACAAAGCAAAGAATCTACTTATTTCGCCGTTTAAGATCATTAAGGTGCTAGTAGACAGATTCTTCTTATGTTTTTCACTTCTGTCATTATGAGTGTTCTTCAGTACTGTAGTACCACCTGGTATGGATGGCTTGTCTGCAGCCCTAAAGTCACAACTGCTGCAACAACTGAACATTTGTTCAAAGATAGTTGGACAACCACTTCAGAGGCTATATACATCTACGTTTGATAACAGCATTCTAAGGTTGGCAAGAAATATTACCTCTAACAGTAGCCATGTGTTGCATAGAGAACATAGGTTGCTGCCTTCAGGAAGGAGATACAGGGTTCCAGAATACAATAAGGTCAGACTAAAAAGGTCCTTTGTCCATCAGTCGACTTTAAGGCTTAATCAGGAGTTTGGCCATATTTAGGCTTAGCGGTGGACATTGCTCTTGTCTGTATTATCCTATGTAAACCTGTCTTGTTTTTGTTCCCTTGTGTCAAATGTTTGTATAATATATGTTTCGCATACATGGCTGCTGTGTCGCAAGACAAATTTCAGTGTGAACTGACAATAAAGTACTATATCAATATCAATTGGTAGCACTTTATAATGAAGTACCTCAATAAAGGCTAATTAACAGCTAATAAGGCACTTATTAACAATGAATTAACAGCTAATAAGGCACATTAAGTCCTAATAGTGCATTTATAAACCCTTTACTATGCACTTATTATGAGATCAATTAACACTAACAAATCCTTAATAAAATCTTTATTATAACAGTATAAACAATTAATTAAGCCTTTATTAACACTTTATTAGGCAATTTAAAGCCACCTATTCTAAAGTGGGAACACATCGGGTACACCCGCCACTCTGACATGTCGGAAAGGAGACATGTCAGAGTGGCGGGTGTACCCGATGTGTTCCCACTTTAGAATAGGTGGCTTTAAATTGCCTAATAAAGTGTTAATAAAGGCTTAATTAATGACTTGTTGTTGTTTATACTGTTATAATAAAGATTTTATTAAGGATTTGTTAGTGTTAATTGATCTCATAATAAGTGCATAGTAAAGGGTTTCTAAATGCACAATTAGGACTCAACGGATATTAAGTTTCCCATAAGGGGACTAATAATTATTAATTAAGTCTTATTAACCATTTATAAATCTAAATAGTATTATAATACATTTATAACTGTTAATTAAGAACTTATAAGCACATAACGATTAAGTATCTCATAAATACACTACCCCCCTTATTATTGCCTTATTAAGATGTATAAGCACATATTAAGGTTAATAAGTATCTTATAAGTGTTTAATTAGTTGTTAATTCATTATAATTAACTCGTTAATTACGGTTTAATAATGTTTGAATAAGAGTTAATTAATTGTTAATGTGCCTTATTAGGTGTTAATTAATTGTCAATAAGTGCCTTATTAGCTGTTAATTAGCCTTTATTGAGGTACTTCATTATAAAGTGCTACCTATCAATTTATCTTTTGATTTGATTTTCTCTTTGCTTTCCTTTCTCTCACTTCTTTACAACGGTTAACCTGTGATGTGACAATAAAGTTGGTTCTGAGTCAGACAGACAGACAGGCAGGCAGGCAGGCAGGCAGGCAGGCAGGCAGGCAGGCAGGCAGGCAGGCAGGCAGACAGACAGACAGACAGACAGACAGACAGACAGACAGACAGACAGGCAGGCAGGCAGGCAGGCAGACAGACAGGGATGAGAGCATTGTAATGATCTGTTTTAATGTAAACGGCAGGCACTAAACATTCATTAAAGACCACACAGAGAGATGATCTCTCTCTAACCCTCTTTCTCACACACACACACACACACACACACACACACACACACACACACACACACACACACACACACACACACACACACACACACACACACACACACACACACACACACACACACACACACACACACAGTGACAATGCCCTTGAGCCACACTTATATAATTACCAAATATTATCATGCTGTCATTAGATGACAGAGTTTTGACGTGTTTGACGTGTGGTCATATAATGTGAATCCTTAGTTATAATGCAGTCAGTCAACAGAGTCAACCCTGGGCCTTGTTAAACGAGCTAGAAAAACAGCAACACACAACTGACACACAACTAAGAATATCATCTTTTCTCTCTTTGCTAAGACAGACAGTAGGAAAGCTGAGAGGCAAACAGTGTATAGAGAGACAGTTGGAAGGTTGAGAGGGAGACATTGTAGGAGACACAGACAGGAAAGCCAAGAGGATACAGGAGAGATAGACAGAGCAAAGGGATTACAGTATCTACAGTAGCAAAGCTGAGAGGGAGACAGTGAGTGTACTGCAGGCTGACTCCTACTTTCAGACATTGAAGTTGCACTAGGTGGGGTTGGCAAAGGGGCCTTTTCTATTGTGGAGTTTGCATGTTCCCTCCGTGTCCCCTAAATGTAAATTTTAGTATTTTTTTCCACCACTGCTACTACCTTCCTACGTTCCAGGGGATGCCAAGCAAGGTTTTACGCTACAACATGTCGCATGATCGCATCACAATGCATAGTCGGCGGGTCCGATCCAGAATGAGTGGGTACTGGGTTGTTGTGCAGTCGCCGGTTCGATTCCCAATCCGGACGACCTTTGCCGCGTGTCACTCCCCATCTCTCCCCCCGTTTCCTGTCAGTCCACTGTCCTATCAATATTGGCATAAAAGCCCAAAAACAAATCTTTAAAAAAAAAGGATGGAGGGAAGAGCAGAGACAGGGCGGGAGAGAGAACCAACGAGGGGAAGAATGGAAGAGAAGGAACAAAGTATGCAAAGGAGAATCAAGCTACTATCTCTGTCTACATCTGCTGACGATCAAGATTTAAAACCTGTGAGACAGGTTCATCCTGCCTTCCCTTTCCTCATCTGCCCATTCCTCCTCCCATGCACCCTGTCCTCATCTCTGCTTCATTTTACATAGGGGTGTAACGATACATTTTAACAACGATACGATACGCATCACGATACATGGTTACCGATACGATACATGGACGATATTGGTTCCTTCATGGCGATACGATTCGATTCAATGATTTAAAATCAATATAGTAACTATTTAGCAAAGACATTTAATCTGTGTGAAATGTGTCAATAGTGCATGTTTTTAAGGGGAAATCTATTATTATGGATATAAATAAGTAAACACTGTGATTCTCTAGCAAATACATGGATTATATTTCAACACATGGACAAACCTGCTCCTTGACATGAACACAGTTTACACACATTTATCGATAGACCAAGAGTAGCTATATGGAATGGAAAAATAATTAAACCCCTCTTTTTCATTTTCCTTCTTGCTGATATACTGAATATGAGTATTTGTGCCTTGCTGAATACAAGGCACAAATACTTAGTTTCCATACAATCAATATTATTTGCACTGCAAAACGATTCGATACCGGTATCAGCATTGTAAAACGATACAGTACATAGCCAAAACGGTACGATATATGCGATATTTCGATTCAGTTACTATATCGTTACACCCCTAATTTTACACCTTGCTACCAGCTGTTCAGTCACATTCTTTCCCTGTGTCTCTTCCTCCTGACCCCTCCCTATCACCTCCCTCCTGGCCCTGGCCACACCCTGATCTTCCCGGCCAATCAGGCGAGGCCTGAGGGATGAGGGTGCCAGCCTTTATAAAGCCTAGTGCCACAAAAACACTGTCACACACATACACACTCACACACAGAGACACAGTGGGACCATACTTCTGTCACACACACACGCAGGGACACACAGAGACCATGTCTTTCTTCTCCAACTTCCTAGGTGGAAAGGGAGCTGACAGTTTTGTGGACAAAGCCGTGGACAAAGTCGGTGAGTACAGAAGAAAGGAAAAAATATGCACCTGTAAATCTGTGATGTAAGGATACATTGATTCTGATTGTGTTTCTATAGACAAATCTCCTCTCTCTCTCTCTCTCTCTCTCTCTCTCTCTCTCTCTCTCTCTCTCTCTCTCTCTCTTTCTCTCTCTCTCTCTCTCTGAGAGCTCTGATTCCGGCATCACAGCATGTTTTCTGAGTTGCAGTGTTCAAAAGTAACTCAGTACATTTACCCAAGTACTCTAGGCTACTTAAGTACAATTCTGCGGTACACTTACTTCTACTCTTCTCTCTACTACTGCTACATCCTGGAGGGAAATATTGTACTTTTACTCCACTACAATTATTTGAAAACTTTACGTACTAGTTTCTTTGTAGATTTCAATTATTACAAAACATGCATTAACCACTTCAACCCTATTTAAACTTTGGCTATTGGAAAATAGTAGATCTACAAAAGCGCTACAACAACATGCATAGTGAATGTGTATACCGGTATTTTAGTGTAAGGGCGGGACCGATCCAGAATGAGTGGAACTGGGAACTGGGTTGTTGTTGTTCAGTTGCCAAGCAGTTTGGAAGTCCTTATTTCCAAATATGACTCATACTACAGTAGCCTACTACATACCACACCAGGGCCGGATCTAGGCATAGGCAAGGGGAGGCAATGCCCCCCTAAATGTCCTGTTTGCCCCACCAAACATGATGGCATGCAAAAATCAGAAATTTCAAAAATATTCAAAAAAGAGAAGAAAAAAGGAATCCCTAAACAACACATTACAGATACGCAAACAAGTGTCATGCTGTAGCCTGATGCAAGTGTAAGACCCGTTGTTTGTATTGTGTGTTATAGGTATAAGTAAGTATGCCAAAATGCTTACTGGTTTTCTAAGCATTTCAGGTGTTTTAGGGGGTTTGTCCCCCCCTGTAATTTCTTCCTGCATGCCCCACCTAGTGCTAAAGGCTAAATCCGGCCCTGTATACCACACACAAACACACACAGGCCAGTGGCACCTTTCTAACCAGCACATAACATGGCCTTTAGCTATACAGCACAATCCAGCGAGTGACCAGTTTGTCCAGTTTGGATTGTGGGACAGGACAGGTGACAGAGGTGTGGATTCAACCCGGTGACACACTACTACCCACACAGTCGTTATGGCAACCATTTGAAAGAAATACAAATAATAACAGAAGTGAACTCTTTCAACTCTTTCTGTAGAATCCATAGGACCACAATGGAAAGAAGTCCCCAGGACTTTTTTTTTTGCGTTACTGGACTTTTAGCCCAAATGTCTGACTGTACCTCGTGCTGTTTGCATTTACGTCTAATAAAGTATTCAATCAATTAATCAAGTTACGGCCGGCAAGAGTGCAAAACAAGATTAGGCTATTCCTCTTTAACCAATAGTTGACTGGATTCCCCCAGGCATTCCCCCTCTATTTCTTTTATCTACACTGAATATCTTAGCAGATCTACAAGTTCACAGCATGTATACCATATTTGCTGAATGTTTGTCCCAGAATGGGTATGCTAGGGTTCATGAGGTTAAGACAATCTAAAAACCAAATGAATCACTTTTCTGCTCTCGTGGACAAAATCATAAGTTGAGAGGAGATATGACATACTGTTTACTAGTTCACTGTAGTGATTACTAGTTCACTGTAGTTCATGTGAAGAGATGTTATTACAATCATCGTATCATATTGGAAGAGACTATTAGAAGCCTGCCTTCAGTGGTGCAGTGCAGTGGTGTAAAGTAACTAGTACATTTACTCAAGTATTGTACAATTGAGTTTTTTTTTTTTTACTTTATTTGAGTATTTCCTATTTTCAGAACTTTTACTTCTACTCCACTACATCTCAAAGGCAAATATTGTACTTATTGGACCTATTATTTGAAAACTTTACTAACTAGTGTAGATTTTGATTATAATTACAAAACATACAGTAACCACTTCAGTCCTATACATTTCGGCCATTTGAAAATAGCCAGAAGAATTGTGAATTTGTAGATCTGCTATTTTCAAAAGATTTTTATACAACTTGTGAAATGGGACATTCTGCATAATGAATACTTTCTACTTTTGGTACTTTAAGTACATTTTGATTCCAACATTTTAGTACTTTTACTCAAGTCAATTTTGAATGCTGGACTTTTACTTGTAACAGTATTTCTACACCAGTAAGACTCCCTAATCGGGAGATAAGCGACCAACACGTAGCATACACAATCTTTAGAAGACATTAGTAGCCAATAAGAAGGGAATATGGTAAATGGGACAGAT
Source organism: Nannobrachium achirus (assembly GCF_963921795.1). NCBI lineage: Eukaryota > Metazoa > Chordata > Actinopteri > Myctophiformes > Myctophidae > Nannobrachium > Nannobrachium achirus. The sequence continues at coordinate 11,521,671 of NC_137833.1, read as the reverse complement.
CCATATAGATGACATGACTTTAGAGATACTGTGTAACGCTTTGCGTGATTTTAGGGCAATGTGTTTCGCAAAAATCGACCGGATGGTGGCGCTAGAAGAGGGCCATGTGAGAAATCAGGGGCGGAGGTTGTGATTTGCCAGCCAAGGAGTGTGTGTGTGCAAAGTTTGGCATGGATAGGGCCAACAGTGCCAGAGATATAAGAGTATAGGGCAAACTTTTTCCACCACTGGCAGTAGGTCAGGCTGATTGAATCACTGGATCTTTAACAAAAGTTGTGAAGCTAAAACTAAGACACTTTCTTTGTTTACTGTATCTTTGTGTTCACCACCACCACTCCCTGTTTCCAGAACACTGAGACGAGGCCCGCGGGATCCCAGAGCTTTGTTCACAACCAGCCGGGTCACATTCCTGTTGCAAACACCACTTTATTACTGCGAGATGCATTGCATATCATAGCACTGGATTACAGTAGGGTTTCCCAAACAAAGGGTCAGGGCCCACTTTCGGGGCGCAGATCCATTTATATGGGTTTATATGGGTTGCGGGTTATATATATATATATATATATATATATATATATATATATATATTATTTATTATTATTATTATTTTTTTCAACAGATAACATTTTTGAAATGAAATCAAGATTCTTTCCCCCAGAGAATTTCAGTAATTTTCTGAATTGTAGGTCGGCTACTTTCACTATTAGGACATGGGTGATTAATTAATAATGTAGTAGACCTATACTGTGAAGTAAACTATGTAGGCCTACGTTTGGGTCCCAGGGAGACATTACTTACACTGTATTATATCTGCATTATATCGGAGTAGATATTTAACATACACTCGTCCAGACCAGAGGGAGCCTCGTGCCAAATGTTATTGTATGAATGGGGGATGTCTGAATGGCAGCATGTCTGAATGGAGGGATGCATCCGTTTAATCCATGCTTGCCTTGTAGGCACACTAAATCCTCTCTCTTCTCATCTGTCACCAAGTTTTAATTGAACTCAACGTATACATATAATATGTACACACAACACGTTTGGGAGAATTGACTTACAGGGGGGTGGAAGTGACAACAACCTATTGTTGTGTTAAATGGCTCTATATATCCTCATGAACAATTGCTATAGAGTGTTTGTTCAGTAACAGTCTCCCCCATCTCACCTGTTCTTTAGCAAACAGAAAGTACATTTTCAGGACCTCTAGAATTTAAGCTGATAAACGTGCACTTTATTCTGATTGGATGAAATTTGTAACCCACTGGAAAATACAGTTTATTTTCTGCTTACTGAAGAGCTTGAAGAGACCACTGTTATACTGAACAAACACTCTTCAGCAATTATTACTATCACAATAGAGGCTGTAGTGTACAAGAACACAACACACAACATAATATTCTTTTTAACTCATTCCCTGCCAGGCCCGATAGTCCCGAGATTATTCCAATGTCTTTCATCCGCCAGGCCCGATAGTCCCGAGAATTAAAAAAAAAAAAAAAAATCAAAAATTTTTTTTTTCAAAAAAAATCTTTTGACCCCCAAAAATGGAGTAGGCATGATAGCAATCGCGAAATTGCATGTTTAACCCCCATAGCAACCCCATCTTTCAAGCATGGCAGCCATTTTGGCAGCCATCTTTGTTAAACATAGTGGCTGTTATCTCATGAATGCCTGAACGGATTTCCATTCGGATTTTTTTGTTTGAAAGCTGTGAGCAATGTGGACACACGTGGTGCATTATCTAGGCATGGGTGTGCATGATCCGTGCACACCCAATTACATGGAAGTCTATGGAGACGAATGGCAGGTGGGAGTACGGAGGTATGTTAAAATGGCGGTCAATTAACATGGTTACTCCCGATCTAGATGGACCAAATGTAGTGTGTCAAGTGTGATTTGATCATGATGAGGTTTATCGTCCCACTCGCCACATTCAACAGATCCTTTATAAGACTGTACTGTAGATTGTAGAACAACAACAGCCTTTATTCCCTCTGCCCCAGACTGGCGATTAAACACCACGCCGTTCTTATTACGTTTGTGTCAAACCTCTGTTTAGATGCCAAGTTACATAGACGTTCTCCACAGGAGCAGAGTTGCCACGTCTGCTAATTATAAGCGACTGTTTCTACTTGCTTATTTAGGCTTGCTTCCAATTCTTTTAAATGCTTATTTATGCCAGGTTTTGTGCCAGGTAGCATTTGTTTTGTTAGAATGTTTAAAAAAATATAAATATTATTATTTTATTTTTGTGAAAAAATTGCAGATCTACAAGCTCACAACGCGTCATCGCGATGGGTTGTGAGCTTGTAGATTGTCTATTTTCAAATAGCCGATGCATATCGATTTAAAGTCTCTTTTGGGGCCTAGTTGTCCTAAACCTGGTTGCTTATTTCTCTGACAAAATATGGCAACACTGTACATGAGGCTGGCCCCTGGCCCAGACCAAAACACAAACACAGAAACTATTATTATGAGTGCACACACAAGGACATGTTTAATACGTTAGTTTTGATACATTTCTGTCATGTAGGCCTATATATCAACAGGGGCGGGGAGGCGTGCATGGAACAAAATGTAGGCCATACACGTCTGTATCCATGTGTCCAAATAGATTTTTGCAGTGGTGTAAAGTAACTAAGTACATTTACATAAGTACTGTACTTAAGTACACTTTTGAGTTATTTGTACTTTACTTGAGTAATTCCAATTTCCAATACTTTTACTTCTACTCCACTACATCTCAGATCCAAATATTGTACTTTTACTCCACTACATTTATTTCAAAACTTTAGGTACTAGTTACTTTATAGATTTTTATTATTATTACAAAACAGTACATTAACCACTTAAGCCGTATATACATTTTGGCCATTTGAAAATAGCCGATCTATAAGCTCACAATGCGTCGCATCGCAACGCATTGAGAGCTTGTTTTCAAAAGATTTTCATACATTTGATAACTTGAAATGGGACATTCTGCACAATGAGTACTTTTGCTTTTGCTACTTTTAGTACATTTTGATACCAATCCTTTTGTAGGCTTACTTTTACTCAAGTAAATGTTGAATACCGGACTTCTACTTGTAACAGAGCAGATTGCAGTATTGATACTTTTACTAAAGAATGTAAGTACTTTTTACACCACTGGATTTTTGTACTTTGTATGTGTGCTGAAGATAGTTCTGATGTCATTGTAAGAGGTATTTTGGTTGTTGAATACAGCCACAGGGCTGAAGCTTGAACTGGGAGGTGATTTGCATGTTAAGCAAACCTCACCCTTCTAAATTCCATGTGGCATTCGTATAATTGTAGCTGAGGGCCCGATTCCAACAGCAGAACTACTGTAGCGTCGCCTTGTAGTGTGCCCGCCTTCATTATGGACAATAATAGTCCTATAACACAGCAAATAACTCCAGTTAGAAATGTGACCTCTCTTAACCCTGAGGCATTTGTTTAATGTATTGACTTGTTCTGTATGCATTAGCCTTGCCTGAAGCTGCAATCCTCAAGTTTTATGTTGTCTCCCACCTTTTCTGGGTATTTAAGTAGGATGTGAGGGGTCTAACTAGGGGTTTATCATCATGCCGAATCCATTGCAAGCATTTGTTTTGCACAAAAAACATTCCTTGAGTCATCACTTTTCACAGTTTTGTGGGCGTTTTCTGGGGCCATTTCTAGCCCAAGGAATGTGTTTTGTGCAAAACAAATGCTTGCAATGGATTCAGCATCACGACAAACCCATAGTTAGACGCCTCACATCCTATTTAAATACCCAGATAAAAAAAGGTTTTTCTGGGTATTTTCCTCCTGTATAGAAAATTGATGGGAGCCCAACTTGATTTGGCCGCTGTGGCGACCTCGAAGGTCGCCTGTGCAAAATTTGGCGCTTTTAGACGGATTATTAGTAGGCCTCCGACTATGGCCACCTCCAGCTCCAACCACTGAGTGCAGATTACTCTACAGGGGTCGGCAACCTTTTTGAAATGAAGTGCCATGTTTTTATTTTCTAGATAATCAGTGTGCCATGTCAACATAAATTTTAATGACACGCCATCAAACATTCGGTCACGTATTTTGATTGGCGGCATGACATTGTTATAATGATCATTAGATTCGAAGTTCAGAGTTTTAATGAATGTAGAATTGTGTGCAGGATGTATTTTGCAGTAAATTAGGTGACTTCATTTAGGCTAATTGACCATGTTTAAAAAAAATGTTTACAGAAAATCCTCTCACACGTATGCCAGTGATCACCCTCCCCTGTGCCAATGTTGCCACCCGTGCCTAAGGTTGCCTATACCCCTGGTCTAACATATAGCTTAGATGTACTGGTTATATTGTAGGCCTATTCACACACAGATTGGTTAAAATAACCTTGCCTACAATTTATTCAATTCCCGATTGTGGCTTTTAGAGAGAAAGGACTTCTCTGTTCCTCCTGGCTCCGTCTGAAAGTCACTCTTTATTTCTGGGTTTTCCTGCTTGCCAGATTGCCATAGAAACATGTTCACAATCCAGGGCAGGAATGTGGTCTGGGCAGTGAACCAGTCACTACTGCACCCAGGGGCGTCACACCAAATTCTGGGCCCTGGGTACAAGGATTCACTGCGGGCCCCCCATGAATGTTAACTATTGAAAAATAGCAGATATACAAGCTCACGAGCTTGTAGATCTGCTATTTTTGAAAAATTGTGAAAATGTGTGCAAGAAACCTGCTATGTTTCCTTGTCAGTGGTGCTCAAAAGTTTTCATGTTAAGGACCCCCAAGATGATACAGTATGTATTTGGCCACAAACCCCCATCTCAAAATATTTACTTCCAGGGACCCCCTAGAGCAAAATTTTAGTTACAAATGTTCGCTTAAAAAATACATATATTCAAAGATTTGCACACATTTTCACGACTTTTCAAAAATAGCAGATCTACAAGCTCGCAGCGCGGCACTCGGTGCCGCGCTGTGAGCTTGTATATCTGCTATTTTTCAATAGTTGCTAGGGCCCCTCCACCTTGGGCCCTAGTAACTCAGTCCCACTTTCCTCCCCCTTGTGACGCCCCTGACTGCACCCTACAAGGCAAAACTTTGTTCTGCTATGTTAATATCATGACCCGCCAAGCAGGCCTATGTGAGCAACTAACCATGCACGTGCCTCGGGCGTTGCAAGTTTGAAACCAGCGCTGACTCTGTGTTTTCATCCCACTATGTGTGCAAGGACTGAATCCAGACAATCAACGATTTTGAAGCCATGAACACCTGGGAAAAGCATCTGTATCATTTTAGATTTGAGCTATAGGCCAGGGGTCTTCAACGTTTTCAGGCCAAGGACCCCTTAGTTGAGAGAGAGATGAAGCAGTGACCCCTACAACCAGTTCATAGATTCCATATAGTTTCATTGTTTGACTGCACAATCATCAGTGTATTTTGGATTCTTGTCAATTTGTGTTTTCAGATATTTAATTTAACCACTTGAACTGTCAATACTTAATTTGACCTTTCACTCTGTACTTAGTCTGCTCTTTTTCCCCTCTACACCAAAGCTCTTTGCCAAAAATAGCCGGGCGAGGCGTTGTGAGATTGTAGATCGGCTATTTTTGGCTAAAGTTCTCAGAATATGGACACTAGGGTTCAAGTGGTTAATACAAAAAAGGAGAAAGATTTTCTGCTATCACTCACCCCCTAGGGGTCCCGGACCCCCTGTTGAAGACCCCTTCTATAGGCTATATTAGCAACATAAGTTTTTCTGAAAACTCTAAGAAAAGTTTCTCAAAAATAGCAGATATATACAAGCTCTCTTAACACAAATCGTCTCTTCTGGTGGTCCCTGGCACAAACCATTTGCTGGCGGGGTGTCCGCGACCAAATACAATGCAATTTGTGGGAGTCCTTCCTTGGCACGACACGTTTCTGATTCAGAAGGCATTTGTAGAATAGGCCTCAGGTCTTAATGGGTTAAAGCCAGCTTTCTAAAATAGTTTCAAGTTGTCTCTGCTGAGGAATCTCTTTTAAACTCGTCCTGACTGTAGAACGATAATTATGAAGCTTTCAATTGTCACCCGTTTCTCAACCGATTGTTCCTGACTTTACAACACCAGCTGAGAGTCCCTCCAAGGGGCTGTGTCTATAGAAGATTCTAATCTGGTTGGGTTTCTTTTAATGTGCGATTAGAAAAAGATCCCTATTCGGATAGCCGTGGTCTAAGACAGAGGGCCTGTTTTGGGCAGAGGAAATAGGCTTACACTCCCAGCTGCATGCAATACCTGTTATCAACCAGTAGGTGTCCTACCCGACCACAGGCTCTAAATGTCCCAGTGGAAGAGTAGGAAAGGCCACCTCCAACCACAGTTGTACTGGTTGAGTCATGTTGTATTAACCTACTCTACCAAACACCTTAGTTAAAACAACGTACCAAAACGTAGACAAAAGACCTTAAACGTTTGACCTTTGTGGCTCTACAGCGGATGTGGCCAAGGACAAGGTGAAGGAGTTCTTCGCAGGAGATGACAAGGACGAGGAGAAGGAGAAAGAGAAAGAGAAGGAGGAGGGAGGAGGCGGCGGCTTGCCAGGATTCCTCTCCTTCGGCGACAAAGACGACAAGAAGGAGGACGAGGAGGGCGGAGGAGGACTGGCGGGGCTCCTCTCTTTCGGAGGCGGCAAAGATGACAAGGACGAGAAGAAAGGAGGGTTCGCTGGTTTGCTCGCTGAGCAGGAGGGTCCACAGAGCTCAGGAGGAGGAGCAGGAGAGAGTGGGAAAGGAGGAGGTAAGATGAATGTATCAAATAAAACCAAGGGTCATCAATATGTCCATATGTCCATCCATACATGGACAAATGTGTCTGTGGCAAAGACATGGTCCTGTCCGTGGCAATTTTGGGGGATTTTCTTTTTTATTATGTTCTTGTCAAGTCTCCAGGGTTCCTTCAGAATATATATGACACTGGATTACTACAACACTATGGCATATTAGGAGTCTAGTACTAGTGGTTCTCAAATGTTTTATTGGCAAGGACCGCCTTAACTCAGGCCTAAGGCATATCACCATCACACTTTGTTTGTTGTCAAAACACCTGTAATATAAGACAATTCATGGGTTGCATTTGTAGTCCTAAACAGCCATGTTGAGGTCCAACACAGTTTCAATTTGTCTGATTGGCATAGAACTAATGTTCTGCTCCAATCAGAACACCTGTGTTGGTCCTCAACATGGCTGGTGTAGGACTACAAATGCAACCCATGAATTCCCTGTTCTGATTTGAACAGGAAGCCGTTCGGAATATGCTGCACTGCTGCCGAGCCAGTCAAACACAGCTATGGGGGAAAAGTCTATTGACATCGATGTCCTCTATTCCTCTCTGTTTTCCAGCTGAGTTTAGTTTGACTGACACACTGAGTGATATCGCTGGAGACATGGCCAAAGGCGACAAGTAGGACCAGAGCAACCGACCGACCGCCACTCCAAGACATCTCACTGCATCAACTCTACAACCCAGTCTCACTCACACCAGTCACCTCTGGGCCTTACCGGTTGTTATCGTTATAATGGTCCCTGTGGAAATAAAGTACTCCCATTTTTTACTTAAGTAAATGCTGCAATGTAGAAAGACTCCGGAATTCAGAATTAACATGAGTAAAAGTGCAAAAGTATTGGCATCGAAATGTACTTTAAGTACACACGCAACGTAAAACATTGCAGGCTTGTAGATGTAACATTTTACTATGGTGAATGCTCCCCCTAGTTTAGGGATGCTATAGTGCAGTGTTTCTCAAAGTACCTCTGTGGGTTCCTTTAGGGGAGTCTAAATGGACCCGTACAAGTCTGTAACTCTGACAGTACAGTATACAAATGGAACCAAATGGACCCGTTCCCATTTGTACTCTGTAAGAGTTAAGGGGAGACATTGAAATGTAAAAGTTTGAGAAATACTGCTATAGTGTTCAAGTGGTTAGACCAGTGTCTGCGGGTGTCCAAAAGGTACACCAAAGGACAAGACAAAATAGCCCACTTTAACGTTTTATCACTCACTCCTCTTACTAATGCCAAATAAGAAAAAAGAGTTTAAAATCTATATTTTAGGGCATGCTGTATAATTTCGCACAAAATACTGATGGTAGATTAAAAACCTTTTACCTTTTTATATAGTTGTATATATTGCAATAATCATGTGTGGTTAACAGACAACCCCTGGTACACCTGGTCCTGTCTAGAGTACACACAAAAAATAGTAATCAATGGTCAAATAATATAAGAAAGAGGCAACACACTTGTGAAAATAGCTGACCTACAAGCTCACAACGCCTCGCTTTGAGATCGTCAGCTATATGTAGATTGTCTGTTTTTACAATATTCATCTGTGGGACAGAGTCAAACTAAATTGAATGCCTCAACTCCTACAATTCCAAGTGCTTATCAGGTTCAGTTCAAATATGATTATTATGGGGGGTCGTGGCCTGAAAAGGTTTAGGACCACCGGTGTAGAGCAAACTCAGTCCAAACCCTGTAAACCAGGTTGTCCTTAAAGTCCACCCAGCTGTCTGTGCCTATCCCTCGTCAACACCTGCGTCATTGTTTTATTTTAGCTTGTTATGAGACAAATGTTTTTTAAAACCCCTAAGATATCTTTATTCCTGCACTTATAATATAGTCATTTGTTTCTTATCTGTGTCTTTCAAGCATTCTTTTAAATGATGTCTCTGTGGTTGACTCTTTGTGCAAACAAACAAAACCCTTTGAGACGTTTCGTTGGACGGCTAGAGACAGCGGTGGACACATAGTACTCAGCTCCAGTATGGGAGTTGGATTCATGTCAATTTGTGTTTTCAGATATTTAACCACTTGAGCCGTCATTACCTAATAAACTTGACCTTTTACACTGTACGTAGTCTGCTCTTTTTCCCCTCTACACCAAACCTCTTTGCCGAAAATAGCCGATCTACAAGCTCGCAATGCCTTGCGCTGAAGATCTGCTATTTTCGGCTACAGTTCTCAGAATATGGACACTAAGGTTCAAGTTGTTAAAAAGGATTGGAAGATTTGGAGGACCCCCTGAAGCCCTTTGCTCTAGCAGAGGGTCTGCATCACAATGTCTTTGTATTGGCCTACTGTTAACGGGGATGTTGTGCATGGAATGTTTACTTTATAAATAATAAAGGTAATTTTTTTTTTCAACTTTATCCTGCCTCCAGTGTATATTTAAACTAATTGTTTTTGTTAACCAAACTTGAGAGATCCGTGTTAAAGTGTTTGCTTTTCATGCTATTGTAAGGAGCAAACACAAATACTGCATTATGTAATATATATATATATAGAGTAATTCTGGGAAATTATAAGTGTGATTGCACTGACACGAGTCGCAAGGAATCTACTGGCAACTGAATTCTTCTTAACATTTATGTTAGATATTGTGATGCCATGTGAAGCATGACAACAGTGATTCCCATAGCAACCAAACTAAGTGTGGTTGCTGACTATATTCTACAGTAAGCTAACTGTCATGTGAAGCTCGACCATTGATTCCCTACTGATTCTCACTCCCATTGATTCCCTACTGATTCCCACTCCCATTGATTCCCTATCCCTGCCATTTCCAATGGCAGCGGAAAAGTTACCCTAGAAGTCTATAAAAAGTTACCCTACAAGTCTATAAAGTTTCCCAAGGGCTATAATGTGTTGCCCTAACTAGATGCAAGGTGCAATCCTGGGAAATTGCAAGTGTGTTTGCACTGATTTGCAAAGAATCGTTATGCCCATACATGGTGCTCCATGCGAGCCCACACTGTTTCGTAGGAACAGTATTTCTAAAAAGTGAAGGAAAATGTTTAAGTAATAAAAAAAAAAATCAGCAAAATTATAAATAAAAGAGTGCAAAAGAAACCTATCCCGTCTACAGTTAATCCAAAACTCTGCTGCTAGACTGCTCACAAATAGAAAGAAACAAGACCATATCACCCCTATATTATCTGCTCTTCAATGGTTACCTATGAGCTCTAGATGTGATTTTAAAGTCCTGTTATAGCCGGGGATCCAGTCCCTCAAAATGGGAGAGGACCGGTGATGTGATTTCTGTTTTATCTATTAGTTTGGCCATTAAGGTCCACAGAATGAGAGGCCTGCTCTGCCAGAAACATCGCGAAAAAAAGTTATGGCCATTTGTGTATTCACTGTCCCATTGACTCCACTACACAGGAAAGGAAATAATAAGAACAATTCTGCTTTAAGTAGCATGTGAGGGGTCAAATTGGAGGGTTTTCATGATTCTGAATTCATTGCAAGCATTTGTTTTGCACAAAAAACATTCCTTGGGCTAGAAAACGGACGAACAAAAGGGTGAAAAGTGATGAGTCATCACTTTTCACAGTCATCACAGTGATGAGTCATCACTTTTGTTGGTTCGTTTTCTAGCCCAAGGAATGTTTTTTGTGCAAAACAAATGCTTGCAATGGATTCAGAATCATGAAAACCCTCCAGTTTGACCCCTCACATGCTACTTAAAGCAGAATTTTTCTTATATTTCTTTCCTGTGTAGTGGAGTCAATGGGACAGTCAATATGCAAATGGCCATTTTTTCGCGATGTTTCCGTCAGAGCATGCAGGCCTCTCATTCTGTGGACCTTAATGCCCAAACTAATAGATAAAACAGAAATAAAAAGTGTGGCAGAACATCACAGGTTCAACCCTATTCCTTGAGCTTTTGGGCATGTGGATACCTGACTATTAATCACTTATAAAGCCCTACATGGACTGGCTCCTACCTATACTGTATATTAGATATGCTGCCCCATCATGAGTCGGGGCGCATCTTTAGGTCCTCAGATAAGGCCCTATTGAACGGCCTAAATACCAACATCGCAGCAAATGCCCGATCACCCCGGGTGGGTGATTGGGCATTTGCCGCCCGGGCACCCAGGTTGTGGAATGCACTGCCAGTGCACCTTTAGGCTAGCAGCTTCCCTGCCTTTGTTTAAATTACTGCTTAAAAGATGCAGTACCATGATTTATTTCCCCCCTAAAACATGATTATCAGGTGTTATGGTATGATTATAGGAGGAGGATTTTTTCCCCCAAAAGAGTGTACAGAAAGAGTTAAAATTAGGTTTTTATGTGGCCACACCCACCAGTTCATTAAGTATGCCTGGTTGTTCAGGTGGGTGGTGACTCAGCTGAAGTTAGCCACACCCACAGCGTTGGGTGAATGGTAAAAGGGAGGGGATGATAATATGATGTCATTTAATAACTGTTTTTGGATCGGCACTTTTGACCCACAAGGTGTCAGCCTCCAGGAAGAAATCCAAAATACAAAGGGAATACATAATTGCTAATAACAACCACACCAGGGGGTCTAATGAAGTACTGTCAACTTCATAGACACATGAAAACCAGAAAAGGAACAAAACTATGGCACCAACACTTTAAAATGTACCTATACACAAACTGTTTTTCTTGTTTTGTGAATCAAATTGTGTTGTGTTTTTGATTTGTTACATGTTTTTAATCTTGATCTGTGCAGCACTTTGTGACTTTGTTTTGAAAGGTGCTATATAAATAAAATTAATTATCATTATGTGTAAGTATAAAGGGTCTAAGATCTAACCACTTTTTGAGGGGTGGGGAGGCTAGAGGAGAGTTTTTTTTTCTTGTATTTTCCCTTGTAAAGTCCTATGCTCATATGGTGGTCTGCTTAGCTCGGTTTCCAAGCAGGTGGTTTGTTTTGACCAAAACAGATTCAGCATTTAACACAAAATTTGCCAACAACTACAAGCAATAGAAAAGGATTTATAGTGGGATCGGTAAGGAACCCATATTTAATATATTTAATAATTAAAAATGGGTACTTACAGTTATTGGTGTCCCTGTGGATCTTTTGTTAACATATCTCTGCCGAGGACGTGTTTTGACGCATCTCTTTTCAGCTTTTCCGCCAGATGACACTCTCCGCTTTTTGAGGCATTGAAACAGGAAATGACGTGATCGGGGGTAAAAAAAAAGTCCCACCCACTGTATTTACTCTGGCAGTAAATGAGTTAAAAGCAGACATTCTATTTATCGTGGGGGCCTAAACACGGTGGTCCTCTCCCGGGAACGTCTCTCCGGCGCCTCCTCGACTTTTCCGAAGGAAACCTGCAGGGTGTTGTTTCCGACGCGGAAGCCGTTGAGGCCCGAGATGGCGTTGATGGCCTCCTCGTAGTTGGCCATGGTGACGAAAGCCAACCCGCGACACTTCTTGGTGCGGAAGTCTCGGATCACCTTGACGTCGGTGACCGTGCCAAAGTTGGCAAACATGTTGGAGAGGAGGTCCTCGTCGGCGTCCTGGTCCAGGTTGTGGATGAAGATGCGGGGCACGCTCCCTTGGCGACGCCTTTGGCCGGAGGCGACCTGATGGAGCTGCTGGTGGAGGTCCTGCTTTCGATGGCCGCCGGGGCTCTTGCCTTTGGAGTCGTGGCCCTTGCCCTTGGAGTCGGGGCCCTTGCACAGGATGGGCTTGGAGATCTTGATCTCCTCGGAGGCTCCGGGCGGCGTGGTGCCGTTCAGCCGCCGGGTGGCCTCCTGCGCCTCGGCCCGCTTGTCGAAGCGGATGAACGCCACGCCGCGCGGGTTCCCCTCGGCGTCGGCGGGCATGCTGGAGTTGATGATGCGTCCGTACGGGGAGAACATCTGCTCCACGGCCTCCAGGGTCATGGTCTTGGGCAGGTTGCACACGTAGATGTTGGAGTCCTGGATGTCCTCCGAGCTGGGCCGCGCGTACGACACCTTGATGGTCTTGTCGTGCAGCTTGTGTCGGTTCAGCTTGTCGATGGCCTTGGCCGCGTCGCACGGGTCCACGTAGCTCACAAAGCCGTACTGCAGGCTGTGGCCTTTGACCTTGTCCCTGATGACGTTGGCGGACTCCAGGGCTCCGACGGCGCCGAAGAGGTTCCTCAGCTCGCCCTCGGTCGTGCACTGCGGCAGGTAGTTGACGATCAGCTTGGACCTCGTGGTCTTGACCTTGTCCTTCTTGTCCAGGTCGCGGTCGTCTCCTGTCATCATGCAGGCGTTGTAGCTGGACCTCGTCATGGCCTTGACATCCTTTTTGTCCAGGTCGTGGTTGTCTCCTGTCATCATGCCTGTATGGTAGCTGGTATCGTACACGCTCATTTTGTATGACGATACAGTCAGAAAGGCCAACGACAAAATACGGGTCAAAAGGCAGGGAAAAAAAACCTGCTAGTTATTATAACAATAATAATTGTGAAACACCTTTTTAAAGAACCTGCACTGAGCATACGAGCTAGGGTTTCAAATCTAACTGAGCTGAGGCCACCTAAGGTTTTCATATAGGCAGCATTGACATCAGAGTCCGTGTTGACATCAGAGGAGCTGGAGACGCCCGACATCACAGTACCGAGTGTCCTTATTATTATTACCAAATATGGACATGCCATATCACAGTGCTGAGTGACCAGATTATGGACAAATAGGGATGGATATGTTTTATGTCACAGTGCTGTCAGTTAATGCCCAAATATGGACATTGTCAAGAAATGACGTCACAGTGCTGACGTCATAGACCACATAACGTTTTCAGGCCAAGGACCCCTTAGTTGAGAGAGAGATGAAGCAGGGACCCCCACAACCTTTTCATAGATTCCATATAGTTTCATCGTTTGACAGCATAATCATCAGTGTATTTTGGATTCATGTACATTTATGTTTTCAGATATTTAACCACTTGAACCATCAATACTTAATAAACGTAACCTTTCACTCTGTACTTAGTCTGCTCTTTTTCCCCTCTACACCAAACCTCTTTGCCGAAAATAGACGATCTATAAGCTCACAACGCCTCGCAGTGCGAGTGAGCTTGTAGATCTTCTATTTTTGGCTAAAGTTCTCAGAATATGGACACTAGGGTTCAAGTGGTTAATATAAAAAAGGAGAAAAAGGTTTCTATCACACAAAGATTTGGAGGCCCCCCGGCCCCCGTAGTAACTCTGAGGACCTCCTGTTGAAGACCCTGGTCATAGACTGTACATGCGATACGTTGTGCCTATACAACTATCTCCGCAATACTGACAAGTCAAAGTAGTACATCACAGACTGGCCTCGGAGTACTCTGACAACAGGCACTGGTGATGTACAAGCTGATATGAATCCTGAAAAGTACGTTTTGGACATATGAGGTTTCCACTTACTTCCACAAATCCACGATAGATAAAATAGCCCACAGATAAAAAACATTGCTTGTTTGTTGGAGGGGCATTAATCATTAGCAGTTTTCAGCTTTTGCGTCAATTCAAACTCAATCTGGCTAGCCATCGTCAGGGAAAAGTTCTATCGCTTTTTTCCCTTGAGTCTGTAATCGAGAGACTAATTCAAACTAAATATATATTTTGATAAATAGATTCCGATGCTTTGAAATGTATCAATCACAATTAGTAAACTTATGCTACGGCTGGGCAATTAACTCAAAATATACCAATACAGAAATATGGAGCCAATAACGGACAACAAATATTTTATGTACGTTTTGTTATCGACTATACAGTATATTGATTAGTCTCATTATGCACAAGCCCTGTATTATACTTTGTTGTTCAAACTAAAATAGCCATTCTCCCAAGCTCACAATGCGTCACAACCATTTTAAGTTTGTAGATCATCTATTTTCACTTAAAAAAAAAAGAAAAGAAACATTAATCCTAATCGAAGCAAACGTTTGATAAACCACATGATATTTGAAGTCATATTGCCCAGCCGCAACTTATATGAAATGAACGAAATGTAATAATTTAAATTGTAGTAACACCAACGGGAGAGCTTGTAATGATGACGCTTCAGTAAAAATGTCTAAATCAATTGATCAAATGATAAAAGCACACAACTCAAAGTCATTTTTCATACGTTTTAATTCGCGACAGAAAAAAAGGCAAAGACAAGTTTCTCTTACACAGAATCCCCCCAAAAAGATATTTTTTTAAATCAAGGCTGATATAACGAAAATAATCATTTTAATTGATTTTGTTCTCACATTAATGTATCTAAATTATATATATATATATATATATATATATATATATATATATATACACACACACACACATATATATACATGTTTTTAAATGTATTCGTTCCTTTCCATTCTCCATTCTTTGGGTCGCCTCATAAGAACGGACCAGCTGATCTTGGACCAGCCTGGACCTCTACAGAAGCACTAAAAGGAGTAGTTCACCCCTCAAATTACTGATTTTCTATCAATTACACTCCTTTTTAATACCTCTAAAATGATACATTAAACATTTACCAAATTGTCAAATATTAGAGGCAGAACATTTTGAAAATAGCATATCTAGATCTGCTATTTCCCCAGTTGAAATATGATTATTTTGGGGGTCGCGGCCTGAAAAGGTTGAGAACCACTGATCTACAGTACAAGAGCACATCTACAAGTTTGCAATGTAACCCGGCGCAAGCTTGTAGATCTGCTTTTTATGAATACGTTTATAAAATGTCAATGTAAAAGCATGTCTGTGGGTATTCACCCAAAGAAAGGTTGTGACTAAATGATAACTAAATTGGATCAGTTTCGTACATAATGTACGAGGTTTCCACCCGACAATATATTTTATTGCTTAAAGAACGTCCAGCATTAATGCATGGATTTACTCTGGGTTAAATGAGGTGGGGGGGAGAGAGACTTTTTGGTTAACAGATATGATCATTGGGTTGCTGGTTGGAAATCCCGGAATTGATCCGAGTGTGCTTTTGAGCAAGGCACAGAACCCTGAAGTTTAAGCAGTAGATGTTCGGTCCATCCATCCATAACTGCTACCCATCTGTTTTTGTAAACTAGGCTGCTTAACCACTTTCTTTAAAAAAAGAGAGATCTACAAGCCCACGAGGCGTCGCAAACGTGATGCTTTGTGAGTGTGTAGATCTGCCATCATCACAATAAATTCAGAAGCGCTAAGCAGTTAAGTGGTGACCTAAACGCCTGCCGTCTCCAGTTATCCTCCACGTCAGAAACTAAAAATTCGATACATTCTTTACAGCACACTATGACAGCACATGGGACATAAATATGAATATGCATGTTAAAGCTACACAGTCCAGGATTTATTTGAATGAACAAAACGTTATGTCAACCAACCAGCATGGTAGAGCATGCCAATGCAATAGAACTAGTACGTGTTTAGTGGTTGGAGGATGGAGGTGGTACTCTTACGCGCGCCGCCATCTTTATTCTAGTTTGTGGACATCATTGCAATTACCCCCCTTAGTGCAGGGCGTTAAAGGGAAAAAGAACATTCCTTGGGCTACAAATGACCCCAGATAACGATGGTTTAGTGATGAAAAGTGATGACTCATCACTTTTCATCACTAATCACAGTTTTGTGGGCGTTTTCTGGGGCCATTTGTAGCCCAAGGAATGTGTTTTGTGCAAAACAAATGCTTGCAATGGATTCAGCATCATGACAAACCCTTAGTTAGACCCCTCACATCCAGAAAAACAAAATGTTTTTCTGGGTATTTTCCTCCTGTATAGAAAGTCGATGGGAGCCCAACTTGACTTGGCCGCTGTGGCGCCCCCGAAGGTCGCAAACTCGGGCGCCCTAGCTAAATCATTAGAGCATGCCCTGGGCTACATCTGTGCAAAATTTGGCACTTTAAGACAAATTTGCACGAAATTAGCATTTGCTCTCCTTAACGCCCCGCACTACCTCCCTCGGGAGAGGGAGACAGCGGAGGTAAAACTTTGGGGATTGCACTTTTAGACGAGTTAATCAAAGTAAATAAACGCAAAAGGATAAGAGCACGCAAGGATTGGGGAGTCAATAACTGAAAGAAAGCAGAAAGGTAGCATGGCGCTAATCATTACTAGACCACACTGGCCTAAGAAACCAAACAAGGTAGTCTGCCTGATGTTCAATTACAGCCCTTACAGCGTATCGTGCGTCGTAGAAAAAAAGTCCCCTTGTAACAGAACTGGATCCTTCCTTGACCTGTGAGTCACACAAAAACACGTCCCCTGTTGTTTAGTCTCCGTAGGATAAAATGGTCTGAAGGACAAGGACAGACCAACCATTTATTGGCATAACAAGGTCACTTTTTTTAATGAGCCAGCTTTAAAAAAAAGAAAAGAAAAGAAAAGAAAAAAGGCATCTACACAGTAAATTCCTCAGTTATAATTTAACTCCAGTTGAGTACAAATGGAACCAAACACTCCAGAAAAGGACTTTACTGTGTTTAGTCCCATATAGAGAAATACAAAATCATTTTACATGCATTTCACAATATGCTCAGTGCCACGTTTCGAAAAATATACAAAAGTTATATTCTGAACTCCCCGTTTCCAAGCGCATATTGTAAAGTATATGTAACATATGTTTTCCCCATATGGAAGTGACGGGGCTGTCCAAATGAAACGTTATGCAATCCTGGATCATAAATGAGGCACATCTCGCACCGTTATACAAACTTTTCTTTTTGTTTGACCTAAAAAAGGAAGAATATACATAGATTTGTGCGTTGCAGGCAAACATTGGTAACTTTTCTCTATGTAGCCAAGGGAGACTTCTTTCCCTAGCTGTTAAGGCTTTGTGTAAATAATATATATATTTCTTTTATATATAACTGATATGCTCTACATTTCCTATGTATGGATAGATATGTGTAGTTATCAAGCGATGAGTAAAATATGGCTGACCTATCCTTCATAAAGCGCAGCAGCAGTAACTGGCTGGAGTGTTCGCTCCATACAAAAAAGCTATTGACCGGACAGGTTTCTTTTTTTTTTTTTTTTTGCAGATAAGTGAAAAGACGTTTAAGGTCAATTTATGCTTCACCCGACAAGCGTCAAGGCGGTATATATCGGTTGTCTCGCGACGTTCCCAAGTTTTGAGCGTACAGATTGTCAATATTTAGTGGATACCGTTGTCGGGCAGAAACCTTTAATCTCCATATTTAAAGATGCAGTGCCATGATTTATTTCCCCCCCAAAACATGATTATCAGGTATTATGATTATACTAGGAGGAGGACTTTTTCTAAAAGAGTGTACAGAAAGAGTTAAAATTACGTTTTATGTGGCCACACCCACCAGTTCATTAAGTATGCCTGGTTGTCGGGTGGGTGGTGACCCAGCTGAAGTTATCCACACCCACAGTGTTGGGTGAGTGGTAAAGGGGAGGGGATGATTATATGATGTCATTTACTCACTGTTTTTGGATTGGCACTTTTGACCCACAAGGTGTCAGCCTCCAGGAAGAAACCCCAAATACAAAGGGAATACATAATTGCTCATAACAACCACGCCAGGGGGTCTAATGAAGTACTGTCAACATCCTAGTCACATGAAAAGAACCAGAAAAAGAACAAAACTATGGCACCACATCTTTGAAACTTTTTGTGTTTCTTCGTAAATCAACGTCCTACTTCATCACACTACAACATCACACAAAAGCATCAAAAGTCGCAGATCTACAAGCTTGTAGATCTGATACTTTTTTCTGATAATGTTTTGGAATCTGAATGCTGAAAAGTGAGTTTTGGAAATATGAGGTTTCCACCCGACAGAGACCATCCACAACTTTCCAACATCCCATCATGCATTGCGCAGAATGTGCAGGCAGCTTCCGGTGCCGCAGCCGAGAGTGATCTACAAGCTCACAACGGTTGCATCTGCGCCCCGACATGAGCTTGTATGTCTGCTGTTAACCGGAAGTGTCCCGCAAACAATGCTACAGTAAATTCTCGCGGAAACAGGTGGATATATTCTCTTGCATCTCTGTGGTAAACAGAGCTTACTTCGTCTTTTTAACACATGTTGTGGCTCCGTCTGCGACCTAAAATCTATTCCAGAGGTTTGTGACACCCGCTGAGAGGTTCCTCCACACTTTAAGAACATAAATGGAACTCAAACAAAGTGGATTATACCAAAACCCAGTATGGCATTTACTTTACTATTTGAACAATCAGATCCATTCTGGATATTGTCATCTAAAACAGATGGCAAAAGTTGACTTTTGATTGTTTGTTTGTGTCATGTCGTACCAGGATATGTAAGATAGTTTTTCTTTTCTTCTTTTAAGTGCTAAAAGAGAAGTGTTTCACCGTTCAATGAAGAGACAATCTTTTGAACATCAAAAATAGGACGCATAATTTACAGTAGCTTTAACTTTTGTCCTGGCATTCGTGGTGCAACAACATTGGTCGCTCGGACAGTTGCGGCGTGAATCATAAATCGACCTTCATGGGGGAAAAAGGCTGTGTGGAAGAGATGGAATGACTATAAAAGGTTTTTGACTTTTAACCCAACACAATATGACCAGAGGTGGATGCAGAGGAGAGGAGAGGTTTGATTGAAAACAGGGCGTCTGTCGGGTACCAGACAGACAGACAGACAGACAGACAGACAGACAGACGGGTGAACAGACAAGACAGACACACGGCCGTCTATGTGAAGGTGAGACCGGCCTCGTGGTAAACCTTGAAGACCTTCTCGATGGCGTTGACGTACGCTGCTGTCCGCAGGTCCAAGCCCAGGTTGTACTTGCCGGCCGTACGCATGATTTGCTGCAAAGAGAAAGAAAGAGAGAAAAGTTCATCCTAACAGTATATCACTATTTCTTGACAGCTAATGCACAATTCTTGTAAACTAGTTTTTCCTAAATTGCAATGTCTTAAACGGCAGTTGCAAACAGCTCTGAGTGAATTGACACACCTAAAATACAACACACCCATTATTAATTTAAATGGGTGTACAGTGATGGCAGAGCCGTTTCTGGGCCCATGTGGGCCCTAAGCATGATTCTGCTATGGGACCGAAAAAATAATAGGCCTAACATTTTTCATCGTTTTTTAATCCATTTTATAATGGAAATATATATATATATATATATATATATATATATATATATATAAAGTATATATAAATGAATAAATAAAAAACGACAACAACAGGCAATGTATTTTTGCTATGTTTGATTTGTTCTTTTCTTATTTAAATAAAAAATGAAAACTTCCCCATAGGGGTGCTGG
>NC_137833.1:11449157-11499157 GCF_963921795.1 Nannobrachium achirus | reverse complement strand
TGGCGGCGGGATCACTTTTCTCCTCCATTTCTATGCCTGGATCTAGTTTCTCCATTTCTATGCCTGGATCTAGTTTCTCCATTTCTATGTCTACAACTGGTGCAACCGAGGGATAAACTTCAGCCTCGTTCATTGGAACAGAAGCGCCCGTTCGTTTTTTTCAACACGATGAGGGATAGGCTGTTCTTTTACCAAAAAATGTGGTTGGAAATAATGGATGGATATTTTTTAATAAAATCGCAAAGGTAAGCTACTTTTAAGGCATTAAAAGACATCCTTATATCCTTATAAAATCATATAAATGGCGGTAAAAGAGTTAACACAATATATGCAATGGTATGACGTTTTAGTGATATTATTCCATCTCTACCGACTGTACTGCCGACCAAGTGAAGACATCACAGGCTGAGGCTTTTAAACTTGGCTTTTATGAAATATCCGAGACCATCGGGGTTTCGTGGAACATTGCTGGAACATTGCATGCATGTTTGACCGACCCCTTCAAATGATCTAATCTATCTATGGAATCCTAGTCGTGGCGACTGAGAACTTTAACCCATGCACCGTCCTTAGACTCCCTATTCTGGGCCGAAGCCCTTTGTCTTATAGTGAACAAAACCGATCTACAAGCTCACAACGCAGACGTTTGCGACATGGCCGTAGCATGTAGATCGTCTATTCTCGGTGTAGATGGGACAAAAAGAGCAGACCAAGTACAGTTTAATGTTGACAGTTGATTGGCTGGTTGTGACTCACTGGGATCACCATGATGTTTCTCTCCAGGAAGATTCTGTCGGCCTCGGGGGTCGTTGGGCCGTTGGCACCTTCAGCGACGATCTACACACACACACACACACACACACACACACACACACACACACACACACACACACACACACACACACACACACACACACACACACACACACACAGTTAGACCAGTAGGACTCCCTAATCGGGAGATAAGCGACCGCCACGTCGCATACACAAACTTTAGAAGGCAATCGTAGCCATTCAGGAGGGAATATGGGTAAGCCATGTTGATGACATGACTTTAGAGATACTGTGTACCACTTTGCGTGATTTTAGGACAAGGAGCAGGTCCGTGACCGATCGTGCACGATGGACACATTCGCGCCCACGTTAAAAGGTAAGAGAAGTCTGTCAGTGGAAAAACATAGGCTTTTTCTCGGGTTCCTCGGGATGGCGCGGCCAATGAGTTAATTATCCAGCTATTCTTGGGCGTGTGTGTGTGTGTGTGTGTGTGTGTGTGTGTGTGTGTGTGTGTGTGTGTGTGTGTGTGTGTGTACAGGTGAGTTGCGGTGGTGACCTTGGCTTTGATCTTGTGTGCGTTGCTCTTGGTGAGCTGCTTCTCGCTGGCTGCGGGGATGAGGATGTCGCAGTCGGCCTCCAGGATGCTGCCCTCGTACGGAGTGGAGTTGGGGAAGCCCACGATGGTGCCGTGCTCCTGAGGAGGACACAGAGGAACACGTCCACATGGATTAAAGCAGTCCTTCTCAAACTTTTACATTTCAAGTTCTCCCCTCAACTCTGGCAGTATACAAATGGATTACCAAATGGTCCATTTGGTTACAGACTTGTATGGGTCCAATTAGGCCCCCCGTAAAGGAACCTCGAGAGTCCCTGGAATCCACTTTGAGAACCACTGGATCGAAGCATTAAGACCCGAGGATCCGATTCTATAAAATGTCTTTTGAAAAACCTGTTTCTATATCAATGATTCTCAAACGTTTTAATGTCAAGGACACCTAGAATTATATGTCCTTGACAGTGGACTCCCATCTCAAAATATTTGATTTGTGTTACAAATGTTTGCTTTATAAATAATGTATACATTAAAGGATTTTTCAAAAATAGCAGATCTACATGCTTGCAGCGCGGCACTCAATGATACAAGCTTGTAGATCTGCTATTCGGGCTTGTAGATTTGCTCTTTGAGCAGTTGGAATGTTAAAATATAGTTTATCCACTAGGTGGCGCCATTACCCTATCTATCATTATCCTATTATCTTTTGTAGACAATAGTCCTTGAACTGCATACAGCATTAACTAACACATTGTTTTTAAATTTAAAAAAGCTACAGTGAGGTACATTGTGTTACGTAGTGCAGGCTTGAAATGTTCCTCATCATGACAGGAAGGCACACATGATCAGCCCTGGATTAATCAGTCACATCTGAAGATGATGGGGGAGTCAAGAATTCAGAATTTCAGGAAGACATTGGTGTTTAAAACTCTATTGACAGTTACTATTTGTATATTAACTGGTGTAAAGTTATGCAGTACAATTGTACTAAATGAAATATCAGATAGGTCATAACTCTTCCACTTCTAGTTTCCACAGCACCTACAATGCTTATTGCTATGGATACCATCGAAACCACATGTGATTTACATCCTTTTCCAGGTTTCACATGGGAGCTTTACATTAGCGTTATATTAGAAACAAGTTGCTTTTATTTATTCTATCTATGGCAATAGCTTTTCCTCAAGGACCCCTGGGGGTCCCTGGATTCCACTTGAAGAACCAGTGACATAAAGTGATACTGTAGAATGTACTAACAAGCTTCGTCTCCAAAACAGTTACTTTTCAGGATTCACATTCTAAAATAGCAAAAGTAGCGGATCTACAAGCTAAAAACGTGTTGCTTTGTGCTGCGTTTCGCACTTTTGATGCTTTTGTGATCAAGTAGGGCGTTGATTTACGGGAAAACCAAACCTCGGTTCGAAGTGGAGCGGTGAATCTGAGCAGCTATACCCTGTGTGTGTTGCTAAATGCCTAAACTGTAAACTGTAAACTGTGCCTGTGAGTGAGTGGTGAGTGTGCCTGGCCTGCACAAAACAGCGCCCCTCCTTTAACTAGTGTGTTGTGTGTGGCCACTCAAGGTATTGCCAGGCTACGGACACGGCCAGCCAGCCAGCCAGCCAGCCACCCACCCACGGACATACCCACGGACATACCTGTCTATTGGGAGCGCTTTCACCGCTCCAAAAAACACAAAGTTAAAGTAAGAGGTTTCTTCGATATTAACCCATTTAGAACGGGTACACATTATTGAGTATCATTATTTTATGATTTAACTATTGAAAAATAGCAGATATACAAGCTCACAGCACGGCACCGAGTGCCGCGCTGCAAGCTTGTAGATCTGCTATTTTTGAAAAATCGTGAAAATCAGAATTTTGACCCGATTCTATAAGTGTCTTTTGAATCCTTCTAAGACTTTTTGAAAAACCTGTGTCTATGTCAGCAACCTGGCTAGCCATCGTCAAAGAAAAGGTCCTTTTCACTTAAATGGAGCTCAGTTAGTCTGTTCTTGAGAGACTACTATGTCCGTGGTTCTCAAACCTTTACATGTGAAGGACCCCCAAAATGATATTTATTTGGCCACGGACCCGCATCTCAAAATATCTAGTTCCAGGGACCCCCCAGAAGCAAGATTTGAGTTACAAACGTTCGCTTTGAAAATCCATATATTCAAAGATTTTCACACATTTTCACGACTTTTTTCAAAAATAGCAGATCTACAAGCTCGCAGCGCTGTGAGCTTGTAGATCTGCTATTTAGCATTCAATAATTCTAGGCCTAAATGGGTTTAAATGATTACATGATAAAACAGTACCAACCAGCTTGTAGTCCTCCAGCTCTTTGGGGTCGATGCCGTTGGGGTTCCAGATGTTCCCGTCCATCTCTCCCACGCCCACGCACTTTGCTCCGAAACGATGCAGGTAACGCATGGAGTGCATGCCCACGTTACCAAAACCCTGCACGCACGCACAAACACAAGTTATTCTATTTGCAATTTAAACAGGATAAGGATAATTATACAGAAATATTCCCACTGTTTGTCTATCTTACACCGTCTCCCTCTCAGCTTTCCTACTTTCTATCTCTCCTTAATCTCTGGAGGCAGATTCTGCTAACAGCACCACTGCCCTAAACATGTAGCGCTGTTGTTAGTAGGAATAAACTGATCCAGGTACATTGTGGGTCAAATTGGCACATCTGGATGAGCCAAAATGTTTGACGTCGACGAACGTCTTACGTCACGAACGTCCATTGAACCCTATGGCAGACGCACAGTGGCGCGCTCTTATGCTTGTGCATGTGGTTCACCCCGCCTGCTGTTCCAGCTTTGGCCACAAGGGTCGACGGCTTCAATATGTACAAGCCGTTCTGGGGGCTTGGAATAAACACAGAAGCACCCGGCAGGAAGTGGACAAAGAAAGGGGAGGAGACAAACCCAGTTCCTGTCTCTACACAAAAAAAGGAGTTGGTGCCCCCAGAGGCAAAAACTAAAAATGTGAAAACTAATATACGTATTTGTTTTCCTTTTTTTGGAGCGGTGAAAGCGCTCCCAATAGACAGGTATGTCCGTGGGTATGTGGCTGGGTGGCTGGCTGGGTGGCTGGCTGGCCGGGTGGCTGGCTGGCCGTGTCCGTAGCCTGGCAATACCTTGAGTGGCCACACACAACACACTAGTTAAAGGAGGGGCGCTGTTTTGTGCAGGCCAGGCACACTCACCACTCACTCACAGGCACAGTTTACAGTTTACAGTTTAGGCATTTAGCAAGCTGCTCAGATTCACCGCTCCACTTCGAACCGAGGTTTGATTTTTTTTAACAGAATGGGTTCCCAGATTGGTCTCTCCTACACTGGTCTCCCTCTCAGCATTCCTGCTGTCTGTCTGTCTCCGAAACCATCTCCTTCTCAGCTTTCCTAGTTCCTACCCTTGTAAAGTATCAATTTAATCTCAACAAAGGATGCAAAGGAAGTGTGTGAACTCCTAATGTATTCTTGAGCAAATCACAGCCTTGAGTTGCCCAGGCCGCAGCAGTGTACTTAGCCATGTAAAAGACAGCAGTGGTAAATAACATTCTGTTGAGTCATACGGCTCCTCCTCTGAGTCACACACATGTGGCCTTAAAGACTCTCTAGAGAGCTACTAAGAAGCAGTGGTGTAAAGTAACTAAGTACATCTACTTAAGTATTGTACTTAAGTTATTTGTACTTTACTTGAGTAATTCCAATACTTTTATTTCTACTCCAACTCCACTACATCTCGGATCCAAATGTTGTACTTTTTACTCCACTACACTTATTTGAAAACTTTAGTTACCCGTATTTTCCGGACTATAAGGCGCACTTAAAAGCCTTTAATTTTCTCAAAAAACTACAGTGTGCCTTATAGTCCAGTGCGCCTTATATATGGATCATTCATTGACATTGACATTCCCTTAAGCACAGCTCCATCTGTTGGATGCATAACGCAATGGTAGCGTCTATTATGTGCGCCTTATAGTCCGGTGCGCCTTATATATGAAAACAGTTTGAAAATAGACCATTCATTGACAGTGCGCCTTATAATCCGGTGCGCCTTATAGTCCAGAAAATACGGTACTACAGGTAGTCACTTTGCAGATATATATTTTAATATTATAAAACATACATACATGATACAGTAAACGACTTTAGCCCTATTTTATACCATGGCTATTTGAAAATAGCCAATCTACAAGCTCACAGCGCATCGCATCACAGCGCGTCACATTACCACACGTCGCGGACCTGTTGTGAGCTTGTAGATCTGATATTTTCAAACATTTTGTACTTTTACTTTTGGTACTTTAAGTACATTTTGATGCCAACACTTTCATACTTCTACTCAAGTACATTTAGAATTTCCGTACTCTTACTTGTAACAGAGTATTTCTATATTGCAGTATTGATGCTTCTACTTCTACTAAAACATATGAGTACTTTTTCCCACCACTGCAAAGAAGTGACTGTACACTGACTGTAGCAGAAGCAGTCCCTTAAGTGCACGTCATTGGCCCATGCTGCAGCAGCTACAGCAGACAGTACTGCTGGATGATGTGCCAATGGAGTGCACTTAAGGGAGCTACAATACAGTGTGCCGACCTCCTTTGCACCTTTCATGATTGTGTCTTCTTTTGGTCCAGCTCCTGCCTTAAAAAGCGGGTGCAAGTGATACGTCTAATTGTTGTCTTTGTTTTTATTTTAATGTTAAAAAAGGAGGATAGGGAAAAGAAAGAGGATTTAATGCCACCACAACGTGGAAAGCTCATACTAACAGCCATGAAAAAGTGTGACTCCCCATAGATTATATTATCATGATTGATTATGTGTGACGTTATTAGTTCTTATGATACATCAGGATACAGGATAGCTTGTAAGCGTCTAGATGTCTCACTAGGACTGACTGAGTAGCTATTGTTTTGGTAAAGCTTATCTTGTTATGGTCCAGCTTGTACTTGGAGTACAGTATAAATGTGATCCCTGAATATTGCCTCTTGACAGAACTACCTTACCACTGACTTGATTCTTAAACGTACTTGTGTCCATATCATCATGTTACATAAATCATAACCACCACCACCTAATACATTGTCTTGTCTCCTCATTTTCTCATTGATTATTGATTGATCTGAATTCCTCCACACTATCCTCCTTCAAAACCGCCATGAAAGAGCAAATGGTTTGCAATTTGATTTTCTAGCTTGCCAAAATAGTCAATGATTACTAATAGAGCAATTTAGGTGATATTCAATGACGGTAGAGAAGACGATGACGACAACATACCTGGATGACGAAGGTCTTGTCCTGGAAGCCGGGGCACATGCCCACCTGGCTCATGAAGGACGCCTCGTTTATGAAGTTTTCGATGCCGTGGAAGACGCCGCGACCCGTGGCCGAGATGCGCCCGTGGATGCCGCCCTGGCTGATGGGCTTGCCTGTCACACAGGCGTGAGCGTTGATGTCCTGGAAACAGAGAGGACAGAAGTTTCAGCATGGTTTAAAATCTCACCACTGAAAGAAAGCAGTATTGCCAAGTCCTATAATGGGATTTGTGAAAGGAGCATTCAGGAGCGGTTACCTTGACAATATGTACGATTATGAGGTTTTAGCACTGCACTGAATACAAAACACTGATGCTGACCTTCAAAGCAGCCAAAGGTCCGGCTCCTCCATACCTCCAAAACCTGATCAACCCCTACAACCCCAACCGTTCACTCAGATCAGCCAACACAGGGACCCTCGCTACAAACCCCAGGACAAAAATCCACTCGCCCTAGACAATTTGCCCTCCTGGCCCCCAAACTGTGGAATAAACTCCCTGTTGCTCACTCCCTAGCTTCCGCCGTGGACTGAAGACTCACCTCTTCAGACTCCACCTAAACCCATAACACTCCCCTTCCCTCAATGACCATACATGAAGCTAGATAGCATTTTTAGGTTTTAGAAACTTTTTTTTTTTTACTGATTGGTCTACCTATGTTATTGTTTTTCTAGATTGATATTCCTATGCATTGTTATATTATTGTTGTTGTACTGACATATTATCTTGCTTATTATATTGATGTATTACCTGCTTATTGCAAGTCACTTTGGATTAAAAGTGTCTGCTAAACACCTAAAGTGTAAATTGTAGTAAGATTATTGTTCCTTCCTGCTGTTCTACATACTGCCACAGACTGGGGCTTTAACCTTTGCTTTTATATGAAATATCAGGGACTATTAGGGTCTTATGGAAGACGCTTTTAAACACTGCTAGTTTGACCACTTCAAGTGCTATATAATCTCTCTCCCCCCCCTTTTTTTTAAAACCAGAAATAGCCAATCTACAAGGTCTCACTGTGTCACATTGAGAGCTTGTGGATTGGCTATTGTTACTGCACAACATGCCTTAGAAGATATGCCATAGAAGACATGCCGGCTTCTATGGAATAATCCAAATGACTGAAATCAGTCGTGGCGACTGAGAACTTTATTCCACAAGTTGGTCTATTCTACTGGTTCTCCACTTGAGCTCTGGACCATAACACAATTCAACAATCCTCAAGGAGCACCCCACCTCACCTGCCTGCAACTATATCTATACATCTATACTTAGTATGCAAGAAGGCATGAAGCCATTTAAAGAAATATCATCGTATAAATACTTCTGCGAAAGCAGCATGACCTTGTCGTCACAATATGCAGTCAAAAACACGGTGATATTTGATTTAGTCACAAAAACTGAGGTGAGACCTACATGGTATCCCATGGTGGTGGCCTATGTGTGAGACCTACATGGTATCCCATGGTGGTGGCGTATGTGTGAGACCTACATGGTATCCCATGGTGGTGGCGTATGTGTGAGACCTACATGGTATCCCATGGTGGTGGCGTATGTGTGAGACCTACATGGTATCCCATGGTGGTGGCGTATGTGTGAGACCTACATGGTATCCCATGGTGGTGGCGTATGTGTGAGACCTACATGGTATCCCATGGTGGTGGCGTATGTGTGAGACCTACATGGTATCCCATGGTGGTGGCGTATGTGTGAGACCTACATGGTATCCCATGGTGGTGGTGGCGTATGTGTGAGACCTACATGGTATCCCATGGTGGTGGCGTATGTGTGAGACCTACATGGTATCCCATGGTGGTGGTGTATGTGTGAGACCTACATGGTATCCCATGGTGGTGGCGTATGTGTGAGACCTACATGGTATCCCATGGTGGTGGTGTATGTGTGAGACCTACATGGTATCCCATGGTGGTGGCGTATGTGTGAGACCTACATGGTATCCCATGGTGGTGGTGTATGTGTGAGACCTACATGGTATCCCATGGTGGTGGTGTATGTGTGAGACCTACATGGTATCCCATGGTAGTGGCGTATGTGTGAGACCTACATGGTATCCCATGGTGGTGGCGTATGTGTCAGCGATCCAGGACATTTCTCGCTCTCCGGTGCTCATGTCAGGAGCAGGGACGTCGATACCGGGACCTGGACGCCACAGACACAAAGAAGCAACACTTCAGCTCACAAAGCGTACATCAGTGGTCTTTTCAGGCCAAGGACCCCTTCGTTGAGAGACAGATGAAGCAGGGACCCCCACAACCTTTTCATAGATTCCATAATAGTTTTCCATATTGTTTGACAGCACAATCAGTGTATTTTGGAATCATGTAAATTTGTGTTTTCAGATATTTAACCACTTGAACGGTCAATACTTAATAAACTTGACATTTCACTATGTGGTCTGCCCTTTTTCCCCTCTACGCCAAACCTCTTTCCCGAAAATAGCCGATCTACAAGCTCACAAGGCCTCGCAGTGAGAGGCGTCGTGAGTTTTTAGATCTGCAATTTTTGGCTTGAGTTCTCCTCAGAATAGGGATGCTAGAGTTCAAGTGGTTAATGTAAAAACAATATACTATACTACTAATACTGTGTGTGTGTTTGTGTGTGCGCGTGTGTGTGTGTGTGTGTGTGTGTGTGTGTGTGTGTGTGTGTGTGTGTGTGTGTGTGTCTCACCGATGAATCCTTTCTTGGCCAGTTCAACGGTGAATCTCCTGGTGATTTTCTCCAACTCATTGTCCTGGAAAAACATAACTAGAGTTAATACACGCGCACACATTGCACACCCCGACCATAAATGTAGGCAGTGGATTTGATTGGTAATACTTGGAGGAGGGCACAGGCTGATGAGGTGTTAACCACTTAAGCCATACTTGTGCCCTCGGACGCAGCAGTGTGCAACCAGCTTAACCCAGTAACTTTTGCCCCCCAGTGTTACTCCCTTCATCCCCTATCTATAGCTAGACATTTTGGGGATGTACTGCCAACAGTCAAACATCACCACAGCAACCAATGCAGAAGTATTGTAGTTCATGATGTCTGAATACACAAATCACTTGCAAATGAACAGCGTGGTACTGTAGGTCAGTGAGAGCTTGACCAACACCATCCAGTGCGTATTATATGTGGAGGACGCGTGTTTCCTAAACCCACCAGGATTGGGTTAAGACCCGCCTCGCGGAAGCACCCCTCTCAATAATCTTAAGTATGAAAATGAATGTTAATGCTGCTTGCTCAAGTGCAGAGCAATACTGTACCTACGCCCTACCGATCCATTACAATAGTACACGATCCATTACAATAGTACACGCAGCATAATACGCCCAAAGCCATATCCAAACTATAACAATTTAACTGATAATTAAGAGTTTTTAATTTGAGCACAGTAGTGACAAATTAATAGCTTTCTCAGTACGTTTTTCTCCTTAGCAAAGTTACAAAGTTTTACCATTTTAACTCATTGACTGCCAAGGCCCGAGTTTCCCCGAGTTATTACAGTA
Organism: Nannobrachium achirus; assembly: GCF_963921795.1. NCBI lineage: Eukaryota > Metazoa > Chordata > Actinopteri > Myctophiformes > Myctophidae > Nannobrachium > Nannobrachium achirus. The sequence goes on along the minus strand of NC_137833.1, from coordinate 11,488,983 downwards.
GTAACAGGGTGCCACAGCCCGAGTTTCCCGAGTTGGAAGCCATTTTGAAATTTTTTCAAAAAAATGTTTTATAAAAAAAATCTAAAAATGCCTCAAATGTATTAGGCATGATCGCAATTGCGAAATTGCATGTTTAGCCCCATAACAAACACATCTTTCAAAATGTCAAAAATGGCTGTTTTGTCTGACTTTGAAGGCTTGTATCTCATGAATGCCTGAACGGATTTCCAAGCGGATTTTTTTGTTTGAAAGCTGTTAAAAAGTACTACACATATGGTGCATATATGGTGCATGGGCGTGCACGATCCGTGCACTAAAAATTGATCCGTGCACTAGAAATTTAGGAAGGTGGCAGTGTTTGTTTTGTCTGACTTTGAAGGCTTCTATCTCATGAATGCCTGAACGGATTTCCAAGCGGATTTTTTTGTTTGAAAGCTGTTAAAAAGTACTACACATATGGTGCATATATGGTGCATGGGCGTGCACGATCCGTACACTAAAAATTGATCCGTGCACTAGAAATATAGGAACGTGGCATCCTGGTACTTGGCGGCCATCTTGAAAAGGGCATTCAATGAGTTAAGCACAGTACAAAGTAAGTTTCAAGTATTTGTTTTTTCTTTTTTAAGCACAGTTTATTTTGGGCACTGTTACTGTAGTGTCACATTAATAGCTGTGCATTGTGCAAATGCAGGCTTTTCTCAGAAACCTATACGTTTTATATTGTCTTCATGCGGCACCTTATAGGTCAGACTTTATCCACCCTCTGTAAGGATTTCAGCCACTCCTGGAAGTCCTCGCGCTTCTGCGAGGCGGGTCTTAACTCAATCCTGGTGGGTTTAGGAAACAAGCGTGGAGAACAGGTCTCACATGTCAGTGTGGGTGGGGGGCGTGAGCAACGTGCAACGCGCTGCCCACTCATACACATCTATTATTATCACTGCACCCCACAGCTGGTGCTTTAAAATATCGCACAGGGCTCTGTGTGTGTGTGTGTGTGTGTGTGTGTGTGTGTGTGTGTGTCTGTGTGCTCGTACTTGTTTTACTGTACTCGTGAGGGCCGAATATTCAGTAAGGTAAGGTGGCAAAATGTCAGCATATCAGGAGAGAGTACCCATTTGTCAGCTTCATTTTATAGCGTTCCAGTTCTAATTTTGTCCGCTCATTCCTTTGAGTCATCACTTCCAATTTCACTTCTTTGAATCTGTATCCCTATCTGAGTTCATAATGAATAGAATTGGGATCCCGACCTAAACATGTTTGATAAAGAGCTGGAAGAGACATGGAGATTCCTGTTACTGAATCATTTACAATCCCTTTAAGAAAATATTCATCTTGGGGTTAGTGTTAGGATTAGGCATTTAAGATGTTATGGTTGGAGTTGGATGCCTGATTTATAGCTTGAGTTGCATGCCAGTGTTGTGCAGGCGTCGTGGTGTGACACGTGAGCTTGTAGATCAGCCGTTTCCGACTTTGGGGTTAGTTAAAAATGGCAAACAATTGTAAAAATGGCATTCATAAAATCACCGTCCTAAAATGCTGATGTTCTTGCACAAGTGTAATATTACAAACGTGTGTGCGTGCATGCATAGTGTTACTCTGTCCTGAACAGTGATCCTCACCGTATTTAACATCACCTGCGTGTTACAAGTACTGTAAATCAAGGGTCTTCAACAGGGGGTCCGGGACCCCTAGGGGGTCCTCAGAGTTACTACAGGGGGTCCTCCAAATCTTTGTGTGATAGAAACTTTTCTCATTTTTTATATTAACCACTTAAACCCTAGTGTCCATATTCTAGTGATCATATAGAACTAGTGTTCATATAGAACTTTAGCCAAAAATAGCTGATCTACAAGCTCACAAGCTCTACAAGCTCTAGAAGCTCACAACGCCTCGTAGCGTGAGGCGTTGTGAGCTTGTAGATCAGCTATTTTCGGCAAAGAGGTTTGGTGTAGAGAGGAAAAAGAGCACACTAAGTACAGAGTGAAGGTTTATTAAGTATTGACGGTTCAAGTGGTTAAATATCTGAAAACACACATTGACATGAGTCCCAAATACCCTGATGATTGTGCTGTCAAACGATGAAACTATATGGAAACTATGAAAAGGTTGTGGCGGTCCCTGCTTCATCTCTCTCGCTCAACTAAGGGGTCCTTGGCCTGAAAACGTTGAAGACCCCTGCTGTAAAAGAGTGATTGCAAAAGGGCCCCGCGTGAGGCCCATGGTCATGTGAGTAAGGGGACAGCTAGGGTCGTAACCCCTCCATGATTCAACCTGGACACTTGACAGTCCAGGAATGTTGTTGCCATTTCCAGGAATACCAGTTTTGTTTTTGAGTGTTGCCTACACGCAATGGTTCTCCTTTGGTGCCAATTGAAGGACCCCCAAAATGTATATTTGGCCGTGGACTCACCCATCTGAAAAGGTTTTGCTGCAGGGACACCCAGAAGAGAAGTTTTGTGTTAAGATTGTACAAGCGAGCTTGTAGATCTGCTATTTTTGAATAGCCAACTAAAAAAATTGATAAAGTGGTTAAAATTATTGTGACGCAATTAGGGATGGTCCGATCAGGTTTTTTGGAACCGATCACCGAGCACCGATCACAAAAGTTTGATCACCCGATACCGATCAATCACCGATCCGATCAAGTTATTATTTATATATTATTTATATTTTCTATAATGTTAATGTTTTAACTTTAATTAATTAATTCACTCATGAATTCATTTATATATTTGCCTTATAGTTATTTACCAGCATTACTATGTATTTATTATCATAGCAGTAACTAATTATTCCTTCAGCACTGTGGAAATCAATACCCCAAAATGGCCTCAAGTGGGCATACTGAACGGCTGGTTGATCGATGCACCGATCGGATCGGATCGGAGAATTTACCTTTTGATCTAAACCACCGATTATCGCCGATCACGCTTTGATCGGCCCGATCCGATCCATTGCCGATTGATCGGTAACATCTCTAGATGCAATATTAAATACTTTTGCTGGGGACCCCCTTGTAGATTGTAGATTTGCCATTCAGGTACAGTAAGTAACGCTACAGTTAAATCCAGACCCTGAACCTGAACGCGGTCCGGCTCTATTGTGCATCTGGCATCTTGTGAGAAAGCCATGTTGTCTTTTAACTAGTGGTTTAAGTGACACAGTAACCGGAGCCTGTGCAAGATAACCCAGGGAAAGTGACAGACTAATAGAAGGGTTTTGCTGCCAACACGTTGGCACATTGCTTCATCCTTTCAAATGGAAACTAAAGCCCCTGAAAATAATACCTCCCCTCCTCTGCTTTAGTGTCAAACACAGTGTTTTTATTTTCTCTGGGTAAGATAGTGTGGTGCTGTACATGCATAGAAGCACTAGGGCATTATCCAAAAGGTCGACTCAGTCCACTTCATTACACAAGTCAACTCCCACCAGGGAAAGTTGCAAGTTGAAGAAAGAAAAATCCTTTGCATTTTTTCTATCATTATTTTTTGGCTCGATGTGTGCGTGTGTACAGCATTCAAACAGTAGGATTGCTTATTGTCAAGGACAGAATGATTCTCTCCAACTGTGCACAGTGAAGAACTGTGAATACTGGTATTATGGCTATATATCATCGCTGTCGGGCAGAAACCTCTTATCTCCATATTCTAACCTTTTTCGTAAATTAACGCCCAACTTGGATCACATCACAGCATCACACAAAATGAATCGATTTAAAACAACCCCCAAGTTTACACCTTGACAAAGTTCAGTGTCACAGCAGGGTGATTTAACAAAGGGACGAGCCTGTATGCATGTCAATAGACCAGTGTCTGAACCCGTTAACCCGACTTGTGCGTAACATCATTAAACATTGAATCACCAATGCAACACTGATTTCCAGGTATAACGGTCGGAAACATTACATTGCAGTTATCTATGGGTGGAATGTGTTGGTTTGGGAAGTATTGACACCTTACTTTATCCAGCCAAAATAAATACCACACACCCGAAATTGATCTCTACGTAGACCTACCTGTGCCGGCATGTATCTTTTGCTGCTCGCTCACTCAAGTCTAAACTTTGAAGAATAAATGAGCTTTGATACCAAGACCTGGCCATGGTTCAAATCCCACCAGGGCCATCTACTGACTCACCTACACTGTGCCACTCAGCTTTCCTATGGTCTGTCTTTCCTACAACGTCTCCCTCTCAGCTTTCCTACTGTCTGTCTCTCCTACTGTACACTGACTCCCTCTTAGGTTTGCTACCATCTCTTAGAATGTCTCTCTCAACACTGTCTCTCCTTTCCCTCCTGTCTGTCTCTCTTACACCTTCTCCCTCTCAGATGTCCTATTGTCTCCCCAACACTGTCTGACTCTCAGATGTCTCAATAAATAACAATAGTTTAGTGGACTGACAGAACAAGAACTTACAGAGTAATTTCTTGGGTTGATTTTAACTCCAGCTTTGGCTCCACCAAACGGCACATCTGAAAAGACATTCAACAATTACTAACACACTAACAAGTTAACAACACTAACAAGTTAACACCACTATATATATATAAAAGGAACACAATGATGTGTCTTTCTCTCTGCGTCAAATGTCCCCAAAAGTATCAAATAGAATTATTGTCAGGATCCTCACGAGGGAGAAATGGCTGAGTGAGTAGTATAGGGTTAAGATTACAATTGGAATAGGATTCAGGCTAGGATGAGAGATTTAGAGGTTAGGTTTTGGGGTTGAGAGTTATGCCTGGTTCATACTTTAGTTGAGAGTTATGCCTGGTTCATACTTTAGTTGAGAGTTATGTCTGGTTCATACTTTAGTTGAGAGCTATGTCTGGTTCATACTGTAGTTGATAGTTATGTCTGGTTCATACTGTAGTTGAGAGTTATGTCTGGTTCATACTGTAGTTGAGAGTTAAGCCTGGTTAGTTGCGTGCCACTGTCTCACACTGAAAATAGATCGTCTGCTTTCAGTGCAAGACACCAGTCATCAAATTATTGGCTTAGAAATGTGACAAAAACAAGCGAGATTCAAGGCTTCATGAGGTGTGAATGTAACTGATAGAAAAAAAATCATTTATAATTTTTTGTCCCAAGATTCGATGTCTTCACAGGTATAGTAATACAAACATGTGTGTGGCCAGGACTCAAGCATCCAGTTCCATTACATAAATCCCTTCTGGGGTTTGTGTGTGTGCGCGTATGCGTGCGCGTGTGTGCGTGCGTGTGCGTGTGTGTGTGTGTGTGTGCGCGCACGTGTGGTTCACTCACCAACCACAGCACATTTGTAGGTCATCAGAGAGGCCAGAGCTTTAACCTCATCCACGGACACATCATTGCTGTATCTGATACCTGGAACACAACAACACACCAAAACATTATTAATCACAATTGAGTAGTGGCCATATGACATTTCTGTAATTAAAGGGTTAGGGTCACCTAAAGGGTTACTGTCACTTTAAGAATCATCTTAAAAAACAAGTTAATATTTTTATGATTTCATGTCATTGTGGGGATGCGCAATTATAAGCCAATCAAATTAATTGTCTGTATAGCCTGACTGTATGACTACTTACTGTACTGGCCAGCTGTTGTTGGGGCATGAGCTTCAGACTGTTTCAGACCGTTTTCAGAGAAGCTCATGTCACAGTGTAATCTGCCCCTCAACCCCTTTAGGTGACAGTACCCCTTTAACTGCCATTATGGCCGATTAAATATTAACTGAGCCGGCCCCCTTGGCTTGGCCAGTGAAATAATTATTATTTGGATATTAAATTAAACAACATTACAATACGCACATTTACAACCTCCTCACTGGCAGGTGAGATACAACAGTAATCATAACACAGAAATGTAGCCATAAAAAGGTAGACACCCCCTCCGGTTCTGGGGATGTAATGTCAGAGTTTGGCGCTCACAAACAACCATCAAGAACATAAGCATTGAAAAGGTAACATGAACTACTAGTAATTTCATGTCTGACTCAACATTCAAGTAGAACTATCAGAAGGTGTCACCCAGGTAAAATAATTAGTCACTAGTTCAAAGTTGTCTTGCCCTGTTCAAATCCACCCTTAAAACCCACCTTTTCAGACTCACTTACCCTGCCTAACGTGTTTGCACACACACTCAACATAGGTTACACAGCAGTGTGTTATACTGTAGCACTGCTTTGGTTGAATTCTTCTCATAATAAAACATTCAGTGGTAACCACGTCCACTAATTAGATATATTTTTTTACAATCAGGCATTTTTCTGCCAAAGTTGAAAACTATTGGATTTTTAAAAACAAATTTTTGGACACTGCTCCTACAGATTTTGCCCTAAAATCACGAAAATCACTACACAGTATGTCTACACTCATGTCATCAACATGGATCAGGAAGATTTTGGCAAAACACATTTTGCCCTATTTGTGGAGATAAGTGACCTACGGTCGCTTATCTCCCGATTAGGGAGCCTTACTGGTTATTGTTCATTTGACAACCCTATTGGCTATTGTACACTTAATTGTTAAATTAAAAGAGACTGTTGCTGTGTATAGCACAGGCTGCTTTGATATTACATCAAAGACTAGCAGTTCACCAGATGAGAACAGTTTGAAGACATGATGGATGAGTTTGTGTACAACTGTAGCACTCATTCAAACTAAAACTAAAACCACAGACAGCTTTAGTAATCAGCCTAGAAGAGGACACACCCAACTCGAGTGAAAGTACACATAACGGACGAGTGAAAAGGACTTCCTTCCTAACCTAGACTGACGGAACTATTGCTGTATTGACTTTGACCCCTAAGGACCTTCCAGGGAGAGTGCTCATGTGCGTCTTGCGGTGACACGCTCCCTAGTTTTTCTTCTTCTCTGAGCTGCTTTTTTTGTTAGTTTTTTCGCACTGATTTTTGACTTTGCACTATTAGGTTGTGTTGGTAGTTTCTGAGTATTCTGCTTTGTTTAACAATGTCAGTGAGATACTTGTTGCACTAACTAGCATTGACTGTTACGGTCTCTTTTTGTAAGTCACTTTATGTATATATACTTATATATTATTCGCCCCCTCTATTGATGCACCTTTTCTTTATTGGTACTGTACTGCTCTTTTTTTTTCTTTTACTCTTATCTATCTTTTGTCTTACTTCTCTGTAACTTTGTAAATACTGTATACTGCTATGCTACAACTGGACAACTGAATTTCCCCCTTGGGATAATAAAGGTATCTATCTATCTATCTAAAGGGACTTAAAATGTTCAGGGACCAAAAATCACATCTATTACCAATACCAACCCGACTTTCGTTCAAAAACCAAAAGTAAAAGTATTATTATTAATATTTTTTTAAAATAGTATACTGTACCTTTCAAATCTATCTTTTAACCAATTAAACTATATATCGTTTGTCGTCTGTCAGGTAGAAACCACATACTGTATGTTCAAACCAAAACTGTTACTTTTCAGGATTCAAATAAAATAAATTGCAGATTTTGCCCTAAAATCACACAAAGCGGTACACAGTATCTCTAAAGTCATGTCATCAACATGGATCTTTCCCATTTCCCATATTCCCTCCTGATTGGTTACGATTGCCTTTTAAAGTTTGTGTATGCGACGTGGCGGTCGCTTATCTCCCGTTTAGGGAATCTTACTGGTTGATAATTTTGTGATGCTGTAGTACGATCAAGGATGGCGTTAGTTTACTAAAAAACACAAACAGTTTAAATATGGAGATAATGGTTTCAGCCCGACAGCAACAATATACTTGGTAGCCCAGGGTCCCTCTGGGATCTGTACTTGGGCTACGAGATACCCTCATTGACTGCCATTTCTGCTCCAAGGCGTGGATATCTCATAGAGTCAAACTCTCTGAATGGAACTTAAATCAAAGATTCCATGACTCACTGATATAATTACAGAGCATGTATGTGCTGTGACTAGTGGATGGATTGAGTGAGTCCTCTCTAGAATCTCTACAACAGTACAGTCAGTCCCTCTCTCAGCTGTCGAACTGACTAACTGTCTCTCCTAAAAGGTCTCTCTCTCAGCTATCCTACGGACTCTCTCTTACAGTCTCTCTCTCAGCTATCCTACATGCGTCTCTCCTACAGCCGGTCTCTCCTACACAGTCTCACTCTCAGCTATCCTAGAGTCCGTTCCAAGGTTCCAGGTGGCGTTTTATTGTTACCCATCTTGTGTACAGGTCCACAAGAGCAAAAGTTATTTTTGTTCAGGGACCTTCAGACAATGCTGCAGTAGCATGGGTAATACTAATGATAACAACTGTAAAATAAGATACGGATACAGAAATACAGATACATAAATATATGTGTTATGTACACATGCATAGGAGTGTGGTATATTATGTTAACCAAACAGATTTGTTTCAGTAGATGCCACATTAGTTCATGTAACTCCACAGTATCTTCTATATACAGCAGTCTAGGTAGGAACAGTTCAAGCATGTTAAAGTTATACTATGTAACTGTTTTTATAAAACAAATCTTAAAGTTGTCCTAACTATTAAATCGCTAAAGTTTTAGAACACCCACTCCGTTAATTTCAGCCCCTAAAGCCTTCTGTAAATATGTTTTCTATGATCCTGGCCGGGGTCCGGATTTCGCGGCAAAATTACGTAATCTGCATCATCTGTATACATTGTGTATACGTTGGCCAATCACATCGCGGATCATACACACATGATACACTACCGGCCAATCACAGCGCGTCTTGCCGTCTCTTCAGGAAGTAGCCTCCCTCAGCAACAGTGTTTACAATGGTGAAGGATTCTTGCCTCTTACTCCCCAAATCCTGGTCAGAAAATTACGTTCTACCCCTCTACGGATTCGTATCGCTCGCGGTGGTTTGCGGCCCCGCTCCATGCCCCGCTCCAGTGGTCCACGGCGACACCGGGCGAAAAACGGCCGAAAAAAGCAATACCGCTACTGACCACTAGTTTAGCAACTGTTTCGGTAGGAACAGTTTAGGTAGTAACAGCATATAAAAGTAAGAAGAATACAGGAGAGGAAAGTCTATTTATCTCTCCTATATGGTCTCCCTCTCTTAGCTATCCTAACTGTATCTTCTACAGTCAGTCTCTCCCACACAGTCTCTCTATCTCAGCTTTCCTTCTGTCTATTTCAATAAGGAAACAAATCACGCAGACTGGATTGTGCTGTTTTTGGACCCAGGAGGGATTCCAAAGTGATGACCTAACCTGTCTGGATCCAAGAAGACCACAAATTCACAACTCCATTTTGCATCAAGACAAACATGCCAAAATATCAAGGGGAGTTTTTTAATCGAAAGAAAGAAAGAAAACGGCACACAACGGAGGCAGCTGGTGGAAAGTGTGGTTGGTGAAATACGGGTGTTGTTGAACAATCTAAGTTAAGAGCGAATGAAGGGAAACAGGAAGACTGAGGGAGAAAAACTGATGCGAGAAAAATGGTAATACAGTAGAGAAAATGAGAATGAAAGAAAGAGTGTTGCTTAAGGTAACTGATCTACAAGCCAGATCAACCAACACATTGTTAGCTTGGACCAGTTTGTTTTTGGCAAGCGAAACCATACTACTACAAATTACACTTTAAGAGCGGCTCGTGTGTGTATGGATGAAGGTGATCAAACCACACCCCATCCTCTGTACTGTACGTGACTCACAGAGAGCCCACCAAACCCTCTCAGAGGAAACCAAAGGGATGGAAACTGGGTGTGGTCACACACACACACACACACACACACACACACACACACACACACACACACACACACACACACACACACACACACACACACACACACACACACACACACACACACACACACACACACACACACACACACACACACACACAGAGCTCAAGGCTAGTGAGCAAACACAGCAGCTCGTCCTGAACACACAGTGCGATTCTATGTTGGTCTGAAAAACCAGAATGGGAAAGCCTTCTATAATAACACTCATAATTGCCTGCTGCTGCTGCTCCCATAGCTGAAAGGCCTACTGTAACTTCACAGCTTCATCCAAGACACTGCATGTATTTATCACTTAGAAAGAGAGGGGATGCTAAAATAGTGGCATTGTAAGTCATAGACATATAAAGGTAGACGCCTCCTTCGGCTCTGGGGCAAATGCATCCGGGGACCAAGGGAATCTGTGTGCATCGCTTCTATGTAAGTCACACATACAACATCAGGAAATGGATGGATTGATAAGTCCCTGAAAAGACGTGCTATGATTGGCCAGTAGTCACTTGACTGGCAGCAGTCCCATAGTTTTTCCAGGAATTCCGGACTACAACTGTTGCACATCGCTCCAATGAACTGAGTGAGGCATCTGGTTTTTTATCTGTGTTGTAAATGGTACTGAACGGTACATAGCATTGAGCAGACAGAACCAGGTTATGCTCACCCCCCTGGGGATTGGGACCCCCAGGGGGTTCCCAAATTATTTTGGGAGGTCTCCAGACGATTAGCTAAATGTAAATAAAAAAAAATACATTTCTTGCTCAACAGTAAACAAACCAAAAATAGTTAAAATAGTTAATCTACAAGCTTGTGAGCTTGTAGTTTGGCTATTTTGGGGCCGTGGCCTGAAATGTTTGAGAACCCTTGCTGTAAGGGACAGTATCAGCCAGGACAGAGACCCCCACATCCGAAGGCCTCAATGTCACGTTAGTCTCACGTAGCCAGACGATGGGAGATCGTCATTCTCCGCCAACTGAAACTTCTGAGGAAGTCTAAAAATGGCCGCTAACAAACCTACGGACACTGCTTTGGGAAACAGATCATATCACCGAACCCAACATGAAGCAAGTAAGTAAAAGTAGCCTTGGAACCCAACAGCTCCCCCGAGCCATGAGGCCCATAGGTCAGGAGGAGCCCGTCTCCTGTTTCTGTAGCAGCGTGAGGCAGCATGATGTACAGCTGCACCCCCTGGTCTGGGCATGACGCTAGTATGCCTATGTCACAGGGACTTATCCATGCCAAGTGCCAACTAAGCAGGGTACCATTTTTATAGTCTTTGGTATGCCTTGGTCAAGAGACTGAACCTCCCCTCCCAGGCTCCCCCTCTCAGGGCAGACACTCTTACCCAGTGGTTCTCAACATGTGGGTCGGGACCCCATTATTTTTTGGTGGTCCCCAGATGATTAACTTAAAATGTGCAACATCGTTTTCTCAATCAACTGTAAACAAACCAACAGTTTACAGTTTACAGTTTAGGCATTTAGCAGAAGCTTTTAATCCAAAGCGACTTACAATAAGCAGCAAAAAAAAAAAGTTTAAGTGTATAGAGGGTATCTGCACATTTCAAGGACTTTTTTAATACCTCTAAAATGACATATTAAATATTGGCCAAATTGTCAAATATTAGATGCAGAAATTGTGAAAATAGCCGATCTGCTATTTTCACAATAGAACTGTTTAATACAAAATGTAATGCCTCAACTCTTAGTGCTCATCAGGGTGGGGGGTCTAGACTGGCATAGCCAGACTATATACTAATACAGCTACTGTAACTAACTGCAGTGTGTTAACAAGGATGGATTGTTTAGCTGTGCTTAGCCTCGGAAGCCCAGACTTCTTTTGGCGATCGGAAGAAAAAGAAGCCTGGGCGATCGCGTTATTATGATCACTGTTGGAGGAAGTGTAGAATTTCCCTAACCAATCAGAGTGCAGAGAACGTCGCACCGAATGTGTTGACGTCATGACGCAGCAGCGTTCTCTGCGCTGAGCAGAGGATCAGAGGGGGGTGGGGGGAGGAGAACACATGCTATTGGTCGGAGACTTGCGGAGAGACTCGCCGCGCCCGCCCATCTGCCTACACTAAACTGTCCGCGTTAGGTTAGAGTGAGCTGTGCTAGGCTAGGGGGTTAAAATATGATTTATTTGGGGGTCACGGCCTGAAAAGGTTGAGAACCACTGCTCTTACCCACTGAGCTGGTTTCCCAATGGGCCGCCCTTACGTCTTTGCTTTGGTACCGCATTGCTGTTATTTTCGAATCCCTGCAGTATTAAAACTCATTTTATAGTCCAATCATTACATTTAAGATTTCCCCAGACATTTCATCATCCGATTGTTCCTACTGCTACCAGAGACTGTTAGGACGAACTACTGTACTGATCACTCATTGCAGTTTAAATGCAGACAGTTTGTAATGATAGAAAGAAAAATCACCTGACAGGCAGCAGTGTCTCAACTCCACTGAACTCTTAATCACAAACTAATGGTACTTTATTTTAACTTCTGTTATACATTAATGTCTTATAGTGCATTAGTATTTGACAGGACCTTCAAGGGCATTCAAGGTAGTGCTGGAGTGCGTGCGTGCAAGCTTTGTTTGGAAGCCTGGGCCATGTACTGTAAATTGACCACGAGTAGCCTAACAATCGCTGGCATGTCAAAGAGACAAAATAACGCGCTAAATATTGCTGTTTCAGCAGTTATGGGCAGCTTGTCTGTGTGGAGGAGGAGGTGGTATGTGTATCATTAAGTGCCTACATGAACTATCAACCCTGTTAGATTTGTTTCCCTGTAAATTAATTGTAATTTGTGGATTAAAATTGAATTAAAATGTGTGTGAGTAGGAGGCAGGAGCACAACACTAGGATTGCACACACTTTGCTGGTTTATAAAGTATAAACCAGATTTACAGACGGATGGACTGGACATCTCAATTGATGTAGTTAGTATGTCTGAAATGTGTGTAAGGCCCAGCAGCATGTGTGTAGTGTGCGTGCAAGTGAGCATTGTATTTGGAATGGGCGTGCAGAGTCAGACAGACAGAGGACCGCCCGCAAGCTCACAGAAGTCAACAAACTTCAATTGAACCAAACGGACACTCAGAGTTCAATGAACACTGAGGATACCAGTAAGACTCCCTAATCGGGAGATAAGCGACCGTAGGTGGCTTATCTCCACAAATAGGGCTAAAATGTGTTTTTCCAAAATCTTCCTGATCCATGTTGATGACATGAGTGTAGACATGCTGTGTAGTGATATTCGTGATTTTAGGGCAAAAACTGTAGGAGCAGTGTCCAAAAATGTGTTTTAAAAATCGGCCTGAAGGTGGCGCTAGAATAGGGCCATGTGAGAAATGAGGGGTGGGGTCTCCGCGTTGCCTTGGCGGACGAATAGGTACCGGCCCCGGCTCTCCCGGACGCTCCTAGCCCGAGTTACGGCATTTTATGTGTGCTGCAGTGGCAGGGGGTCCTCCACTGGGGGCGCCACCACTTTTGCATCCGTTCTGGAGCACCAGGAGTCGGTGGTCCCCGGGAATTCCCCGTGAGCAGCCCCGTTGGGGTGGTCATTTGGTCATTTTTGCACATTTGGTCATTTTTTACATCTGGGGGTCCCCCGGGGACCTGGGGGTCCCTGGGGCTCCGGGGGTCCTTGGAGGTTGTAGTTTGGCAGGCAAGGAGTGTGTGTGTAAAATCTGGCATGGATCGGGTCAACGGGTGCGGAGATATAAGCAGGGAAAAAGTGTGACGTGTGAGCACATTTGGTCATCTTTTACATCTGGGGGTCCCCCAGGGACCTGGGGGTCCCTGGGGCTCCGGGGGTCCTTGAAGGTTGTAGTTTGGCAGTCAAGGAGTGTGTGTGCAAAATTTGGCATGGATGGAGGCAACGGTTGTGGAGATATGAGCAGGGCAAAAGTGTGACGGACTCACTGACAGACAGACAGCCCGGGGAGGTTTTGGTAGTAAATGCGACCTACGGTCGCAATAACTGTATGGAAAGAATGTATTAGTGTTATTTTTTGTATGCGATGTTGATGAATTGAATACATACTGTAGAACCTCAATGTAAACGAGTCCCGAGGACTTTTTCATTATCCTTTTAGCCTTAATGTCAGACTGTACCTTGTGCTGTTCACATTTCTGACTAATAAAGTATTCAATCTATCAGAGTGGCACATTCACTGCATTGCAACCTGTCGACTGAGGCCGCTGAACTGGTGACAGCACACCCAGAAATGTCAAACGATGGATGGTAGTTTTTGTTTTTTGGCACAAAAACACAGCAATTAGTACACAACTCAGCCCTGCTAAACAAATCCACGGGGGTGTAACAACAGGACTGTCAGCATTCCTGCCCGGGGTGGAACCCTCCACTAAGTAAGATCGATAGGCGCACGCACGCACGCACGCACACACACACACACACACACACACACGCACGCACACACACATTTAGGCTACATCTAAAAAGCTTCAATTGGCTAGCGATTAGCTTTTCACATTTCAAGCCTTTCTCTGATGCTCTTATCCATAGCAACTTTACGGAACAGCTGACCAGCTGCAATTTTCTGCACCAGCAGAAAAGGCTGCAATCCCTTAGATCACATTTTCATCCTTAGATGCCCTCCTGTTATAGACAAGAGTTGTTTATCAGTTTTGACTGTTTATTTTTTCTACCTCTAGGCATGCAAAGTGTTTAATTTTTTACTTTACCAATTCATTTATTATAATGTGATAGATAGCACAACAGTAATTCCTATAATTAATTGCATTGTCTACAAAGTGCCTGTCTTGTACAGGATTTGTATACTTACATTGTTTAGTGTTGTTCTATATTTCATAACTGTGTTCTAATCTATTTATACGTCTCATAATGTGTCTCATGCTCTTGGATACTGTGTGTACTGGGTACTGTCCTGCTACAGCGCAAAACTATTTCACGCCGGCATAAATACATTATCTGTCTGTCACGCATGCAATGAGCAACCAGCAGTAATATGTACCAGGCCAAGACGAATGAATGAATGAATGCACGTCACCTATAAATGTTACATCTGACAATGTGTCACAGACTCCTTTTAGCCTTAATGTCTTACTGCCGTGTCTTACCTGCCGTGTTCATTTCTGACAAATGAAGTATTCAATCAATCAATTAATTCTTGCACATAATCTGACATAGGCTACACATCCAAGCAAACAGACCAGTGGATCTCAAAGTGGTGTCCAGGCCGGGGAGCCCCAGATGGCCTTAAAGAGAGGCTCCAGGGGGTCACCAGCTACTGTAAATGATTGATAAGTTTGGAACCAAATGGACATTTACAGGTCTGTAACTCATAGAGTGTATACAAATGGAAACAATGTTCCAGTTTGGGTTCTTTCTCCCGCCTATGGGATGAATCAGAGGTGAGCTTTTCCACCGAGAACCGAATTGTTTCCGAACCGTAAAAGTCGGTTCCGAACGGGAACCACAACATCCTTGGTTCCTCTGCTTCAATCTGGTGGAAACGCAAGGTTCCAAGAAAGTTGAACGGCACTGGTTCTTAAACCAAGGTTCTTTTGGTGGAAAAGGCCCCTCAAAGTAATGGGGATCCATGGCCGCATGCATAATATGTAACTGGGGGTCCGTGAAATACAAAGAAATGTAAGAATCACTGCTGCACACAGTCGTGCACAATGTCTTTGTCTTGAGAGATAATAGCTTGAATGTGTCCTCCCTCCCAGTGACATCAGGTCACTCTACTCCCTGTGGTGCTAAATACAGCTCAGCCAAGCGATGTAAAGGAAATAAATATAGCATGCATGAGACCCAACGCTTGACAGCAGATACTGTGAGAACATGGATATCATTATCACCAAGTCCCGGCCTTCACACACAGAGAGCAGCGGTAGAGTAAACTACCAGTAAGACTCCCTAATCGGGAGATAAGCGACCGTAGGTGGCTTATCTCCACAAATAGGGCAAAAATTTGTTTTTCCAAAATCTTCCTGATCCATGTTGATGACATGAGTGTAGACATGCTGTGTAGTGATATTCGTGATTTTAGGGCAAAATCTGTAGGAGCAGTGTCCAAAAATGTGTTTTAAAAATCGGCCTGAAGGTGGCGCTAGAATAGGGCCATGTGAGAAATGAGGGGTGGGGTCTCCGCGTTGCCTTGGCGGACGAATAGGTACCGGCCCCGGCTCACCCGGACGCTCCTAGCCCGAGTTATGGCATTTTATGTGCGCTGCAGTGGCAGGGGGTCCTCCACTGGGGGCGCCACCACTTTTGCATCCGTTCTGGAGCACCAGGAGTCGGTGGTCCCCGGGAATTCCCCATGAGCAGCCCCGTTGGGGTGGTCATTTGGTCATTTTTGCACATTTGGTCATTTTTTACATCTGGGGGCTCCGGGGGTCCTTGGAGGTTGTAGTTTGGCAGGCAAGGAGTGTGTGTGTAAAATCTGGCATGGATCGGGTCAACGGGTGCGGAGATATAAGCAGGGAAAAAGTGTGACGTGTGAGCACATTTGGTCATTTTTGACATCTGGGGGTCCCCCAGGGACCTGGGGGTCCCTGGGGCTCCGGGGGTCCTTTGAGGTTGTAGTTTGGCAGTCAAGGAGTGTGTGTGCAAAATTTGGCATGGATGGGGGCAACGGTTGTGGAGATATGAGCAGGGCAAAAGTGTGACGGACTCACTCACTCACTCACTGACAGACAGACAGACAGACAGCCCGTGGAGGTTTTGGTAGTAAATGCGACCTATGGTCGCAATTATAGCTCCATTAGGAATATGTATTAAGAGCATTAATATTAGATACACCCAAAGACCACATTTAATCCCCTGCCCGAATAAACATGCAGAATGTAATTAGTATGACCTTTACAGGTGTCATGTCTTATTTACTGTAGGATTGTACAGTTACCATAAGCACTAGTAAGTGGGATTTTGAAGCAACTTTCTACAGAGAGAGAATTTATGTAATCATTTCAATATTTAGAGGAAATGTTTAACTTTATGCCTTGAGGTGCATGGCATAGACTGCTCTGTATGAGTCAATGCAAAGTATTAGCCTGGAAGGTGAAGCTGAAGGTAGCCAGTAGCCACAAAGTAACAAAGTTGTATGGCAGGCGTTAGATAAGGTGACTCCAGAGGACTCTGTTTTTCAATGTCAAGAAATTGCTGCACAAGAATATGGCAGGTTTGCTCCTTAAATATTTATAAATTGCAGAGCAAGAATATGGCAGTTTGCACCTGAAATATGTGGTTGGACTGCCACTGCCAGTTTTCCATATCTCCATATTCTGTTGGGGGGGGGGGGGGGGGGGGGGGTGCCAGCCACCGAGTTGCCCACTCTTCCTTGGTGCCCAGTGCCCACCTATCCGGTTACCGCTTGCACATTCCAAACTTTGTTTCTGCCATTGGTGGGAGGTATAACTTTATTCCACTACAATTATTTGACAACTTATAGTTAATGTTACTTTGTTGATTTTTATTATTATTACAAAACATACATTAACCACTTCAGCCCTACATTTTTAGCCATTTGAAAATAGCCAATCTGCAAGCTCACAATGCATTGGTAGTAGTAGCTTGTACAGTAGATCTATTTTCTATTTTCAAAAGATTTTGTATACATTTGAAAACTTGAAATGGAACTTTCTGCCTGAGGACTGAGGAGTAGTTTTACTTTTGGTACTTTTTTTGATACCAATACTTTTGTATTTTTACTTGTCACATATTTCTACATTGCATATTAGAATCGCAATAAAGTTGAGTATCGCGATATAAATCGTATCGGTGCCCTAGGTATCGACAGTATCGAACCGGAGGTAAGTCAATCCCTACAAGAAAGTAACACTCGCTGTTTGAAGTGAGTTTTTAAGTTGACTTCGCTTAAAACAATATCACGTTAAAACAGCAACAATGGGACAATACACAATTGTCATGTATTATTACTTTACCTCCTTTGCAGGGCGTGCGGTGCTGGCTGTGCTGGGCTCGGTAGCCCTCCACCACCTCCCACTCGCCGTTGTCCCTCTTGATGGGGAAGCAGACGGAGAGGACGTGGTTGCACGGCTTGATGATCTTCAGGATCCCCCGCACCCGGTGCCGCTTCTGCTCCGGCGTGTCCTTGGTGCGCAGGTCCTCCACCAGCTTGTCCTCCACGATGGCCGCGCCGCGGTCGAAGAAGCCCTCCACCATGTGGAAGAAGTTGGGGTCGTCGTCGCCGTCCACCGCCTGGCTGTAGCTGCGGAGCCGCGACGAGGCAGCCGGGAGGAGAGCGGCCGTGTCGCCCGCCAGGAGGGAGCCCGCACCCCGGCTGAGCAGTTCGCCGAAATACCGGTACATTTTTGTTGTTTGTTTCGAGGCGAGTTTTTAGTTTACCGTGCTGCCGCTAAACCGAGGAACGATAGGGGAGGATATGAGTGTATTAAAGCGAAGGGAGGTTCTAAAATGAACCCGTAAAAAGAAGGGAGGAAAATGGAAAGGAAAACAGGCTGCTATGACGGCGGGAGGGGGACCGAAAGTGTGACCGCAGAGAGAGGCGTCCCGTTCCGCATTGATGTGACAGACTGCAGCGCCGCTCCACCGTCCATTTCCTGGAGCTAAAAACTACGGGGGAGAAGAGTGGATGCTCCCATAGGCCGGAGGGACGCTCCGCCTGTGATTGGCTAGTTTATTATAGGCAAGGTAAGCGTAATACATGTACAGTAGTGTAATGGAGGTGATCCGAAGTTCCGAACCTCCCCACCGGGTTCGTACCCGGGTCTCCCACGCGAAACTAAAAGTCCAATATCTTAACCACTAGACATCTCTTTGGTCCGGGGTAGATACTAGACTTTTGAGGCTTCAAGGCTAGGGCTGCGATTCTCTCCATCACATTCACCCCCTTTGACCTCTCGCGGGGAGCTATTGTTCCAAACGTAGGAGACGGTGTTTGAAGGAGCGCTCGTTTTATGGTTTGATATGTCACAGTTATTGTCCACGACATTGCAAGCGGCGCGAGTTACGAAGCCGTGGTGAATGCAATCGTTACGATAAACGCCCGCGCAGTCCAAGTGACCACAGCTGAGCGCTCCAGACCTCCGCTCCAGCCAATCACAAGCCGCGCCTTCTAATTTATGCAACCCCGTCTCCTACGGTAGGAATACTCGCCTACGGGGAAGCCCGAATCCGGGTCACGGTCCCAATTTAACAGAGGTGATCCGAACCTCCCCACCCGGCTTCGTACATGGGTCTCCCACGCGAAAGTCCAATATCTTAACCACTAGACCAAAGAGACATCTCTTTGGTCTGGGGGAGATACTAGACTTTTGAGCCTTCAAGGCTAGGACTGCGACTCTCTCCGTCACATAAGTACAGTATCAAAGTGAGGGGGAGTGTTTTTTGCAGGTTTTTAAGTCCGAGTGTATCAAAAAAGCAACTGGGTTAAGCACCGTTGGTCCGACCAGTTTAAGTACATTCACCAGCGTCGGCAGGTTAGCATTTCACCAGGTTAGCATTCACCAGCATCGGCAGATTAGCATTTCACCAGGTTAGTATTCACCAGCGTCAGAAGGTTAGCATTTCACCAGGTTAGTATTCACCAGTGTCGGCATATTAGCATTTCACCAGGTTAGCATTCACCAGCGTCGGCACTCTGCAGGTTAGCGTTTCACCAGGTTAGCATTCACCAGCGTTAGTTTTACTGAGGTTAGGGTTAAGGTTAAGGTTAGGTTTAAGGCCTGTCCATACTTTGACCGAAACTGAACTGTTCTTACAAGAGGTCCGGTTCGACTACAAAATGACCACACTCGCGACTTCTGAAAAGCATTAAACCGAATGAGAGTTCGGAAATTTGCACGTCGGAAATTGCAACTCACCGATCATTTCGGATATACTATGGACAGGCCTTTAGGTGTTTCTCCGCCCCCCCCCCCGACTTTCGTCACCTCCGCGCAGCCAATCACAAGCTGCCGCAAAAGCACGTCCCCAATTGACCACTTAGCGGCAGCCGAATGTTCCCCCCCAGAATAGAGGGTATGCGCATGTATAAAGTGAATGGCAAATCGAGTGGCAAAGTGTGTGGCAAGGTGAATTTAATGTCGATTTAATGTTATTTAATGCAATCAGATGGGACTTTTCTGTTAGGATACGGGCTGTCAAGGCCAGAAAGTAGTTTTTTGCCACTCAGTTGGCGTTCCCGCATTGATGATGTCGTACGCATACCCTCTATAGGGATACTGGGGTTCAAGTGGTTAAACGTCAAGTATAAAGTTATTTTCAACCTGTCCAAATGGAAGAAAATATTTTCTCATGAGATGCTGGGGAAATATTTACATACCGTAATATGACATAATGGATTACAACGTTATTTACAGGGGTGCCCTGAGCCAAAAAATGTTTGAGAACCATTGTTCTACAGTATCACAAATAATCCAAGGCTTCACATACATTAACCTCATGTAGCCACGCTTACTCATCTGCGAACATGTACAGTTTGCAACTATCCAATCACTGCTTTGACCTGCCATCCCAGCTATGGGATTCTCCACTATACTGTAGCTTCTCATAAACATGACACTTAAAACTAAAGTCTGAAGTGTCATGGGAGGGGAGCTTGAGGCGTGCATGCTTGGGTGCGTGTGTGTGAGACTGGGAGGGGACGTGAAGGGTCAAATTACTAAAACTCACTTTGGCAATTAGATTTCCATAAAGTAAAACAACTAATCTCTCAATTACAGCTTTAATCTCTGTTGACACACATCAATGAATATCAATCTCTGCTGACTTTACATCTGATGACAAAGAAATGTCTTTCTTTCTTTCTTTCTTTCTTTCTTTCTTTCTTTCTTTCTTTCTTGCTGCACACCCGGATACTACTACTATTCTTGAACATAGTGGTGGAAGAAGTTCTCATTTTTGTGTGTACTTAAAGTAAAAGCAATACTTAGTTACTTAACCCCACAGCTTAAACATCAAGCCAGGTTTCCGTTTGCAGGTGCACAGTGGGAGCAGATAAACAGTGTGTGACTGTGGACCACGTGCAGCAGAGCAGTGGTGATAAGTAATTAAGTACATTTACTTAAGTACTGTAGGACACTTTTGTGTTATTTGTACCAGAGTATTTCCAATTTCCAATACTTTTACTTCTACTCCACTACATCTCGATCCAAATAGTGTACTTTTACTCCATTACATTTATTTGAAAACTTTAGTTACTAGTTATATTGTAGATTTTGATTCTTATTACAAAACATACATTAACAACTCCAACCCTATATACATTTTGGCCATTTGAAAATAGCCGATCTACAAGCTCACAATGTGTCGCAATCATTGTGTGTGAGCTTGTAGATCTGCTATTTTCAGAAGATGTTTATACAATGGAAAACTTGAAATGGGACGTTCTGCATAATGAGAACTTTTACTTTTGGTACACTAAGCCGCTACTTTTGTACTTTCACTCACGTAAATGTTGAATTCCGGACATTTACTTGTAACAATGTATTTCTACATTGCAGTATTGCTACTTTTACTTAAAGGACAACTTTGTTTTTTTACAACAAGGGGTCATATTTTAGAATGTAATTAGAGAAAAGAAAAAGTGAGTGTTAAAATGTTTTCATTTGCTTCGTTCTATTGTTTTATCGTGTTTACTGTGCTAAAATGTGGGGCATGCGTACGCATGGGGGCATGCATACAAGTGGCTAAATATGTAGTTTTAGACACAATAAGCCAGCAGTTTCTTGCTATTTACAGTAACACTTCTAGCCCCCATAAGTTACATCCAACCATGAAAGGTTGCGTTGTATCTAATGGGCTTATTCTGTGTAAAATGACATATTTAGCCACTTGTACGCATGCCCCCAACCACTGAAATAAGAATCTCTAAAACAATAGAAAGAAGTAAATTAAATACTTTTAACACTCATCTTTTATATTCTTTAATAACAATCTAAAATATGAACCCTTGTTGTAAAAAACTAAAGTTGTCCTTTAAGTAAAGAATGTGAGTACTCAGTACTGTTTCCACCACTGCACAGTGGGGGCAGATAAACAGTGTGTGATCTATATATGTGCAGACCACGTGTCAGCAGAGCAGTATTCCATAATGTTGTTGCTCTCAGCCAGTCAACTATAGCTCCTCTTACAACATCACCACGCCACTGGCTGACTGACTGACTGACTGACTGTAGCAGGTGGACACACACCTCCGGAAACAAGTTGTTAATGTACAAACGCACACTGATGGAAGAAGTAAAAGTATCAATACTTCAGTGTAGGGCTGAGCGATTAATACATTTTTAATCGAAATTGGATTTTTTTTGTTTTGTTTGTAAGATAAAAAAGGAAAATCGTCAAATCGATTTTCACTTTAATTAGGCTGATTCTGGTACGGATCTCGCTCATTAGAGCACTGCACGGGGCAAAAAGTCCACAGCCCGGTCCTCCTACAACACGACAAGGTTCTGGAATATAAGTCGGAGTTGGACACCAAATTAATGTAATTTCTCTCTGACGTACACTTTCTTTGATGCATTTCTTTGAAAAATCACATTTTTTAAACAATGTATTCTTTTTACCAAAAAATCTAAACCGAAAATCGACTTTTCTGAGAAATAAAAAGGGATTTTATTTTTAGGCCAAATCGAACAGCCCTACTTCAGTCTCTTCTACCACGGATTCGAACCCGGTTTCCTGCGCAAGTGCTGAATTGTTTTATCACTGAGCTAATAGAGCCTCCCTGCTTGCTCAGGGGATGAATTGAATCTTGACCTCTTGACCTAGCCTGGTTAATAAGCCAGACTGCACAACACCACCCCCTGTTTGATAGAGACCTAACCCTAGGATTGGAACCTTTTTTTTTTCTTTTTTTTTACATTAACCTTAGCATCCCTATTCGGATGAGAACTTTAGCCCAAAATAGTAGATCTACAAGCTCACAATGAGCTTTTAGATCTGCTACTTTGCAAAGAGGTTTGGTGTAGGGGGCAAAAAATAAAGAGCAGACTAAGCAAAGAGTGAAATGTCAAGTTTTGACGGTTTAAGTAGTTAAATGATTGAAAATACACATTAAGACGAATGCAACATGATAGTGCAGTCAAACAAGTCTATGAAACTGAATCTATGAAATCGATGTAAAAGTGTATTCAGCAAAACAATTATCCCTCTGTCAGCTTAGGTGTCCTTGGCTGAAAAACATTGAAGTCCCCTGCTCTAGACCCTTGACATAATCTAAATATCTCAATAGAAGAGCATTAAAGGAGACAAAATACAACCACACCAATTGTTTAAGTTAATATTGTATTAATACTCTACCATACAGATTATTGGACAACATTACATTTTATTCATTAAACAAGGCAGTTGACAAACGTATTTTCTGTTTTTGTGCAAATAATTATCTCGACGGCCAGGAGTTGGCTACACATTAAGTGTCCTGTCTCTAACTGTGAACCCTCTGACCACCAAGGATGAAAAAACACACAGCAGTTTCACGTCCTCTTCCTTTTGGAAAGGATCCAGTGCAAATAGCTCACCACCAGGGAGATTTCTAGTAAGCTTAACTGTCTTACACGTTAGTGCAGGGGGTCAGGGACCCCTAGGGGGTCTTCAGAGCTACTACAGGGGGTCCTCCAAATTTTCCAATTCTTTTTATATTAACAACTTGAACCCTAGTGTCCACATTCTGAGAACTGTAGCCAAACAAATAGCAGATCTACAAGCTCACAATGCCTCGCGCTGCGAGGCGTTGTAGGCATGTAGATCTGGGAAAAAGAGCTGAGTGAAAGGTCAAGTTTATTAAGTATTGACGGTTCAAGTGGTTAAATATCTGAAATCACAAATTGACATGAATCCAAAATACACTGATTATTGTGCTGTCAAACAATGAAACTATATGGAATCTATGGTTCCAATGTGGTGGTCCCTGCTTCATCTCTCTCTCAACTAAGGGGTCCTTGGCCTGAAAATGTTGAAGACCCCTGAGTTAGTACATATTAATCCATATTACTTTTATACAGGGTTATACTTTTTCTTGCCCTGCAGCGCTTTGTTCCACACGCACGCACGCACGCACGCACACACGCACGCACGCGCACACACACACACGCACACACACACACACACACACACACACACAGAGGTCTCTGCAGATTGGGTCTCTGCAGATGGGAGACAAAACAAGTCATGTCATAATGGAGGAAAGGCAGACGTGTGCCCTGGAGCTGTGCCTGTGACATCCTGTAAAATAAATGGTAAATGGTGCATTTATATAGCGCTTTTAATCCAAAGCGCTTTACATAGATTGTGCATTACATTCACCCATTCACACACACATTCATACACCGGTGGCGGAGGAAGCCATGCAAGGCACCAACCTACTCACCGGAGGCAATTAGGGGTTCAGAGTCTTGCCCAAGGACCCTTCGACATTAACTCAGGGGGAGCCCGGATTCGAACTGGGAACCCTTCGGGATTTATACCCTTCGTGCTCTAATACCAGTTTCTCTACCCCTGAGCTAAGCCGCCCCTTGTGACGGGTTGTAGAATTTGTAGATCTAGTCCTGTGACACACTAGTAAAAGAAATCGCGATTTACGATATTATCGCGATAATCAAAATTATAATGGTTATAATATGCAAATATGTGTATTTTTGGTTACTTCATGAAAGCCTCTGAGTCAAAAGGCCCAATTGAAATACACTGATATGATGACCTCATAATATCATCCCTTTCCATTGTGGGTGTGGCCAATTTCAACTGGGTCACCAATCACCACCCACCTGACAACCAGGTTTACTTAATGAACAGGTGGGTGTGGCCACATAAACACGTCATTTTAACACTTTCTGTACACAGTATAATCATAATACCTGATGATTATGTTGCAGGGGGAAACAAGTCACGGCACAATGTCTTTAAATTTGAATCCTGTTTGGACATGTGACATATGAGGTTTCTACCCGACAGAGTCACGAGCTCCTAATACCTTTCCTTGGTTCAATATTTATAAAACCCATAGACACACTTAACAACTTTCAAAATGTAAAATAGCAGATCTACAAATTCTACAACCCGTCACAATCAATGCTACACATTGTGAACTTGTACGTAGGCCGGCTATTTCCGCTGCTTTTGTGTGACACGCGCGTGTGTGACGAAGAAGCTCACAAATGAATGAGCACACATACTGTCAAAGGTATAGAAATATGGAGATACAAGGTTTCTGCCCGACAGCAACGGTGTAGCTACATCGTTGCTGTCGATATACCTTTATCTGGACTCAGGAAGCCCTTATTCTGTATCTGTCAGCTAAAACATACTGACCTGCTGACATTGAACTATACCCTACAACACACTCACACACACATACATATACACAGTCTTTCTCTAACATACTCATGTGCGCACGCGCACACACACACACACACACACACACACACACACACACACACACACACACACACACACACACACACACACACACACACACACACACTCACTCACTAGGGCTGGGTTATAAAATCAAATACCACTATATTTTTGGCCAAATACCTCCATATTGATACTGTGATGATATTTGAATTGTGACAATAGCATATCAATTTTCCTCTTTCTTTTGAAATATTACTATATAACTTTGGTTGGTAACTTTGCATGTGGCTGCTCTGCTCTTGACATTGAGCCAGTAAATACCTCATGTGTGTGTGATGTGTTGACCAGCTGGCATACCAGCACAGGAGCACCTCACTACAACTACAACTCAGTGCAATGCATGAGCGCCACTGATTTCGGTCATTTGGATTCCGTGGAAGTCAGCCAGCATGTCTTTCCATGGAAGCATGTTGCACATTGCACAGCAAAAGTAGCCTATCTACAAGCTCCCTACTATTTGTCAGATACATTGCTGTATGCAACATTTGTTCTCCGCATTTGACCCATCTCTTGGAGAGGTGAGCTGCAGCCGTGCCGCGCTCGGGAATCAGTGTTGATCTAACCCCCCAATCCAACCCTTGATGCTGGGTCCCATTCTTACAAGTCCATATCTTGTTCATGACGTGTGTGTGTGTGTGTGTGTGTGTGTGTGTGTGTGTGTGTGTGTGTGTGTGTGTGTGTGTGTGTGTGTGTGTGTGTGTGTGTGTGTGTGTGTGTGTGTGTGTGTGTGTGTGTGTGCGCGTGTGTGTGCGTGTGCGTGACTGCGTGCATGTGTAGCAGGCGAGCAGGGGTCACGTTGTCCACAACATGTGCAAGAGGCCCAAGTGACCTCTGACCTCGTCAGCCCATCAGGGGGTCTACAGGGTGAATCCTATAGCAGTGTTTCCTACACTGGGTGACGTGGCACCCTAGGGTGCCATCACACAAGTCCAGGAGTTAGATCCACTATACGTAGTGAAACGGACCTAAGTTGTGCGTTCTTTTTCAATCTACACCACATCTCTTCTTCAAAAATAGCCGATCTACAAGCTCACAACGCGTTGCGTTGCGATGTGTTGTGTTGTGAGTTTGTAGATTGGCTATTTTTGACGAATGTTCCCCCCCAGAGTGGTTAAATGCCAAGCATAAAATCACTTCCAACCTGTCCTGTAATGGAAACGGATATTTCCTCTCAAGTCTTAGGTGCTATAAAGTAGCAATGTAATTCAGGGGTGCCGTGGATGAAATCGGTATTTACAGGGGTGCCCTGAGCCAACAAAGTTTGACTCACCGAAACAAAAAATACATTTGGCTCTAAAAGTGGAGTGTGAATCGGTCCTAAGGGTGTAAGGGTGCAACAGTTAATCAAAGGAATCCATTTCATAACAAAATAAATCATTGATTTTGAAAAATAGGGAAAATGGTAAATCTACAAGCTCACAATTTGTGGCGACGCAACATGTTTTAATCTTGTAGATCGGCTAGTTTTGCCGTTTTTATTTCTTAATTGACTAATTTGATCAATCAAAAAATGAAACGAGGGGCGCCCGCTGGCCTGGTGGTCAATGCGCATACCACATACTAGGCTATGATGCCTGCTGGCGTCGCCGGTTCGATTCCTGATCTGGACGACCTTTGCCACTTATCATTCCCCATCTCTCCCCATTTCCTGTCAGCCTACTGTCCTATCAAATAAAGGCATAAAAAGCCCAAAAAAACAAATCTTTAAAAAAAAAGAAATGAAACGAAAAAAATGTCACTCAGAAAAGAATCGATAGTTCCCTGCCTTTCTGTCTCTCTCTACTATCATCCAGACCTCTCTCAAACTAAGCACCTTCATCAATCCAAACGAGTGTACTTACTGTCTGTGTATTCTCATCATAGCCTCATGTGACGACTCCACCCATACAGCAAACCCCTTATGATTGGTTAGATGTCGGGAGTTGTATGTGTCTGTTTGTCGGTTGGGGAGGTGGCATAGAGCGAGGTTTATTTGGGTGAAGAAAAGAAAATAGCCATTGAAGGACTGCAGAACATTAAGCCGAATAATTGTGCTCTCTTATTGTTACCATGTGTGTGAGGGCCAGGGACAGGGGCTGACATTTCTAAAAAGGCCTTTTGGTGAAAATCTTGAAAATAGCAGACCTCCAAGCTCACAACGCGTTGCAGCTTGGAGGTCGGCTATTTTCGGTGCCTGATACCACACTAAACAATAACATAATCAAGTGGATACTGGAGATGTGGCGTAACGGCATTGACTCCTACACAGATAGGGCAATTCTTTCAACATGAGATGCTGCATTCAAGTTCAAGTTCAGGTTTGGACAAGGCAATTATCTTGAATGCTGCCTTCAGGTATGGCATGGAAAGGGGGGGCGGGGCAGTAAAACTGCATTCATGGTCTGGAGAGGGCACTTTTTACAGACGGATAAAAGGGCAGGGGCTCAAGCCCCTTTTGATGTCTACAGTATGTGTGCACGTGCCTGGTCAGGACCATAGCATTGTTCCTGGTCTACATACATCGACTCACTCAATCACCATTACACGTTTTCGCTGAGTCATGATGGTGCAGCATGTACTGTAACATGATGAGCCTCTTTTTTGCTTTCACACAGTAACAGGCTCAACCTTTAGGATTAAAGCCAGTGTGATAGAAACTGGGAAATGAATACAACGTTGGATAACAAAAGCGGGGGTAATTTGTCATACACAATCATGTTATATAAGTCCTCTTGAAAAAGACAGTGCACGCACTTCCGTGGCCCAGGTGCAAGACTAACAGCAGAAGAAATGGTCTGCACAAAAGACTAAAGCTGCAAACGCTCCGCTGTGTCTGCAGTAGTAAACAGCATTATTCCCTCTCCCTCTGTGTGTCTCCCAGGACATTGTTCCAGCATGTCAGACAAGAAGCCACAGGTCCATGTGTTCATGGGGGCCCCTCGCCTCCCTGCCGGCCCAGCCTCTGTGTCTGGGGCCGGGGAGCAGGGAGAGGAAGGCCCCCCTGGTCCATGGAGGACCATGGAGCTCCGCTGGCATGGAGGTAAACTCAGGCCCAGTACAGCACGGAGCACAGAGAATGGTTATTATAGCTTTTATTCTTGTTTCCTTTTGACTTTTTGTTTAAAATGTTAGTTAGGTTTTGAATAGTTTTGGTGTTAGTTTCATTCTTATTCCTTTTTAATTGTAATATGGGGATAGTCAGGGGCGAGATTCACCAAGCTCAGAACAACTGTGAATTAACTGTGAAAAAGAGAAGACAGAGATTTCATATCCACCCAAACTACTAGGCTTACTGTATGTGTATGACATTCTACGATTTTAGTTAGTCACAATACAGTTTCAGTTAGTTCATGTTTTCTTTGTAAAGTTGACACTGAAATAGCGGCACTATGCCGCTTTTACTGTAATTGCGACCGTAGGGAGAAGTTAGTACCTCTGCCTCATGGTGCCCGCTGGCCTACCGGTCCAGGCACATACCACATAGGCTCAGTGTAGCCTGACAGCATGTAGCTGGTTCGAGCCCCGATCGCGACTACCATTGCTGCATGTCCCTCCCCATCTCTCTCCCCATTTCCTGTCAGTCTACTGACCTATCAATAAAGGTATAAAAGCCCCAAAACATATCTTAAAAGAAAGACAAAATCAGTCATTCATGTCAGTCAGTCATGCCTCATGTCACACTCCATATGGCTGCCCTTGTCCCTTTTATGCACCATATATGGAGATCCATGATGTCATCAATATTAAGCCCATATCTGGGAATGCCCATAAATGGACATATTGTGTCAGTCTCATGTGGTCTCAGCGCGACCTCGCCCTTAGGGTGATCTTACTAGTGATTTGTATTTTATTTTGTCCAATCTGTAGAGATATCAATACAATACAATTAATTAATTATTTATTTTCAAATCCGTATAATAAATAACCTCCATGTCCTATGGATTCCAGATAATGAACAGCGGTATCACACCAGCAGCAGCAGCAGCACTGAGCAGCAGCAAACTGTGGGGAATTTAATGACGGCTCAGGAGGAACAACAGTTCACCGCGGCAGGCCCGGCGGTCCATGTGTTCATGGGGGCCCCTCCTCGTGCCTCTGGCAGCCCAGCCTCGGTGTGCGAGGCTGGGGAGCAGGCAGAGGAAGGCCCCCCTGGTCCCTGGAGGACCATGGAGCTCTGCTGGCATGGAGGCAAACTCAGGCCCAAGACAGCACAGAGCACCGAGGCAAACCAGTGCACTCACAGGACAGCAGCAGTCCAGGATGCTCAGCAAGGTTATTACAGTTTTCATTATTATTACTATTTTTATTTATTTATTAAGATATTCTTGGAGCTTTTTCTGCCTTTTATGGATAGTGAACAGTAGTCTGACAGGAAATGGGGATAGAGGGATGGGATCGGGGGTCGAACCTGCGACACGCTGTCAGGTGCCTGGACCGCTACACTTGCCGCCCCAGCCTTTTTGTTTTTTAACATTTTTTTTCCTTTTTGGCGTTATGTTTTCAAGTTTCGTGTTTAGTTTTAATTCGCTTTTTTATCTGAATGCTGGCTTGGTGTAGTTTTCTTGTTATATTTTGAAAAGGCTTAGTTTTAGTTTAGTTTTTATTTAGTCTTAGATACACGGACCCTTAGTACTTAGTTTGGTAACCGGTACACTCACTCCAAAACACACTTTAAAAAAAAGCTGAGCTCGCCCTCAGCTGTATTCTTGTATTCATTTGTTTAAATCAGGTTAAGGTTACAGTAGCAATAAGTTAAGGGTTCTGCATAATTTTACTGGCGTTACTTTTAGGAATAAGTTTAGGTTTAGGCATGGTTTTACTGAGGTTACGTTTGGAATAAGGTTAGGTTTAGGCATGGTTTTACAGAGGTTACGTTTAGGAATACCTATAGTGGCGACTGCTCCGAGGTCGCCTGATTTGACCCGCGGCGAGCGTTCTTCTAAGAAAGAAGATATGGTAATAAACAAGATACTATAAAAATAAAAATAAACTGAATTAAAATAACCAATTACTCAATTTCAGTTGAGTATAATAACCTTGATGTCCTATCAATCCACAGCAGATAAGGAGAACCAGCATCCCACCAGTAGCAGCAGCGCCATGACGGCTGAGCAACCTGGAGCCGGGAGTTTAATAACAACAACCCATTTAATTACAACCGAGGAGGCGGTTCTTCTTCACGGCGAGAAGGCTGACCAATCGAGGGCCGCAGAAGAGGAGGAGGAGGAGGCGCCATGCTCGGAGTCCGTTCACGAGTACCTGGACATCTGCTTCCCTTTGGGACAGCCCGACCCAGAAGGAGCGAGGAGGGTCAGCCCGTCTCTGTCCGTCCAGACGGACTTCCTCTGCTCGTGGACGCACAGCCAGGCCTTGATGTTGAGAGGCAGACACGTCGGCCAATCAGGACACAGCCCCGACAAGACGGCGGCGCGCAAACCTACGACATTCGCGCCTTCGCAGACTCCACCTGAACACGTGGCGGCGTGTTCAGGTGGAGTCTGCGAACGTGCCGAGGCCATGACACCACCTCCTCCACAAACCCCACCCAAACAAATCTCTACGCCATCTCCCCGACCGACGCCCCAAATATACAACTCCTCCACCTCGCCTGAGCTCTATAGTGCCGAGACCTCCACCCCCACCCCTGCCACAGCACCGCCGTGTCCTCCTGAAACTCCACCTAAACGGGCCGGCTCCACACCTGCGTCCATCTCCTCCAGTACCCCCGAACTCTACAGGTGGGTGATGGAAGTCAATAGCTCATTAAGGGCACCTGTCAGCAAGGAGTGTTGGCCCGGGAGGAGTAGGGCGAAGGCTCTGAGTCCTCCCGGTGGGGGCTCCTCACTGGCAGGTGAGTCAGTAGGATACAACAGCAGTGGCAGAGTGTTTTTTGCAGGTCTTTCAGTCCGAGGGTATCAAAAAAGCAACTGGGTTAAGCGCCGTTGGTCGGACCAGTTTAACATTCACCAGGTTAGCATTCACCAGCATCGGCAGGTTAGCATTTCACCAGCGTTAGTTTTACTGAGGTTAGGGTTAAGGTTAGGTTTCGGCACCTCCGCACAGCCAATCACAAGCTTCCGCTGCCTTAACCCGGTTGCTTTTTTTGATACACTCGGACTGAAAGACCTGCTAAAAACACTCTCCCCAACAGCAGTGACAAACGTATGAGGGAATGAATCAATTGGAATAACGACTAAAATGGGGAGAAAAGGATGAGAAAAAGCAACAAAAACTTTGAAAAGTGCTATATAAATGAATTGTATTCTTATTTATTACAGCCCAGAAGCCTCCACTCAGTCTCCCAGAAGGCAGCAGGCTGGTAGCCACCAGCCAGGCTCCATGGAGCTCTTCTCTGAGCCCATGGCGGCCAGCCTGGCGGTGGAGGCCCAACAGGGGGGTGTGATCCTGGAAGTCACCCCGGACGGGCTGCTCTGCTCGCAGCTGGCCGAGGGGATCCCGCACAGGGCTGCAGGAGCAGGTACAGCACCGTACACGTATTGTGTCTAAAAAGACATAATTAGCCACTTGCATGCATGCCCACTACCTGGGGGAATGCATGCAAATCACTAAAACGATAGATGAAGTAACTGAAAACATTTGAACACTCATCTTTTATTTTCTCTAATGACTATCTAAAATATGAACAAAGTTGTCCTTTAAATCGTTAATCGCAACTTAAAAAATGTTGTAATGGTGACAGCCCTAGGGGAGAAGAGACAGGAGGTGGTGGTAGGAGGAGGAGGAGGAGGCGACTCCAGGGTGTTCAGGTTGACTCCTCCGTCACCTCCTCCTCGTCCTCGTAAGTGCCTGGCCAAGTCACGCTCTCCTCCGTCCGGATCCCCCGATCGCAAGAGAGCTCGGACGTCTCTGAAGGTCACCACCGCTGAAGCGCGTCCAGAGCAACCTGTAGCACCAGTAGTCGTCAGGTATGATTGCGTGAGCCTCAGCCAGTCGAGAAGTAGTCGCTGCTTTGGATTTATTTATTCTTTGTAATGAGAATAGCTATATTCATGTAAAAACATATTAGCTTTCAAAACCAATGGTCAGATTTGATGCACATTGGCCTTCAAAACTCACGTTCAGTTTTCCTGCGTCTGTGTGTTCTATCTAGGAGGGACACGTCCTCACATGCAGCAGCAGCAGTGCAGACTGGCATCACAATACAAGGTCCTACAACACTTGTGGTGCGCTGCGTTTCTCCAGGGGTCAGATACTCTGTCCTGGTGGTGGTGGTCCACCCGTGTCACCTCAAGGAGGTTCAGGTTGGTGCTCTGTTGTTTGTTTGTTTTTGGGGGGTTTTAACAAAAAATAGAGAAGCTGAGTATAGGGGCGATAAGGACACATTTATTAACTTGTATAAAACCACTTTCAACCCTATTTTGGGCATTTCATAGAGGCGGAAATTGACCATGTTTGAAAAGATAGCAATGCGATGCAATAGATTGCCTATTTTGCTTTTGTCGTAAACCTTACATTTCCAAAAGTGTTACTTTTCAGTAAAAAATAAATAAAAATAACCTGTGGTTCGACGGATCCAATTATTAGTTAGTAGTCTCAAGCTCTTGTTAATACTTTTCATTGGTACAATATTTATAAAACCCAGACACTCTTAACCACTTTCGTTTCAAACCTTTTCAGAAATAGTTAAATATTCTGGCTATTTTTGTGGGACAATTTTGAACACCCAAGTAGGCCATTCATTTACGAAAAAAAGTTGAAACATGAAGATGAAGTCCAAGGATTCTGGATGACAACGATGATTGATTGATTGATTGATTGATTGATTGATTGATTGATTGATTGATTGAAGGTGAAAAGGGGGGTGCTGGCAGGGACTAGCATTCCCCTGGCTTCCATCGTTGTGACGGACCAGTCAGGAGTTGAGATGAAGGTGGTGCTATGGCGACAGGCGGCGTTCTGGGCTCTGACCGTCTATCCTGGAGATGTGATGCTCATCACAGGTAATCTGTCCTGTAGAGCAGGGGTCTTCAACGTTTTCAGGCCAAGGACCCCTTAGTTGAGAGAGAGATGAAGCAGGGACCCCCACAACCTTTTCATAGATTCCATATAGTTTCATTATTTGACAGC
This sequence comes from Nannobrachium achirus, assembly GCF_963921795.1. NCBI lineage: Eukaryota > Metazoa > Chordata > Actinopteri > Myctophiformes > Myctophidae > Nannobrachium > Nannobrachium achirus. The sequence continues at coordinate 11,455,795 of NC_137833.1, read as the reverse complement.
ACAATCATCAGTGTATTTTGGATTCATGTTAATTATTATTTGTTTTCAGATATTTAACCACTTGAACCGCCAATACTTGACCTTTCACTATGTACTTAGTCTGCTCTTTTTCCCCAATAGACCAAAGCTCTTGGCCGAAAATAGCCGATCTACAAGCGAGGCGTTGTGAGATTGTAGATGTGCTATTTTTGGCTAAAGTTCTCAGAATATGGACGCTAGGGTTCAAGTGCATTGTTAATATCAAAAAGGAGACAAAGGGCTTCTATCACACAAAGATGTGGAGGGCCCCCTGTAGTAACTCTGAGGACCCCCTAGGGGTCCCAGACCCCCTGTTGAAGACCTTTCCTGTAATCTAGCTCTAATTAAATGTAACCTGCTCTAACCCTATAACGCCCTAAATCCTGGCCTGCATAGCAGCACCTCTATGTTGGCATGACAGTAGTGTGTGCGTGCGTGCGTGCGTGCGTGCATGCATGTGTGTGTGTTCAGGAGTGGAGGTGAACAGGGATAAATGGAGAGGAGAGACCGTCCTTCAAACCAACTACGCCAGCAGACTGCTGAACCTGGGACAGATTACTGCCACCTCATCACCACCAGGTGGAGCTGTTGTCAATGTTATATTACACAGTTGTTTTGAGTTATTTTGGAAGAGAGAGAGTGAGAGAGAGAGAGACAGACAGACAGACAGAAGAACGACTGTTTTGAGTATGTATTTAGCTCTTTTCCTTGCCATTTGAGCAAAGTGTTATGTGTCCATGAAAATGTTTTTCCGCGACCCACAAATGGGTTCCCACCCACAGTTTGTGAAACAGTGATCTACATTGCCATCTCTCCCCATTAAAGGGATCGTTCACCCCCAAAATGACCCCCCAACATTTTCGATTACTCACCCCATGCAGACTTGAATTCATGGATGTTTTTATTTTGTTTTTTTCGCATTCCTAATGTCTTCATAGGGAACCACTGCTGGTCATCACATTATTGTCTTTGGAACGATGTCTTTAAGTTATTGCCAGCTCGTTATCAGTGGCTCAGGGGTAGAGAAGCCGTCATTAGAACATTGAGGGTTCCTGAAGGGTTCCCAGTTCGATCCCGGGCTCCCTCAGAGTTAGTGTGGAAGAGTCCTTGAGCAAGACTCTGAACCCCTAGTTGCTCCCGGTGAGCAGGTTGGTGCCTTGCATGGTTTCCTCCGCCATCGGTGTATGAATGTGTGTATGAATCGGTACATGTAATACACAATGGATAAAGGCGCTATATATATGCACCATTTACCATCTCTGTCTCTCTGTCTGTCTGTCTGTCTGTCTGTCTGTCTGTCTGTCTGTCTCTCTCTCTCTCTCTCTCTCTCTCTCTCTCTCTCTCTCTCTCTCTCCAGCCCCCCAGAACCAGAACATACCCGGTCATACCCTGCGCTCTCTGTGTGGGTATGTGCGTGAACGGCGCCCCCTCCTGGCCGCCCTGCCCCCCCATGCCCGGCAGCACCCTGGCCAGAGCCTCCCCTACGCCCGCCTGCGCTTCCTCAGAGCACACACCCTGGTGCACGCCCTGCTGCGTGTCACGCACACACACACCACCACAGGTATACACACCCTGGTGCACGCACACACACACCACCACAGGTATACACACCCTGGTGCACGCACACACACACCACCACAGGTACACACCCTGGTGCACGCACACACATACCACCACAGGTACACACCCTGGTGCACGCCCTGCTGCGTGTCACGCACACACACACCACCACAGGTATACACACCCTGGTGCACGCACACACACACCACCACAGGTATACACACCCTGGTGCACGCACACACACACCACCACAGGTACACACCCTGGTGCACGCACACACATACCACCACAGGTACACACCCTGGTGCACGCCCTGCTGCGCGTCACGCACACACACACCACCACAGGTACACACCCTGGTGCACGCACACACACACCACCACAGGTACACACCCTGGTGCACGCACACACACACCACCACAGGTACACACACCCTGGTGCACGCACACACACACCACCACAGGTACACACCCTGGTGCACGCACACACACACCACCACAGGTACACACCCTGGTGCACGCACACACACACCACCACAGGTACACACCCTGGTGCACGCCCTGCTGCGCGTCACGCACACACACACACCACCACAGGTATACACCCTGGTGCACGCACACACACACCACCACAGGTATACACACCCTGGTGCACGCACACACACACCACCACAGGTATACACACCCTGGTGCACGCACACACACACCACCACAGGTATACACACCCTGGTGCACGCACACACACACCACCACAGGTACACACCCTGGTGCACGCACACACACACCACCACAGGTATACACACCCTGGTGCACGCACACACACACCACCACAGGTACACACCCTGGTGCACACCCTGGTGCACGCCCTGCTGCGAGTCACGCACACACACACCACCACAGGTATACCTTCCTCTACAAGCTCACAGTGTGTCGCAAGGCGATGCCTTGTGAGCTTGTAGATCTGCTGTTTTCAAACATTTTCCTCCTCCTGCTCAGGCCTGAGCAGGAGGCGGGGAGGAGCTGGGATGAGGGTGGGGCTCAATAGCGCAGTCCTCCCACTCAGGACAAGGTGGTACTGCAGCTGAAAATGCTCTGAAAGCCAGGCAGAAATCACAGGGTCTCTGTATTCAGGAATGGTAATTTAGCCTCAAACCTTTTGAAAAAAAAAAAAAAGAAAAAAAAAAACGTTTTTTGGGACATTAACAATATGATATTAACTATTTTTAAATGCATGGTGTAGAACCTTTAATGTGTATTATTTATCCTCAGACATTGTATTGTTGACCCCAGACACAGAGAGGTTCTGATTTTGGAGGTGGGTTGTGTTTTCGACCTGTACATGGACCAGGCTTTCCAAGACAAGCACTCTAAGTACCAACCGTTGCTTGAAATCATAACAGATCTTGGGTATAGATGTCGTTTCTCTATACTCATATTTGGAAGCCTGGGCCATGTACATAAATTGACCATGAGTGGTCTAGCAATTGCCGGCATGACAAAGGCCAAGGCCAAACAGCTGTCACAATATTGCTCTGTTTCAGCAGTTATGGGCAGTTTGTCTGTGTGGAGAAGAAGGTGCTATGTATATCCATGAAGTGTCCATGAAATATCAAACCCGTTAATATTTGTTTCCCTGTAAATTAATTGTAATTTGTGGATTCAAATAAAGAATTAAAATGTGTGTGTGTGTGTGTGTGTGTGTGTGTGTGTGTGTGTGTGTGTGTGTGTGTGTGTGTGTGTGTGTGTGTGTGTGTGTGTGTGTGTGCGCGTGCGCGTGTGTGCGTGCGTGTGTGTCCTAGCGTGGCAGAGTGCAGCAGAAGGTTGGTGGCGTTCTGCAGGCCTACAGAAGGCTGTGCTGACTGTAGAGCAGGCGGATGGCCAGCAGGGGTCAGTAGTGCTGTGGGGAGCTGCTCTAGACTGGCTGCCATGCATCAACAGGAATAAAGGTACCAGTGATGCAAGAACTCAAGTATGTTTAACTTGCACAATGACAGAGGTTTGTGTTGTACACATGGGATCCGGAACAGGGCCCAACGTGGAGGAACCATGATCGGTTCCGTCACATTTGGAACAGTTTTATCACACTGTCAGGGCTGCTTATGTGTAGCCTGGTATGGCCATACTCAGGGGTGTCGCAAGGGGGGGGGGGGGGGGGGGGAGTGGGACTGAGTTACTAGGGCCCAAGGTGGAGGGGCCTTCATTATTTTATACCTTAGCTATTGAAAAATAGCACATATACAAGCTCACAGAGCTTGTAGATCTGCTATTTTTGAAAAATCGTGAAAATGTGTGCACATCTTTGAATATGTATTTTTAAAAGAACATTTGTAACTCAAATTTTGGGGGTCTGTGGCCAAATACATATCATTTTGGGGGTCCTTCACATGAAAGAGTTTGAGTACCACTGACATAGAAACATAGGTTTTTCCAAAAACCATAGAAAGATTTTGAAGACATTTATAGAAGACTTGCACAAATGTTCAAGATTTAGCAGATCTACAAGCTCACTGTATCTGCTATTTTTCAATAGTTAAAGCACAAAATAATGCGTAATAATGCGTTACAGTGAATCCTTTTACCCAGGGCCCCGAATTTGGAGCGACACCCCTGGCACTGTCAGGGCTGCTTATGTGTAGCCTGGCATGGCCAGACTAATATCACTGCGTAGATATCAGAATCTCTGAGTGGAACCTGCATTTCCAAGGGGCGGATTAAAAAAAATGCCTATGGTGATAAACCTGCCACGTATTTGCATACTGGGCTCTGATTGGTCCCTTGTTACTTCTGAGGGACCAGTGGCAGATTTGTCTGGGTTTCCAGGCGAGGTTATGTGGACTTTATGTCTGCTGCTATACAATTACAATACCGGTGGTTCTCAAACTTTTCTTAATTTCAAGGACCACCATAACTCTGAGAGTGTACAAATGGAACCAAATGAATCTGTGTGGGTCCAGTTGGTACCATTCCAAGTGGGGTCCAGGGACTCTCTGGGTTCCTTTTGGGAGGTCTAAATTGACCCTTTCAAGTATGTAACTCTGACAGTATACAAATTAAACTAAATGGACCTTTACAGGTCCATTTGGTTTCATTTGTATACTGTCAGAGTTAAGGGTGAGACCTTGACATTTTAAAGTTTGAGAACTACTGATTTAGACCAAAATGCAGGTTCAAATTAAATTCTGCAATGAATTCAACAGGCTCCCTCATTGTATCACGATATACAGTATACGATATCTCTGAAAAGGCATATCGTGGACGTGGAGACATTGTATCGTCTCAATGATATTCATCACCATATCGTCCACCCCTATGTTGCAGACGCTGTGTGGGACTTCCGCGTGCTCCTGGTGAGGGACGGCTCCGCCTCTGACCTCCCTGAGCTGCACTCCACCCCCTGGGGCTCCGTGAGGCCCCTGGCCCCCAGCGACGGCCGCGCCCGGGGCTTCCACAGAACCAGCAGCAGCACCAGCATAGAGCTGGACCTGCACACTCTGCTCTCCCAGAAATACACCGGTGAGAGGGTGGGTGGGTGTGTGTGTGTGTGTGTGTGTGTGTGTGTGTGTGTGTGTGTGTGTGTGTGTGTGCGTGTGTGCGTGTGTGTGTGTGTGTGCGTGTTTATTGGTGTAAAGCAGGGGTCTTCAACAGGGGGTCCGGGACCCCTAGGGGGTCCTCCGAGTTACTACAGGGGGGCCGCCAAATCTTTGTGTAATAGAAACGTTTTTTTCTCCTTTTTTATATTAACCACTTGAACCCTAGACTAGTGTCCTGTCCATATTCTGAGATGAACTTTAACCAAAAATAGCAGATCTACAAGCTCACAACGCCTTGCACTGTGAGGCGTTGTGAGCTTGTAGATTGGCTATTTTCGATAAAGAGCTTTGGTGTAGAGGGGAAAATATATTATTATGACAGTTCAAGTGGTTAAATATTTGAAAATACAAATGGACATGAATCCAAAATACACTGACGATTGTGCTGTCAAACAATTAAATTATAATCTATGAAGAGGTTAAAACGATATTATCGTTTATCGTGATAAAAAAACACTCGCAATAATCGTATTGTGGAGATTTAATTTATCGTGATATCGTCCTCCGTCATGCACTGGGATCAATTCAACTTTTATTTGCCGAGCTGCATATCCAGTACCACTTAAACCCTCTATAATTGGTAAAAGGTACTTATACTATACGTACATGATACAGTCTTTTTTCACTCTCTATCAAATGTCTTTGCCAAAAAATAGCTGATCTACAAGCTCACAACGTGTCACATTGCGACGCATTGTGAGCTTGTAGATCTGCTATTTTTTGGCAAATGTTCCGCCCCAGGATAATGGATTTTGATTATCGCGATAATATCGTAACTCGTGATTTCTTCTGTCACAATAATTGTGATATGACATTTTCATATCATCCCATCCCTAAAGGTGACGTGGAGTTGAGGGTTCAAATTTTGGCCCTGCAGTTCCAGGGAAGCCCTTCCCAGAATGCACCGCTGCAGCCTCTGGACAGCAGTTCGTCCCTGGAGCAGATCGCCCAGACGCTGAACGGCGACGTGACCTACGCGGGCTGCGGCCGCTGTGCCGTTGAGCTGGACACCGACGCCAACGGAATCTACTGTCCCTGCTACCCGTGCCTGCCTCACACCACCGTACGCCGATACTTCAGGTAACGTACATCCTTCAGAGGCATCAATGGACCCTTTGTCAAGTCCCGCCCGCTGTCCCGCCCCTCTTCACACCCACTGGTTGCTGTGTCTTGGTGGGACACTCGATCCACTACCATTTTAATTCAGTTGCTTCGTATTGTTATTCTGTGTGTTGAATTCTAATTTCAAACTTGGTTTCAGTAAAATGGAGCTGCTCAGTGGCAGTATAGTGACTCAGCATGTTTTTAAATGTTTTTATTTCTCCAAAAATGATGTTTTAGCAAATTCAACATAAAAAAGAAAGAACCAGGGCGGGACAAGGCAGAAAGAGCCTGCTGGTTGGTCAGTCAGGGACCAACCAGAAGGCTAACCAAGGGTGAATTGGGTATGGCAAGTTATGGCAGCTGCCAT
>NC_137833.1:11234157-11446657 GCF_963921795.1 Nannobrachium achirus | reverse complement strand
AAACGAAGCTGTGATGACTAAAACTAAGACTAAATATATTGACAATTTCGTCAACAAAATAAAAACTAGACTAAAACTTAAGACTTAGGGAAGGACTAGTGGAGAAGAGAGTCATTTTATGTTTGGTTGCTCTCAGGTGTTGCATGCTGAAAATAGCAGATCTACAAGCTCACAACGCGTCGCAGCTAAAACTAAAACTAAAACCTTTCAGGCGACTAAATTATGACTAAAACTAAATGACATTTTATTCAAAAGACTGACTAAAACTAAATCAAAATTTTCTGTCAAAAACAACACTGCCGTCCACACTCACACTTCACTTAGCTCTCAGAGTACAGATGGAACCAAATGGACCAACCTCCCATCCTTATCTTTGACCTCCTCCTACTCAAGATTTCAGCCCTAGGTCTCTGGCACGAGAGACCACACCATGGGCATTTAGCAGATCCTCAATTGTTTTTTGTTTTCAAATCAAATCAAATTAAAATAAAGTGTTAATGATGCGGTTTCTCCTCTTTTAACCCCTAACAAACACACACACACACACACACACACACACACACACACACACACACACACACACACACACACACACACACACACACACACACACACACACACACACACACGCACAGCTCCGGGGTCAGAGGTCAGACACATCCAGATGGTGTCCGAGAGGCTCCTGGCCCTCCTGTCGCCGACCGGACGGAACTTCCTCCTCACCGTGCGATGTCACTTCCTGTGCGACGAGAACAGCGTCCCCCTGGCCCAGGACTTCCTGCTGCTGGACTTCAGTTCCCAGGGGAGCTGAGATGAGATCAGGGACGTGCTGGGCCCCTGATTCAGCCCGGGAAAAAGAGTTGGAGAGGCCCTCATTGCGCGCTATAGAGAGAGATCTCGCTCTACTGTATAGCTCTGCTGCTACTCAAAGATTTGCCATTTCAGATCATGACAAGTGACAAGCCAGTGGGCCAATTATGAGTTATATTTCGTCGTTGTCGGGTGGAAACCTTTTATGTCCAAAACCGTTTGTTTTGTATTTATCATTTAAAAAAATGTATTAAACTAGTGAAAACAGCCGATCTACAAGCACACACCGCGAGGCGTTGTGTGCTTGTAGATCTGCTGTTTTCACTACTTTTGTGCGACGGCCTTGTATGATGAAGCAGGGCTTTGCTTTGCGAAAAAAGGTACACATTTGAAACTTGGAGATATGAGGTTTCTGCCCGACAGTGACGATTTACTTTTTTGGCAAAATGGAACGAAGGCCGACCTTTTATTCTAATTTTTTTCCTAATGGCCGCTCTGGACCGGCCGGGAATGAACCGGCCGTTCGGGAGTTGTCCCGCTTTTCCCAATGGCCAGCACGTCCCTGACATGGAGGCTGAGGTGTCGTCGCTGGCGGGTGGAATCGTTTAGCCCAGGGGTCTTCAACGTTTTCAGGCCAAGGACCCCTTAGGTGATAGAGAGATGAAGCAGGGACCCCCACAACCTGTTCATAGATTCCATATAGTTTCATTGTTTGATAGCACAATCTCAAGTGTGTTTTGGATGTCAATTTGTGTTCAGATATTTAACCACTTGAACCATCAATACTTAATAGACTTCACTCTATACTTAGTCTGCTCTTTTTCCCCTCTACACGCCTAAAATAGCCAATCTACAAGCTCACAACACCTCGCAGATCTGCTATTTTTGGCTAGTTATCAGAATATGGACACTAGGGTTCAAATGGTTACGCCAACCAACTCGGCCAGAATAGTAAATCTTTGTCCCCCTGACTCTCTGCAACCTCTGCGCGGTCCAAGTGAACACAACAGAGCGCTCCCTACCTCTGGTTCAGCCAATCACAAGCTTCAGCCGGCGGGTCTTAACTGTTCCGTGGTGAGTTTTAGATACACGCGCCGTAAAGGAACTCACTTTGAGAACCACTGATCTATAAAATAGAGACATAGAGACCCATGGAAGACACTTAACCAGACAGACACGCAGCACGACACGTTGTGAGCTTGTAGACCTGCTATTTTCGTTGCACAGCTGAGTATATTGTATAGGCTAAATGAGGCATTTCAGCACCATCACAGCCAGCCAAAATACATTTCATTCAAAAAACTATGACATGAACACTGGTGCAGGTTCGACCTATCAGGGACACGTTTTTTACAGGGATATTTTTATACGGTTTTATACTACAAGCCGCATGAAAAATGTATTTTGCCTTCTGTGCTTATTTGAGGGAAATGTTTGCACAGTTCTGTACAATACAAATAAATGTTGTAGTTTAATGCATTGGCGTCTTTCTTGAGTTCTGATTTTTTTTTCTTTTCAAACGTTTCAAAAAATAACAAGTTCAGGGGTCTTCAACGTTTTCAGTCCAAGGACCCCTTAGTTGAGAGATGAAGCAGGGACCCCCACAACCTGTTTTGACAGCACAATAACAGCACAATCAGGATTCTTGAACTATCAATACTTAATAAACGTGACCTTTCACTCTGTACTTAGTCTGCTCTTTTTCCCCTCTACACCAAACCTCTTCGCCGAAAATAGCCGATCTACAAGCTCACAACGCCTTGCAGTGCTAGGCGTTGTGAGCTTGTAGGTCTGCTATTTTTGCCTAAAGTTCTCAGAATATTGACACTAGGGTTCAAGTGGATAATATAAAAAAGGAGAAAAAAGGTTTCTATCACACAAAGATTTGGAGGACCCCCTGTAGTAACTCTGAGGACCCTGAAGACCCTTGTTTGAAGTAATGTTAGGCTATAAATTATAAACATTGTGGTGCCATAATTATCAAATAAATAGGGAACATAATTATCACATTTTTTTCTCATTGTATATTTTTTCCATTTCATTGTTGTAATTTACTGTACACTATGTTAAATTCAGTTTAGTTTCCAGAGTGGGTTTGCTTGTTTCAGTTTAGTTTTTATTGTTTTGGTTCGAAATTTTTTTGGTTTCGGTATTTTTAGGCGTTTAAAAAAAAAAAAAAAATGTATTTGTTCATCATTATTGGAATAATACGTCTATTAATACAATCACAATCACTATGAATCGGTCTCCTTAAACCAGTATGGTTCTCAAACTTTTTCATGTCAAAGGCCCCCATAGACTATTTGAACATATTTTTAGCCCTGAAAAATGTTGTGAGCTTTTTTTTGTGTTTCTTTTTTTCAGTAGGCCTGGGCTAGTTTTAATCTTTATCGAACTATAGAATTACCCCCGGGCTATGTCGTCATAGCCTTGATTGGGCGTTAACCCCCCAACAGACCTATTTCAAGGCAAAAGTGTACCTTATGCACTGTAAGCGGAATTCCCCTGTAGAGCGGGGCTTTCCACACTGACAGTCTGACACACACACACACACACACACACACACACACGCCGATAATCATAACAGTGCATACTATGCTCTGATCAGCAACAACAAACACACATACATTGTTCAACAACAAACACACATAGGATACATTGTTCATGCAACATGCTTCTATAAGGTAAGCTGCATTACATTGATTTGTAACATATTGTTAAAGTTACTTATTTGCTCTGCTGTTATATGATACAGGCTACATGCTCGCGAAAGTGTAGTGTAGCCTAAAGACGTCTGTTAAAAGTTATAAACAATAATTTAGCAGTGAAATGCATCGCTGCATGCCGTTTGAATGATTGTTCTATAGATCGAAGGGAATTGTTGTATTGGTAAAATAGGCTATAGGCTATAATAGGCTATAGTGATCACCTCAGCAATGTAATTTTAAAAGCAAAAGTTGTGATTGTGATCGCTGCTTTGCTACGATGCAATGCCCATATATAGGTATTAGCTTATTGCATTGTACAAAGTTGTGCAATGTCCTAATGTCTGTTATGCAATAGCCTATTATTATTGTAGTGTAGTTATAGGCTACATCAATATGTAGCCCAATCTCTTGATTATTCCAATTAGTAGGCTATATGCAAGAATGAATTCTTTCTTTTTTCTTTTTTTAAATCAGTCATTAGGCCTAATTTATTTGAATAAATTAAATGAGTGTTTGGTTGCACAACTGATTGAGCAACTGTAAAATATAAGAGAAATTGGACATTTGGGTTCCTCTGTAGCCTACTACAGTATGTACAATAATATGGGTCTGGGAAATGCTAGCCTTTACATATTCAGTAGATATAGTGATATGAGACCAGATACCATCTGTTATATTGCATTGTTATATTGCATTAGTGTATTTTCCTGGTTTTAATCTCATATCTAGCCTATTGTAATTAAGCTTTTAAACATCCACAAGTGTAAAAGAAACATTGCTATAAAATAGCCAATCTATAAGCTGCTTGTAGATCGGCTATTTTTGCTATATTGGAAGATCTCCATATATGGGCATAAAAGGGAGCGTGACATGGGCTTAATATTGATGACATCAGGGATCTCCATATATGGGCATAAAAGGGACTAGGACGGCATGCGGTATATGGAGCATGACTGACTGACTGACTGACACATGAGTGTAGGTTTTGATACTGACTGCTCCCTACGGTCGCAACAATGTACAGAATAGATTTGTCCACATATAGGCTATTAAACATTGTACTATCTATCGATCAATAATATTAATAATCCCAATCAATATAATAATGTAGTCGTAGAACAGTAGTTGGTGAGTGGCTACTAGTGTATGCCCAATAACTGACTTATGACTTTGTGTCTGAAGTTTGATTAGGGCTGGGCTATATGACGTAATATTTTACCTCGATAACGAGTAATGTATGATTATTGTTTCCAAATGTTGGTTATGATATAATCTAGGTTAATTGCTCATAGCAGGGTATTACATGCAGTGTGTTTGGACAGAGGGTTGACTGGAGGAGGAGCATGTGATGCTCTGGCACTGCTAGAGGCTTGTTTACACGGCCAAGGGGAAATCAAGGATTGTCCCCAAATAATCATCAACAGACTGGAAATTCCCATGTGTCTGTTTCTATATACAGATGAGATAATAACTACACCAGGCACACACACGCAGGTTTGCCTACCCCACACACGCTCGCGCACCCGCGCCCGCCCGCACACCCATGCATCTACCAATTACATGCATTTACTTACCATACAGTGAGACTTAACCCATTTAGGCCTAGGATTATTGAATACTTTAACCGGTGAAAAATAGCAGATATACAAGCGAGCTTGTAGATCTGCTATTTTTGAAAAAGTCGTGAAAATGTGTGCAAATCTTTGAATATTGTTTATTTTTAATGCGAACGTTTGTAACTCAAATTTTGCTTCTGGGTGGTCCCTGGAACTAAATATTTTGAGATGGGGTCCGTGGCCAAATAAATATCATTTTGGGGGTCCTTTACATGAAAAGGTTTGAGAACCACTGACATAGTAGTCTCTCAAGAACAGACTAACTGAGCTCCAGTTAAGTGAAAAGGACCTTTTCTTTGACGATGGCTGGCCATATTGCTGACATAGAAACATAGGTTTTTTTTTAAAAACCTTTGAAGGATCCAAAAGACACTTATAGAATCGGGTCAAAATTCAAATTTTCACGATTTTTCAAAAATAGCAGATCTACAAGCTTGCAGCGCGGCACTCAGTGCCACGCTGTGATCTTGTATATCTGCTATTTTTCAATAGTTAAAGCATAAAATAATGATACTCAATAATGTGTACCCGTTCTGAATGGTTAAAGATAGACTGACACGCAGTGCACACACGTCATTCTGGTTCGACATCCCCAGGGAGAAAAAAAGAAAAAACACCTGCTGGGACGTGAAACATTTTTTCCTTTTGTTGCAAGAAGCTGAGTCTGCTTTCTTTGTCATCATCATCATCATCTTCATCACCACCTATGGATGTCTGACTACAGACCATCATGGCTGGGGCACTAAGGTACCACAATTACTCTTTATACCTTCCTCCAAGTCATTTAGACTTCAATGAGTGTGTGTGTGTGTGTGTGACATGGCACGAAGCAGCACGTTTTGAGCTTGTAGATCTGCTACTTCAGGTTGTTTTGGGGCTTTTATGGCTTTTATGCCTTTATTGATAGGACAGTAGGCTGACAGGAAATGGGGGGAGAGATGGGGGAGTGACAAGCGGCAAAGGTCGTCCAGATCGGGAATCGAACCGACGACGCCACCAGGCATCCATGCCTATGTGGCAATGCCTTATGTGGTTTGCACATAACTTTTAATCCCCAACATAAATGGTTTAGATTTTGGCTGTTGAAGATATTATCTGATGAATCAAACTTATATTTCTTATTGACATAATGTTTGCAGAGATAATTATATGATCACAGATCGGATATGAATGTGATCGCAATACTTCTTTTTGTTTTGAATGATCAAAATAAATAAATCTGATCCACTCAGATAGGGAGAACCGTTGAACACTTGGCAATTACTTTCCTACATACACCCAGTTGATGGCTGCTCTGATGGCTCTGAGGGTACGTTCAGATATCTGGCTCGCAAGGCGGCGTAACGCCCCTGCCTATAGCAGCATTGCTCCCTTACCTTTGAACCTTCACACTTGAGCAGCTAATGTGAGCGTCAACAAAGTGATGTTCTTCCTGCGTTTAGGTCTGTCCCGTTGGTTAGTGAGTGTCTCAGGGACGTGCTGGGCCCCTGATTCAGCCCGGGAAAAAGAGTTGGAGAGGCCCTCATTGCGCGTTATAGAGAGAGATCTCTCTATAGCGCTGCTGCTAAAAGATGCTGCAAAATGATTTGCCATTTCAGATCATGACAAGTGACAAGCCAGTGGGCCAATTACATGAGTTTTATTTTGTCGTTGTCAGGTGTAAACCTTGTATGTCCAAAACCGTTTGTTTTGCATTTATCATTTTAAAAATGATTTAAACTAGTGAAAACAGCCGATCTACAAGCACACAACGGCGTTGTGTGCTTGTAGATCTGCTGTTTTCACTACTTTCGTGCGACAGCCTTGTATGATGAAGCAGGGCTTTGCTTTGCGAAAAAAATCGACAAATTTGAAACTTGGAGATACGAGGTTTCTGCAAGACCGTGACAATTTACTTTGTTGGCCGCCCAGCCCCCAAAATGGAACGAAGGCCGACATTTTATTTTGATTTTTTTCCTAATGGCCGGCCTGGAACGGCCGGGAATGAACCGGCCGTTCGGGAGTTGTCCCGCTTTTCCCAATGGCCAGCACGTCCCTGGAGTGTCTCTATCGGGTCATAGTTGAACCTGTATTGAACCCTTGAGCTCATGACCCCACAACGGCATGGAAGTGGATGGGGGTCAATGCATCTGTCCCTCTCCAAATGAATGCCGTTTTTACTATGTTGAAACAAACACAAATGCCCTCTTTCCATGCCAGGCATATACTGTACCTGAAGGCAGCATTCAAGAGAATTGCCTTGTCCAGACTCTCCTGAACTAGAATGCAGCATCTTATGTTGAAACAATTGCCCTCTCTGTGTAGAAATCCATGCCGTCAAGCGTCAATACCACATCTCCAGTATTGACTTGATTATGCTACAGTTCAGTGTGGTATCAATCAAGCACCGAAAATAGCCGACCTCTAAGCTCACAACGCGTCGCAACACTACGCGTTGTGAGCTTGGAGGTCTGAATTTTTCGATATTTCCACCAAAAGGCCCTATTGGAAATGTCAGCCTCTGCCTCTCTAACATTCTCTGCACGTCCCTGCCCCAGTGTGTGTTTTACAATGAAAACATCTGATCCCTTCCACGTGATGTCACAAGTCCGAGCATTCATTTCATTCTGAACTTTAACCACTTGAACTTTACCTATTCTTTACCTATTCTGTGGTGAAAATTACGTCAAGAAATAGCAGATCTACAAGCTCGTAGATCACCTATTTTAAGAGAGTTGGTGTAGATGGAAATACTAGTGGATCTAGTATAGCAGGTTGAGTGGTTAAATATTGAAGTGAGTAATTGCTTGATTGATTGAATACTTTATTAGTCAGAAATGTAATCAGCATTGAGGTACAGCCAGACATTAAGGCTAAAAGGATTACACACAAAAGGTCCTGGGGACTTTTTTCCATTGTGGTCCTCTGCATTCAATTCATCAACATAGCATAACAATAACACAAATTTATCATCAACTAATACAAAACACTATTATGTACAAAGGAGAAAAGGGAAAATGTCGGCAGTGAATGTCACCTTCGTTCTATGGGAAAATCAAATTGTGTTTCTTGTGGTCTCCTGATGTTTGAAAGAAGACTAGAAGTAAAATACTTAATACTGTGGTTAAAGGTTGATGCCAACCTGACTAAATTGCATTACCCTGACAGCCATTCATTAATAAAGATCACGACTGTCTATTAATTAGATTCTCCCACATATTAGTTAATTATGTGGGAATTATACAGTTAATTATGTCACAGTGTGAGTCAGGATATTGGAGAGGACCCAAATGCAGGATGGGGCAAAGTCAGGACAGGTCTTATTTAAGTCTTTATTGGCGTCCACAAAGAAGTCCAGGTACAGGCAAAGGCAAAACACTTGAACACAGTCGGAACACAAGGGAAACAACAAGGAGTTTTTCCCAGGTAAATGTGATTTTGAGGCTAGATTTAGGCATAGGCTAATTTCTGTGAGGTTAGGGTTAAGGTTAGGGTTAGGCATAGTGTTTGTAAGGTTAGGGTTTAGGTTCGACCTGGGTGAGGGAGTCCCCAGGGGATCCCCAAATCGATAGGTATTTTGCCGCAGACCCCCAACTGAAAATGTTTTTTGTGCAGTAGGAGACAGTAGGGAAGATGAGAGACAGACAGTGTAGGAGAGATAAGACAGTATAGTAGGAAAGCTGAGAGGGAGACAGTGTAGGAGAGATAGACAGTATAGTAGGACAGCTGAGAGGGAGACAGTGTAGGAGAGACAGACCGTAGGACAGCTGAGAGGGAAACAGTATAGGAGAGACAGACAGTAGGACAGCTGAGAGGGAGACAGTGTAGGAGAGACAGACAGTAGGAAAGCTGAGAGGGAGACTGTGTAGGAGAGACAGACAGTAGGACAGCTGAGAGGGAGACAGTGTAGGAGAGACAGACAGTAGGACAGCTGAGAGGGAGACAGTGTAGGAGAGACAGACAGTAAGAAAGCTGAGAGGGAGACAGTGTAGGAGAGACAGACAGTGTATAGGAGAGACAGACAGTAGGACAGCTGAGAGGGAAACAGTATAGGAGAGACAGACAGTAGAACAGCTGAGAAGGAGACAGTATAGGAGAGACAGACAGTAGGAAAGCTGAGAAGGAGACAGTATAGGAGAGACAGACAGTAGGAAAGCTGAGAGGGAGACAGACAGTAAAGCTGAGATGTGAGTGCAGACCAGTGGTAGGATGTTTTTTTTGGAGGGCATGGTCTGTGAAGCAGTGGTTTTCAAACCTTTCTATATCAAGGACCTCCAAATTAATATATTTGGCCACGGACTCCCACCTGAAAACTATCTTGACCTGGCAGGCAAGGTTTGCACTCTCAACGTGTTTATTATTCACCAAACCCAATAACAAGTGACATCAAAAAACCTACAGTAGTTTAACAACATTAAGTCTGTTCATTTTTCTTTCTTTCTGTTTAATGAATTGTTTTTAAAATATGTTATCTTTATGTTGTAGTAGATCGCGTAGATCACAGTGAGCTTATGGATCGCCTTCGACAGGTTTTAAGTGGTCATATACCACGTCGGTATGCTTGCAGACAAAAAAATGAACTAAACAGATTTTCAAGCTAACAGCAACGCATTTCATCATCACATGCTGTCCTTAAAAGCAGTGCTGGCAAAAGTACTCACATTCTTTACTTTAGGTAAAAGTAGATGTACTCTGTTACAAGTAGAAGACTGGTATTCAAAATGTACTTGAGTAAAAGTACAAAAGTATCGATATCAAAATACACTTAATGTACCAAAAGTAGAAAGTACTCATTATGCAGAAGGTCCCATTCCTCAATATGCTTCGCATGTGAGCTTGTAGATCATCTATTTTCAAATGGCGGAAATGTATAAAGTGCTGAAGTTATGTATGTTTTGTCATAATAATCAATATCTACAAAGTAACTAGTAACTAAAGTTGTCAAATAATCGTAGTGGAGTAAAAGTACAATATTTGCACCTGAGATGTAGTTGAGAAGAAGTAAAAAATACCTGAGTAAATGTACTTGAGTAAATGTCCTTGGTTGAGTAAATGTTTTTAGTTACTTTACATCACTGCTTAAAAGAAGCGATTGCGTCGAAGGCTATTTCAAGGAAACCCAACAGAAAACCTGTACAGTAGTCTAGTTCCCATACGTGATGACTTAGGTGATCACTATACGTCATCGTAAAGTCAAAACCTCCAGGACTCCCTATAGGGCAAGGCATGTGTGTCTCTAGACTGTGGTTTGTGGTGTTCAGATACAGGTTGCAGATGCAGGTTATTTTCTTTTTGCTGTATTATAAATAGCATCATATACATAAACAATAGCATTACATTAGTTATTTAAACCAGGGGTCTTCAACAGGGGGTCCGGGACCCCTAGGGGGTCCCCAGAGTTACTACAGGGGGTCCTCCAAATCTTTGAGTGATATAAACTTTTTTTTCTCCTTTCATATATTAACTATTTGGACCGTCCATATTCTGAGAACTTTAGCTAAAAATAGGCGATCTACAAGCTCACAACGCCTCGCAGTGCAAGCTTTGGTGTGGAGGGGAAAAAGAGCACACTAAGTACAGAGTGAAAGGTCAAGTTTATTAAGTATTGACATTTCAAGAGGTTAAATATCTGAAAACACAAATTGACATGAACCCAAAATACACTGATGATTGTGCTGTCAAACATTGAAACTATATGGAATCTATGAACAGGTTGTGGGGGTCCCTGCTTAATCTCTCTCTCGACTAAGGGGTCCTTGGCCTGAAAACGTTGAAGACTACTGATTTAAACATTTTGAACAGACAAACCGTAATATATAACAAAGCGGGACAAAAAAAATCTAATTCAAATGAGTCAACCACTATATCACACTAATGAGAATTATTTAAAACATAATAATAATAATAATAATTCATTATTATATAAACAACATAGATGTGTATTGTAGATCAGCTGTTTTCAGCTATAGATCGGCTATTTAAAAAAACATACAAAAGTTGTAATATGGAGATCAGATTACAAGGTTTGTGATGTGTTGTTCAGAATGAAAGGTGCATTGAAAGGTAGGCAGAAAGGGGCAGGGACGGGGCAGCCCCTGTGCGACCTCAGGGAGCAGGGAGGGCCCTCAACTCAAACCAGGAGCTGGATTCACATGATTGAAGGAACAAACTAGGTTTTATCTGAATGAGCTGGGGTTTCCTCAAGAGTTCTCAGTGGTGGGAGCCTTGTAAAAAATCCTGTTGAATTGTTAATACAGAGATTCATTGCAGAATTCATTTAAACCTGCATTTTGGTCTAAATCAGTAGTTCTCAAACTTTAAAATGTGTCAAGGTCTCCACTTAACTCTGACAGTATACAAATGAAACCAAATGGATTTAGTTTCATTTGTATACTGTCAGAGTTAAATACTTGTAAAGTTCAATTTAGACCTCCCAAAAGGAACCCAGAGAGTCTAGTTTTTGTCAAGTAACTTGAAAAATAACCATCAAAACCAACGTGAAAAAGAATCCTGATAAAATCGTGTACCGTGATACAGCTTGGGAAAATGGCTTGATATTGTATTTTTCCATATCGCCCACCCCTATAGTGAGCTATTTTCTACCAAAATATATAGAGCTTCAGTGTTTTGATAATCTAAATCCACAAAGCATCGTTAGGGAGTGTGCCTGTTTCAAACGCTATGTTAAAGGTCTTATGACAACATTTTTTATTTCCTGACCTCAATTACACCAAAAAAAAACCTGGCCTTTCAACATCCAGTGTTTCTTCTGTAATCTGTAGTTTTTTGAATAATTTGTCTCTGGACGTATGCATCATCATCCAGGGGAGAATGTGGTTGTAGGGGAGGGTGTATCACCTTTGCTGTGTTTGCATCGGTCCAATGCACCATTTACCATTTACACTTTGGTTGTTGAGTTCACCCTCCTCTACAACAGTTTTTTCAGTTTTCTTTTTGGTTTAATTGAGGTCAGGAAAGCCTCAAAATAAAAAAAAGAACACGAGACCTTCAAGAATAATTAATCACACCTAACCCTTTACTGCTTTGGACGTTCCCGTTCGCCCCAATTTTTACGGCGGCGCGTTGCCAATACGGCTCCTTCTTTTTACCTCTTCTGATGACTGTAAGCTGATGGGGGGTCGCGCCGCCGTGTACTGTATAAACTTCAGAATTAGTTTGAAAATATCAATAGATAATTTTCTATAACATCGCAAAGGTAAGCTGCTTTTTGCTGGCACCAGCCCCAATAAATACATTATAACATCTGGCAGTAGGACAGTTAACATGATGACAAATATGATATTTTTATATGGTCACAATAATCAGCCACCGGACACTTGTGTCTAAAGGCTTGTGATTCAAAGAGAGCTGACTACTGGACATAATGATTGGGACAGCAGCATGACTCTGTGTGATTGGTAGGGTATACGAATAGATCTGATTCTGTCTGCTTGATAGAGAAAGAAAGTATGGTGTATTGCAGGGTTCCCTGATTAGTTTTCCCCAAGGGCCGAATCATGTCTGGGGTACCAAGCCGAGGGCCACAAGGCGACGGTGGTGTTCCCGCTACTCCAGTGACAGTTCAGATATCGTCGTTGTCGGGTGAAAATCTTTATGTCCAAAACCGTTTGTTTTGCATTTATCATTTTGAAAACGATTTAAACTAGTGAAAACAGCCAATCTAGAAGCACACAGGGCGTTGTGTGCTTGTAGATCTGCTGTCAAAAGACACTTATAGAATCGGGTCAAAATTCAAATTTTCACGAGCTCACACGCTGTGAGCTTGTATATCTGCTATTTTTCAATAGTTAAAGTATAAAATAATGATACACAAAATGTGTACCCGTTCTAAATGGGTTAAAAACACCCAAAGGGACGACTATATCTCCTGACAAAGTGTACTTACAAATACATATGCATCGCAATTACAATATTTTATCACCACCAATATTTAATATCAATGGTCTTTTGTCAGGTGTGTGCTCTGAACAAAACACAAATAACTCACATTACCAAATGTAACCAGACGTGCAAGGTAAAACAACAAAATAGGCTTTTTTTTACCGCTTCATAATGAGATAACAGGGAACAAGGAATCCTGACAAATTATACCGGTGGGCCGTTTATAATACAATTTACAAGTGAAGCTGCGGGCCCTATGCAATTCGTCATCCGTCCGCTTTTGGCCCCCGGGCTGCACTTTGAACACCCCTGACCCATGTTGTAACATGTACTTGGTGCTAAACAGATAGTGAACACGTGGACTGGTCTGTCATCATTGGTCATCTTTGCCTTGCTCCTTGGGAGATTCCACCACAGTAACAAAGTAACTAAAGCTGTCAATTGAGTAAATAGTACAATATCGTCGTTGTCGGGTGAAAACCTTGTATCTTCAAAACCGTTTGTTTTGCATTTTTTTCATTTTGAAAATGATTTAAACTAGTGAAAACAGCCGATTTACAAGCACACAACGCCTCGCGGTGCGAAGCGTTGTGTGCTTGTAGATCTGCTGTTTTCACTACTTTTGTGCGACGGCCTTGTATGATGAAGCAGGGCTTTATTGCGAAAGAACATACACTTTTGTACCTTGGAGATACGAGGTTTCCACCCGACAGCGACGATATGTGTCTAGAAGCATAAAGAATTGAGAAGTGGAAATTCTCAAATGAAGTGTAAAGCACAGCACCTCAAGTACAGTCAGTACCTGAGTAAATTAGTTACTTTCTGCTACTGTGAGTGAGCTGGGTTTTCCTGACTGTTTCATGCTGTGTAGCAGGTCCAAATAAGGAGTAGATTTGACACATCAAAAAACACCTAGAAAGAACAGAAAGATGAGAGATGACGGATAGAGAAGTGAATACTGACGATTGCAATGTTCTGCTTTTGTTTTGATCAGTCTCGCTTGTTCCGTGAAACTGAACTCCTTTTCAACCAGTGATGGAATAAGTACTCACATGTTTCACTTGATTAAAAGTATCAATACTGCAATGTAGATGTACTCTGTTGCAAGTAGAAGACCAATATTAAAAATACATTTAAAATATTATTGAATTTTTTTCATTTACTTCCAGCTTATATTTTGCAAAACGCTTCTCAGCTGTGTTTTAGATAATGTTCATTTAAGGATTTGATTATCAAAGTAAAGCAACTTCTTTCCCCCTCCAATAGCCTATTAGCCTATTAGTAGTATTGCGGCTTCCCTGCCATTTATTTGTAACTTAACATAATTCAGTAAACTGAATAACAAACCTGAGACAACTGTGAAGTGGGAACATACTGTATGACACAGAGAGCAGTGTTTAGGTCTAGGGATTAGAAATAGATACCTGAATTACTAGGCTACTTATAATTGCACGCTGGTGTCTTATAAAACAAATGCAAAAAAAAGTATAAAACAAATGCAAAAAGAAAATGTAATTCATAAAATCGCTGATGTTGATGTCCTCACAAGTATAGTAATACAGTACGAACCGCTCTGCGTGTGCGTGCGCATGTGTGTGTGTGTGTTGCTCACAGTGGGGCGTGCGGGGCGTGTTCATGTTCTCTCTCTCTCTCTCTCTCTCTGTCAGAGCAGTGTCTGAGCTCTGGGATTCTGGGGGCTTTCCTCTATGCTACTGCACACGTTTTTTTCTCTCTCACACTCTTTTTTTTTCCCCCCCCTCTGCCTTACTTCCTGGAAGTGACTATAGAGGGAGGAGGGGAGAGAGAATAGTACACACGTCACGCGCACTCACACACATACAGTACACACACACAGAAAGAGAGCGAGAGAGAGAGATAGCGAGGGAAAGAGAGACAGAGAGAGAGGGAAGGAAATATAGTAATAAGGGATTTAAAGAGGTACAGTATAAGCTACACGGAAGGAGAGAGAAAGACAGAGAGAGGGACAGACAGACAGACAGACAGACAGACAGACAGACAGACAGACAGACAGACAGACAGACAGACAGACAGGGCAAAAGAGAGACAGAGAATTAGTGATAAGGGAGAAATATATAGAGAGAGAGACAGCTAGTGGTTTTTAGGGTCAGCCTGCAGTAGTAGATGTGAAAGTGAAAGTAGGATACACCCTTGTTTATCTATGTATACACCATGTTGTTGGCAGAACAGCAGGGAGACGTCGTGAACGTGGGATTTTAACACCAGTACAGACCTACAGGATGGACACCATACTGCTGTGAACTCACTCAACTACTTCCTGTGTGAGTCTGAGTGTGTGTGTGTGTGTGTGTGTGTGTGTGTGTGTGTGTGTGTGTGTGTGTGTGTGTGTGTGTGTGTGTGTGTGTGTGTGTGTGTGTGTGTGTGTGTGTGTGTGTGTGTGTGTGTGTGTGTGTGTGTGTGTTAGCAGCAGGTTGTGACAGGCTGGCAGTGGGTTGACAGACAGGGGCATTAATGTGAAGTTCTTTGCATGGTGTTTTACAGTATGCGTGTGTGCGTGTGCGTGTGCGTGTGTGTGTGTGTGTGTGTGTGTGTTTGTGTTTGTGTGTCTGACCAATGGACACTTTTTTGTTTGGCTCTGCACTGTTAGGTTGTGTTAGTAGTATTGAGTATTTTGCTTGTGTTTGACATGGCGGTGAGATACTTGTAGCACTGACTAGCATTGACTGTTATGGACACTTTTGTTTGACACTGTATTGCTTAAGTATTGCTATTTGATTTTCTAAGTATGGCTGTTACACTTATGAGCGTCGACTGTTTTTGACGCTTTATGTATATATGCTTCGTTCCCTTTCTTTGGTGTACCTTGCTCTTTACTGTACACTGTTCAATTTGTTCTTTTCATACTTTTCTGTAACTTTGTAAATATCCTTAAACTGCTGTGCTGCCTCTGGGAGACGGCACATTTTCTCCCTTGGGATAATATATCTATCTATCTATAGCCTATATCTATTATTAACGTGTGGTTTTGTGTGTGTTTTTACCAGGATCAGTGAAGCTCAGTACAACATGAACATGTATGAGAATGAGGTGAGTTGGCTTCATGTTATCATTCTACACAGTGATACAGTATTTATTGTCGCTGTCATGCAGAAACCTCTTATCTCCATATTCTAACCCAGGGGTCTTCAACGTTTTCAGGCCAAGGACCCCTTAGTTGAGAGAGAGATGAAGCAGGGACCCCCACAACCTTTTTCATAGATTCCATACAGTTTCATTGTTTGACAGCACAATCATCAGTGTATTCATGTTGTGTCATGTCATGCAGTGTTGTTTCAGCCAACATGTCGGATGGAAACCTCATATGTCCTGTTATTTAAAAGCATCCAAAGTAGCAGATCTACAAGCTCGAAACTGCCTTTGTGTGACGCTGTAGTATGATGATAGATAGATACTTTATTGATCGCCAAGGGGAAATTCAGATATCCCATAGCTCAAAAACACATCACAAAAATAGGGACACAGGTTAAAAACTGAGAGGGAATAAACATAAACATAAAAATAAAACATTAAAAAGCATTTAAAGGGTATCCGTGGGGATAATAAAAGTCCTTTGTTATTGCATAGACCCATAAATAACTAATAACCAAAATCATTAGTACAGTTCATAGGCCTATCGAGTTAAAGGGCTCTATTTTGATTGTTTTGAGTACCAGCTCTTATGCCTTAACTTAAAGGCCTGTCTCTTTTTGTCAGAGAGTTCTGACTTTCCGACGTGCAACTTTCCGAACTCTAATTCGGGGTAATGCTTTTCAGAAGATGTGAGTGAAGTCATTTTGTAATTGAACCGGACCTTTCCGACGAAATGTTTGTGGTCAGAGACAGTATGGACAGGCCTCAAAGTTAAGGCATAAGAGCTGGTATTTAAGACAATCAAAATAGAGCCCAAGAGTCTAATAGCGGTCGGGACAAAAGTGTTCTTAAAGCGTTCATTATTGCAAGGCAACGAACGGAGCAGATCCTTGCGCCTGCATTTCTGGCCTTCCTGGATGCTGTGGAGAGGATGACTCACATTGTCCCTACTGGCCTGCCTCTTGTTGTGTGTGCATCTCTCCACGACCAATCTGGGAAGCCATCGTCAAAGAAAGGGCGACACCTATCGGTAGCGACTCTGTGGCTGTCTCGAGAGATTAGCGACTCTGAGGCTGTCTGGAGAGATTAGCGACTCTGAGGCTGTCTGGAGAGATTACTCCACGACAGACTCCAGTGAGTCCAGTCTCTCACCCAGCACTGGGCCAGCCTTCTGCACCGGGCTTGTTCAGTCACTTATAGCATCCTTGTCCATCAGGCTGCCTCCCCGGCAGACTGCGGCTTAGAACAACTTACACTTGTCACTAGCTCAGGGGTCTTCAACCTTTTCAGGCCAAGGACCCCGTAGTTGAGAGAGAGAGATGTGCCAGGGACCCCCACAAGCTTTTCAGAGATTCCAATCATCAGTGTATTTTGGATTCATGCCAATTTGTGTTTTCAGATATTTAACCATTTGAACCGTCAATACTTAATAAACTTGACCTGTCACTCTGTCTGCTCTTTTTCCCCTCTACACAAAAACTCTTTGCCGAAAATAGCCGATCTGCAAGCTCACTGTGAGCTTGTAGATCTGCTATTTTTTGGCTACATGTCTCAGAATATGGACACTAGGGTTCAAGTGGTTAACACATCTGGTGCCAACCCCGAGTTTCCCGAGTTTGTATTGGTACTAGTGCTGTGCCAACCCCGAGTTTCCCGAGTTTGGGCCGTTTTTGAAAAAAAAAATATTTTCGTTTTTTCAAAAAAAAAGAAATTCAAAAAATGTTTTTGGACCTCCAGAAATGTGTTAGGCATGATCGCGATCGCGAAATTGCATGTTTAACCCCCATACCAACCCATCTATACTATAATTTTGCGAATGTCTGAGTGAGTGAGTGAGTGAGTGTCTGTCTGTCTGTCTGTCTGTCTGAAACAGCGTTTCTCCTCAGTGGCTGGAGCAATTGTTCTGAAATCGCATCACCATTAGCATATGAACACACCTAACATAACTGTGAAGCCCGTTTGTCACTTTCACAAATCATATACTGTATATTAGCATTTTTATGGTGTATCTACTATCTATTCTGCATCTAGCATGAGGCACATCTATTCTGCATCTAGCATGAGGCAACATGTTTAACCAGCTCTCTCTCTGTGTGTGTGTGTGTGTGTGTGTGTGTGTGTGTGTGTGTGTGTGTGTGTGTGTGTGTGTGTGTGTGTGTGTGCAGGCAGGCGGGTGTGTGCGCAGGCGGGTGGGGGGGGGGGGGGGGGGGTGTAGCCATTAAACGAAACGGGGGGTAGCCATTAAACAAAACAGGTATTTCTTACATTGATGCTCCTACATAGTATCATGCAAGCACCAGTTAAAGTTACTTTCCATCCCTCATATACTGTATGCACAGTGCACATCCCATAACCCACACACTGCACATCATTTTGGAGCTCATATCTTTGAACGGGTAAGGGCTAGTTCTTTCAAACATGGCAGCCATGTTTGTTTACATCTGAAGAAAACATAATGGCTCATAAATCATGAATGCCTGAACGGATTTCCAAGCGGATTTTTTTGTTTGAAAGCTGTGAACAGCCTGCACACACGTGGTGCATCATCTAGGCATGGGTGTGCACTTTTTACACAATTGCACAATTACATGGAAGTCTATGGTAACCATGGCAACGCGGGACATTGGCCGGAAAAAATCATTGCAACATAAGTGTTAATATAAAAAGGGAGAAAAAAACTTTCTATCACTCAAAGATTTAGAGGACCCCCTGTAGTAACTCTGAGGCCCCCCTAGGGGTCCCGGACCCCCTGTTGAGTACCCTTGCATTAGATAACTGGTAGAACATGTGCAGCAGAATGCTGCACATGTTCTACCAGTCAAAAGACCTGAGGCTTCTCAAGAAGAAGAGCCTACTCAGTGTTCAGAGCCCATGCAGTCCAGTTTCTCATCCAGGTGAACTCCCATGTACTTGTAGGACTGTACCCACTCTATGGCTGTGACAGGCTGAAGAGGAGCAGGCTTGTCCCTGTGATAATCCACCACCATCTCCTTAGTCTTGGAGGTGTTTAGCAGGGGACAGTTCCTTTCACTCCATTCCTGAAGGCCTTCGTCAGGTCCCTGTATTCCTCCCCGTGCCCACCCTTGACACTGGCATATTACGCCACAATGGCTGTATCATCAGGATATTTCTGAATCCTATCCAATTCTGAGTCCACTCAGAATTGATCAAGTGGGGCGTTAAATTTGTGGGGGGAAAAAAGGAAAACACAAAAAGTTTGAATATGGAGATAAGAGGTTTCTGCCCAACGGCGACCGCATGCTCTAGTTCTGTCATGCTATGTTATGTGTCTCTGTTTCCTGCTGATGCATTTGATGACCTGTGATTACATTCATTCATTACAGCTGATGAATTTGATGACCTGTGATTACATTCATTCATTACAGCTGATGAATTTGATGACCTGTGATTACATTCCACCGGTGGACATAAAGACAGAGCCCTACATCCCGGAGACAGGTATACCACTTTACTCACTGTCACAACAACTACAACCACACATACAGTATGGGCGCTTTGGCCCAGTGATTTTGACGACTAAAGCTATGACGAAAAATGTCTGTCGACCTTTTTCACTGACGAAAATGAAATAAGAACTAAATAAAACCTAACTATGATGACTAAAACTGGCACTAAATGTGTTGACCATTTCGTCAACAAATATAAACTAGATTAAAACGCTAGGGAGGGACGAGGGGAGGGACAAGTCATTTTATGTTTGGTTATGCTCGGGTGTTGCACCTTACTGTACTGTAAGGAATTACATGAAGGAAGGTTTGTTATCTGTGTGTTAAAACAATAACAATAACCCTCATAATATGGGGTTTGAGGTATAAAAAGAACCCCTGGTCTAGATCAGTGGTTCTCAACCTGTGGGTCGGGACTCGGGACCCCCAGGGGGGACCCCAAATTATTTTGGGGGGTCCCCAGATGATTATAACGTGAAACATTGTTTTCTCCCTCAACAGTAAACAAACCAACATAACGTTTAAGTGTATAGATAGAGGGTATCTGCACATTTCTAAAGTGACAATTTAAGGATGTTTAATACCTCTAAAATGACACGTTAAACATTGGCCAAATTGTCAAATATCAGAAATTGTGAAAATAGCAGATCTACATGCTCACAACGCCTCGCAAGATCAAATCGCCAGTTAAAATATGATTATTTTGGGGGTTGCGGCCTGAAAAGGTTGAGAACCCCTGGACTAGATGTAGGCCATTACCTGCTACCAATAAACCTGTCACAATCCTATATTCAGGGTTCCCACGGTCATGAAATTCCTGGAAATATTTTGAAATTAGAAAAATATTTTTCCAGTACTGGAAAAGTTTTGGAATTGATGAAGGGTCCTGGAAGGTCCTGGAAAAAAAGCTATGCATTGTCTTTGGTTATTGATTTTGTTAATACCTCTGAAATGACATTGAGGCAGAGATTGGGAAAATAGCCGATCTACATGCTCACAACGCCGTTGTGAGCATGTAGATCTGCTATTTTCACAATAGAAACGTGTTATACAAATTCTGCAACTCTTAGTGCTCGTCAGGGTGCCGGGTCCACAGTTAAAATATGATTATTTCGGGGGTCACAGCCTGAAAAGGTTGAGAACCACTGGGATACCCAGTACCCATACACTACCTGTCTTTGGGCATTGCGCTAGGAGTAAGCGACTTGTTATTGAGCTGAATTATTGTTATATATATATATAGTCCTGGAAATTGGGTTAAATATTCTGGAAAAGTTTTGGAAATTAATTGGTAAAAAATGTGTGGGAACCCTGTATATTCAAATTGGTTAAAGGGAGGACCCGCTGGTGGGCCGGTGGACCACGGCCGCGTCACTCTGACACATACAGTAACCATAAACAAACCCCATACGCCCATATCGGGTTTGTTTATGGTTAAAGAAATTGGTCAGTGACCCACAAATAGGTTGTGACGCACTGTTTGTGATCTAAATGATATAAAACCAGATTATTATGTTCCTCTTTCAGCTCATGGACCTTATATTCAAATCATCGAGGAGCCCAAACAGGTAAGACTGACTAATTGTAACAATCAAATCATTAGAATAATGTTAATGCTTCTACAAAGTAACACATCTGAAAGGAGAGACAGTACAGCCCTCATTTATTTAGATGTTTTGTTTGGTTTTGTTTGGTACCTTCGCAGCGGCCCACACATAAGGAAAACAGTGCTACTGTATAGGCAAATAAATAGCTAAACAAAGCAGAGAAAGCAAGAGTCATGAGTCAAACAGAAGCTTAGGAAGATTTGCTCACGAAAACAAAGTTATGTTTTCATAAGTGGACTTTGGATGTTTTTTTATTAAGTCCACCGGATACAAGCAGTTGCTCCTAAGCTGTTGACAGCCAAGCGGTAGGATTTACCTAACGCCACCTGGGCGTACAGTGTGCGCATTGTGTCACATGTAATCAGATGACCTTTAGAAGAGGAGCAGGAAGCAAGGGCAGAAATTCCACAGCTGTCAACAGGTGCATGACGCGGCGCAGGTTTCCCCCTGCCTTCCAAGAGGAAGGAGAGGTTGCACTCTGCAGGGGGCGACGGTGGCGTTCCCGCTACTCCAGTGACAGTTCAGATATCGTCGTCGTTGGGTGAAAATCTTGTATGTCCAAAACCGTTCGTTTTGCATTAATCATTTAAAAAATGATTTAAACTAGTGAAAACAGCCGTTCTAAAAGCACACAACGCCTCGCACCACGAGGCGTTGTGTGCTTGTAGATCTGCTGTTTTCACTACTTTTGTGCGACGGCCTTGTATGATTTGCGAAAGAACGTACACATTTGGAGATACGAGATTTCCACCTGACAACGATATACAACGACAACGATATACTAGTGTTGATGCTGCTCTTATACCACCATTATTACTGGGGTTGGTGTGGGCCAGACAGTAGCCCCCCGCGGGCCGCCTATTGGGGAAGCCTGCTGGTGTGGTGCAAGGATAGGAGGATGGGAAACACGTGACCACCAGGCATGCGCCTTGACGCTCACAATGGGTTCCAAAACTCGCACCGGAAGTTCTATGAAATACATGACAGTGAATGGAGCTGAGCTAAACCAGCTCATGAACAAACACTATTTATAAACGACTGAGACCTTTGTCATAAAATCTGTTCAGGAATATAAATGAAAACATATCACAGGTATTTTTTTTTTTTACAATCACTTGCTTTTCGATGTGCAGAGTACATCATGAAATAATAATAATAAATAATAATAGTTTTTGTCTTGGAAGTATCGCAAGATACTTGGCACGTTTAGGTACATACTTTGTGCTCTTTAGATACCGCTGTAAAATGACACAGTGCACACATCGAAAATCAACACAACAGAATAAAATGTGTGACATGTATTCTTTTATTTTCCAGAAGCAATTACTTTACAAAGGTCTCAGTCATTAAGAAATAGTGTTTGTTCATGAGCTAGTCCACAGTCCAAGCTAGGCTTCAATTGACTCCAGTGCAGTCCACCGAACTTCCAGCTGCAGTTTGGCACCCATGGTGTGATAAATTTGCCGTTTGGAATTGTGAGATAACGAAAATGACGTTGGTGTCTCTTCCTTCTAAAAATTCCTTGGAGTGGTGGAAGAAGTACTTTACTTAAGAAGTAGCAACAACACAATGTAGAAATACTCAAATGCTAACCCTAACCCTAACTAAAGTGAAAGGCCTGTATTTAAGATTTGACTTGACTACTAAAGTATGGGCATCAGCATTGCTCAGGGGATAAACTGAATCATGACCTTCAGGTCAAACCTCGGGTCAGAACTTGTGTCTATAGGTGAAACATGACCTTTGACACGATCTAAATAGAAGAACAGGGAGACAGAATACAAATTGTATAAGCTGTATTGTATAAACATACTTTACCATACAGAGTGGACGAAATGACATTTCATTCATTAAACATGTGACTTAGTGCTGCTTTAATTGGCTAATGTTTGTTTTGTAATAATAATCTAAATTTCAAAAGAAAAAAAAACAACAACAACAACAACAACATTATAACAATAAATAGTTGTAATTGTAGTGGAGAAGTACAAATCATTGAAAAATAGGCATACTCAAATCCTGTATTCAACTTGCCCAGGAACATAAAAAGTATAGTACTTGAGTAAATGTACTCAGTTATTTTCCACCACTGGTTGTTGACACATGACGGAAAGTCCTGGCTTTAGGAAGTGACATTTCCAGTAATAGTGGTGTGGAGTTTACACGTGTGTGTGTGCGTACAGTTTTATATCCTGATGATGATACTCCACAGTAAGGATATTGGATTAGGTTTGAATAGGAAACATATTTTGAGGATCTGGAGAAAAAAGTAACTGCAAAAAAAAAATATATATATTATATAGGCTATAGCATGAGAAAATAGATCTAGAATGTATTATGAAAGTATATTACCATTGTGATTTCCAGTATACGTTTCACATATTGAAATGTCCTTACACTATGCGTATATATTCACAATTGCCAAGTCCGCTTTATTATAACAACAACAACTTTGGGCTGAAGTCACTTGCAGTTTGCAGTTGACGCAACTGTCACTTTGCCTTTGTTTGTTTTTTGGAGAGAGAGAGAGAGAGAGTTGCTTCTCTTGGGCTTGTTTACATAGACCTGGTTTCTTGTTTCTCTTGTGAAATCTGGCCGATGGGATGCAGTACAAGTACAACTACAGTTAGGCAAGGCAAGGCTCATCCAGTATACAGTAGGACTGGATGAGCTGCAACAGCTACAACCAGTCGCTACATTTTGAATTCCGGACTTTTACTTGTAACAGTGTTTTTACATTGCAGTATTGATACTTTTACTTCAGTAAGTACTTTTTCCACCACTGGTTCTAAGTGTTGAGCCAAGTCACTGGTTACGTTTAAGCCCAATAATCTCATGAAATGTGTGTGTGTGTGTGTGTGTGTGTGTGTGTGTGTGTGTGTGTGTGTGTGTGTGTGTGTGCGTGTGCGTGTGCGTAGAGAGGGTTCAGGTTCCGGTACGAGTGTGAGGGCCCCTCCCACGGCGGGCTCCCGGGGGCCTCCAGTGAGAAGAACAGGAGGACCTATCCCACAGTGAAGGTCAGTCCACATTTCTGCCACCACGGACATACACAATCAGTACACAAAGTCATGAAGTGATGGCCCTAAATGACCATTACAGGTCTGTAACTCTGAGAGGGTACAAACGGAACCAAATGGAAGACCCGTTCCATTTGTACACTCTCAGAGTTACGGGGTTCTTGAAAATAAAGCGTTTGAGAACTGCTACCAGTGGACTTAATATGCCAATAGACTTTAGGCCATGGACACATTTTGTCCGTGTACAGTCACATTGATGACCCCTATCTGTGGGTTATTCTAGACACAGGATGCCTCCATTCGTCACGCTGTGACTCATTGTACATAATAGTGTTTGTATGTGTTGATGACATGTATTATTGATCCGGAATCAATGGGGGGTACATTTACTGTAATACTTTTTTTGTCATTATCCTCGCAACATAATCACTAAAATATCATCACTGTTGGGCAGAAACCTCGTATCTCCAAGTTTCAAATGTGTACGTCTTTTGGTAAAGCAAAGCCCTGCTTCATCATACAAGACTGTCGCACAAAACTAGTGAAAACAGCCGTGTGCTTGTAGATCTGCTGTTTTCACTGGTTTAGTTAATTTTATAGATGATAAATACAAAACGAACAGTTTTGGATTCCACAGTTTGGTTTCCACCCGACAACGACGATATGCTATAAATATAAGGTGCTGGGAGTGAAAATTATAATGTAGGTGTGCCTCGGATTAAAACAAATATTCATGGGGTGCCCTGAGACAAAAAAGTTTGGGAACCCCTGCTCTATGGCATGAGTAATCAATAGGGGGAAAAAAGGTATTTTTGGGCGTGAACTACTCCTTTAATGTCTGACTGTATCACTTGCTTTTTACATTTCTGATTAATATAGTATTCAATCAATCTCTCTCTCTCTGTCTGTCTCTCTCCCTCCCTCTCTCTCTATGTCTCTCTCTCTCTCTCTCTCTCTCTCTATGTCTCTCTCTCAGGTCAATAACTATGTTGGTCATGCACGGGTGGAGGTGCAGCTGGTGACTCACTCGGACCCTCCTCGCGTACACGCTCACAGCCTGGTGGGACGACAGTGCACGGACAATGGCACGTGCACGCTGGACGTGGGCCCCAACGACCTCACTGCATCGTTAGTAGTCACTCACATCACACAGCGTGCATGCGCACGCACACACACACACACACACACACACACACGCGCGCGCGCGCGCGCGCGCCACCATTGATCCCCTTTTGAACGTTAACCTTGTTAATTGTACCCCTAAAACGGTCCAATTAATTAGCTGTCATTAGCTGCATTTCCATAAAGCCTTTTTATGTGCATTTTGGCTTTTGCGCATAAATCTTTGAATGGAAACAAGTTAAACAACTGAAAATTCAAAAAACTATTCATTTTTTGCAAAAACACTTTTACGCTTTTATCAAATAGACCAAATGCACAAATGGAGAATGGAAACAATTAGAGAATAGGTTTTGAATTAACATGCATTGAACTTGTGGGAAGTGGTTCAAAGCAGTTGTCCTCAAAAGTAAAACCATTCGTCATTATTATCCGTCACAACAGTCGCATCCGTAACAAGCTGTGAGCTTGTATATCACAGCTGTTCTTGTGCACAATGCCGTTGCAGGGGTGAAGTAGCCAATATACTTATCTAGATGAAATCTATAGGCTGAAAAGCCCTGGGTTAGAGTGTCTTGTAATAATGATACAAATCTACAAAAAAGTCACAAAAATGTGTCTCACTTGACTGGAAAAATAGCGCCATCGGCTTATTTCATTTTAACTATATCCCAAGAATCGCATTTTATCAGTGGATGGTAACAGGCAAAATGCACATTTTCTTTTTTTCGACTTTCTGATGATTCGCCTCCTATTTTCGAAAAGGCTTTATGGAAAAGCAGTTATTCTCTGTGTGTGTCTCCCTCCCTCTTGAAAGTTTCATTCAGTCACTGGTCGGTGTTTCCATTGAGCAATGTCAGTGTGTGATGGTTTTGGTCATGTTTAAAGACGTGGTTGTTGAGTCTTTTCATAATTCATAATAGGAAGAGCAGTTTACTCAAGCAGATTATTGTTCAGAACTCAAAATGGGCCAAAAAATAAGTGATTTTAAAGTGTGGTCAGAGTGTCAAAGTGCAGTATAAAATACTGGTTAACGGTGATAAAAATCTAAAAGTGACACAGTTGCTTTCCTGGAAAAAACGTAATTGATAGAATAACTGCTAAGAAAATTACCCATATCTGCATCCCTAATCTTTGGCTGTGTTCTCTGGTACAGCTTCAGCAACCTGGGAATCCTCCATGTGACCAAGAAGGGAGTGGTGGAGGTGTTGAGTAAGAGGCTGAAAGAGGAGAGGAGGAGGCAGAAAGGACAGCACTACCATTTCAAAGGTACCATGACAATCTGTATTTATAATATTCATTCATTATCGATCATGCTACAACAAAACTATCAAAAGTAGCAGGTCTGCAAGCTGGAAACGCTGCGCACGAAGCAACATGTTTTGAGCTTGTAGATCCGCTACTTTTGCTATTTGTAAATTTGAATCCTGAAAAGTAACAGTTTTGGACATATGAGGTCTCCCCCCAAAAGACACCGTGTACATTAGGACCCCCATTTGACAAGCTGGAGTAAAACACTTCTTTATTGAGAAATATGGACTGACACATCCAGAGGAGGTTGCAAATAGATAGAGAACACTTGGACCAAGAAGAGAAGCACCTTATATTTTGGATTTGTGCATGTTTCAAGCAGTTACAGGACCAGACGGCCTCACCAACAGGCCTCCCCCTCTCGCCGCTATAACTCATGTAGAGAGAAAATGTCTTCAAAATAAAAGTACTCTACAAGAGTTCTAATTTATGGCTAAGAAAACTGTGTGTGTGTGTGTGTGTGTGTGTGTGTGTGTGTGTGTGTGTGTGTGTGTGTGTGTGTGTGTGTGTGTGTGTGTGTGTGTGTGTGTGTGTGTGTGTGTGTGTGTGTGTGTGTGTGTGTGTGTGTGTGTGTGTGTGTGTGTGTGTGTGTGTGTGTGCGTGCGATCCCGAACAGAAGCAGAGGAGAGTGGCCTGCTGAGGGAAGCCAAGGAGCTTGGGAAGATCATGGACCTGAACATAGTGAGGTTAAAGTTCACGGCATACCTGCAAGACAGCAATGGAGGCTTCACCAGAGCCCTGAAACCTGTGGTGTCCAACCCCATCTACGATAGCAGTGAGTTACACTAACTAGTACTAGTTAACCAACCCCATCTACGATAGCAGTGAGTTAATGTATACACTAACTACTACTAGTTAACCAACCCCATCTACGATAGCAGTGAGTTAATGTATACACTAACTACTACTAGTTAACCAAACCCCATCTATGATAGCAGTGAGTTAATGTATACACTAACTACTACTAGTTAACCAACCCCATCTACGATAGCAGTGAGTTAATGTATACACTAACGACTACTAGTTAACCAAACCCCATCTACGATAGCAGTGAGTTACACTAACTAGTACTAGTTAACCAACCCCATCTACGATAGCAGTGAGTTACACTAACTAGTACTAGTTAACCAACCCCATCTATGATAGCAGTGAGTTAATGTATACACTAACTACTACTAGTTAACCAAACCCCATCTACGACAGCAGTGAGTTAATGTATACACTAACTAGTAGTACTACTAGTTAACCAACCCGATCTATGATAGCAGTGAGTTACACTAACTAGTACTACTACTAGTTAACCAACCCTATCTATGATAGCAGTGAGTTACTGTATACACTAACTAGTACTACTACTACTACTACCTCATCTACAAAACCGTCATTAGAACATGGAGGGTTCCCGAAGGGTTCCCAGTTCGAATCCGGGTTCCCCCAGAGTTAACTCTGAACCCCTAGTTGCTCCCGGTGAGCAGGTCGGTGGCTTGCATGGTTTCCTCCACCATCGGTGTATGTCATGCCTTTCTAGCTTTATTTTATTTCAGATTATTTATTCAATCCTAATCCCAAATACATTCTTTAATCCCCTCTCTCTCCTCCAGAGTCTCCCAATGCGTCCAATCTGAAGATCTCTCGCATGGATAAGACGTGTGGGTCTGTGCTGGGAGGAGACGAGATCTTCCTGCTCTGCGACAAAGTCCAGAAAGGTGAGCAGCAGCAGCACATCAACTGGACACAATGGACACTCGCCAAAAATAAAAGTGGTGGAAAAAGTACTCACATTTTGTACTTGAGTAAAATTATCAATGCTGCAAATTGACTTGAGTAAAAGTACAAAAGTATTGGAGTATTACAAAAAGAAGAAAGTACTAATTGTGCAGAATGTCTTTTTTTCAAATGTACTGTATAGAATTCTTCTCCAAACATGTTTCTTTCTTTTACCAAAAATTGCAGATCTACTGTACAAGCAAAGAGAGTAAAGTTCCTGTATTTAAGCTTCTGTTTTGCAGTTTATTTTAATCTGTAACTGTTTAAAACATCTTGTTTGCACTTCTAAACATATACTGTATGTAGTAGGAGCAGCATTGCATTAGTAGCGGCATTGGAATACATTTGGGTCACATTATTGCCCCTTGTATCTGTTATGTGTAAATGATAATCAGTTACTGCAACTGATTTGACAATGACTTACATTTGAACTGATCTCACACTACATGGATGGTCTGTCTGATGTATTGTCTGTGCCATATACTGTATGTCGTGTTCCAGATGATATAGAGATCCGTTTTTATGAGGAAGAGGAGGAAGGGGGATGGGAGGCCTTTGGAGACTTTTCACCCACCGACGTTCACAAACAGGTAGAGAGGGAGTGTGTGTGGTGTGTGCGTCTGCGTGTGTGTGTGTGTGTGTGTGTGTGTGTGTGTGTGTGTGTGTGTGTGTGTGTGTGTGTGTGTGTGTGTGTGTGTGTGTGTGTGTGTGTGTGTGTGTGTGTGTGTGTGTGTGTGTGTACCAGTCCATCTCCTGGTAAACATCAACAAACGCCATCCTCTCGTCCTCGTTCCTCAGTATGCCATCGTGTTCAAGACTCCTCCTTACCACAGCACGGAGATTGAACGGCCGGTCACCGTCTTCCTCCAGCTGAAGAGGAAGAAGGCAGGGGACAGCAGCGACCCCAAGCAGTTCAC
The DNA here is from genome assembly GCF_963921795.1 of Nannobrachium achirus. Lineage (NCBI taxonomy): Eukaryota > Metazoa > Chordata > Actinopteri > Myctophiformes > Myctophidae > Nannobrachium > Nannobrachium achirus. Next base: position 11,417,329 of record NC_137833.1, on the reverse strand, counting down.
CTACGTACCCCAGGTTCAAGGTATGCATACTTTACAAACAGTTCACCTACGTACCAAAGGTTCAAGGTTTACAAAGAGTTCACCTACGTAGGCTGCCACAGGTTCAAGGTATTGATACTTTACAATCAGTTCGCCTACAGGGGAGACGCAACGTCATGAAATAAGCTAAGCTTCTTTTTGAGCGGTGGTCACACCGTCTCCATAGCGTGGCCGTTTGTGTATCCGTGTATGTATGTATGTGTGTGTGTCTGTATGTGTGTCTGAGGTGTATGTAACCTGAGTACCTCTGGGTGACCAGAGAAGTGTTGGCCTGAGTGAGCAAGTATGGCTCACACTCTCTCACACACACACACTCTCACACACACACGCACGCACGCACGCACGCACGCACGCACGCACGCACGCACACACGGACTGCCGTCACCCCAGGGTGCCCCGTCACCCACTTTGAAAACCCCTGCCATACGGGTCCATTTGGTTTCATTTGTACTATTTCCATTCCATGTGTACACACTCAGTGTTATGGGGGTCCTTGCAAATAAAACAATTGAGAACCACCAGTACTAGAGGACTCCTAATGTGCCATAGTGTCATACATACAGTAGTAAATAAGTAAATATTCTGAAGAAGACCTGGAGACTTGACATTCAGTAATTGGGTCTTATGGTGAATTATTATAACTAGACCTTACCCGTTCGAATATATGTGCTGCAAAATATGTGCAGAGTGTGGGTTATGGGGAAAGTAACTGTAACTGCATGGTGCGTGCGTGAGAATATGTGGGAGCATCATAATGTAAGGAGCAGCCCATGGAGGAGTGTATATGTATGATGGATACAAATAATTTAACAGCTAAATTAGGTGAATAGAAGTATGAGGATGTATTTGCTCCACATAATGTTTCTATACCCGTTGGAAGATGAGACACACATCACCCGTTGCATGCGTGACCCATGCAGAGAGAGAGAGAGAGAGACTGCAAGTTTGTTTTTATGATTCCGCCCTCTACTGGGCTGTATTGGTCACTGCAGTATAATGCATTTTGTGACCTACTGACTGACTGACTGACCTCTCTCTCTAATTATAGTATGGATGGTGTGTAAAAAAGAAAATCTAGAATTTGCCGCAGACAACACCAAGTCTTGCCACTCACACATTTCTCCATGTGCGGACATGTTGTGATGACCCGGCTGACGTTATGTCATCAACCTAATACACACAACAGCGTTGCATCATGCTGTACCACCCCTCCTTGCACAGGTTTGGCTGGGTAGCCGTACACGTTAAAGACTTCTGTTTGTGGTTGTTTTCAAAGCTGTGAAACCACAACGAGTGTGTTTCCCCCTCAGACGTGTGAATTAGGCTGGCTGCACCTACTCACCGGATGCTTTGTTACCAAGCACAGTCAAGGAAAAGACAAACATTACTGGGGGAAACTTCACAATGTGAATACATGTTTCTCACTTTCCCACTTCCTCTACTCTCTCACTTTTCATTATTTGTATTAGTCTGTTATCGTCCTCTTCTCTTCCTTCCGTTCAGTACAGGGTTGTTCGACGTCCTTCCATTGGCCATAAGAGATTGTCCTACTTTTCCATCCTTCAACAATTCACTTTAGTATAGAAATATATATTGCCCTCTAAAGCACTGTCATTTTTGTGCAATAACATCAGAGCCAAGCCAAAGCATTTGTCTTAGCCTTAAATAGATATACTGTATTTATTAAGGTGCTCACTGGCAGATGAGTCAGTAGGATACAACTGCAGTGACGACACAGAAATGTGTGTGGGGAGGAATTAATTGGCACAATGACTAAATTGGGTAAAAAAAATGACTGCCTACTAAATTGGGGGGGGGGGGGTTCCCTATGTAATGTAAGGAAATTCTATATGTTTTGCAGCTGCAGCTGTAAATGAGCATTTTGGTAAATCCGGTGTATTTACGTTGCATTGATATGCATCGTTCATTAATAGGCGGCGTCCCGTCAAAAAATAAACACGTAAAATTAACGTTTTCTCTCCCCGTCTCTCGGGCAGATAAAGAGGAGGTGCAGAGGAAGAAGCAGAAGCCCCTCCCCCACTACGACCCCTGGAGAGGAGCAGGAGGAGGAGGGAGAGGGGGAGCGGGGACCTTTGGGGGAGGAGGAGGAGGAGGTAAGAAGTCATGAATGAGCAATAGTATTATAGTGTCAAATTACAACTAAGTTGTTCAGCCAGACAGCCAACGGCGAAGTATGTCGATCAGCTAAACAATCATCCCGAGTAGCGAAACAATTCACCCTTTGCCAAGTCCTGCCCGTTGTCCCATCCCTCTTCACACCCATTGGTTGCTGTGTCTTGGTGGAACACTCGGTGGGACACTCCATCCACTACCGTTTTAATTCAGTTGCTTCGTATTGTTATTCTGTGTGTTCAATTCTAATTTCAAACTTGGTTTCAGTAAAATGGAGCTGCTCAGTGGCAGTATAGTAGTGACTCAAAAAATGCAGAACCAGGGCGGGACAAGGCAGAAAGAGCCTGCTGGTTGGTCAGTCAGGGACCAACCAGACCTAACAAAGGGTGAATTGCAAATTTTGCTTGTTTTTCTTGCCGATCTACAAGCTCAAAGCATCATCGGCTCGCACACAAAGCCAAGCGAAATGATTCGTTCACTGAAATGAACGGGATTGCCCATCTCTATTCCCCAGCAGGGTTCCAGTTCAACCAGCAGATGAACGGAGGAGGAGGAGGCGGCTTCTACTCGGGGGGATTCACTGGCTACACGGGAGGGGGAGGGGCCCAGATGGCAGGCTCCGCCCCACAGCAACAACAACAGAGCACAACAGAGACTTCAGGACAGACCGGCTCGCTTTTACAACAACAGCTGCTGCAAATAGGTATAATAAGACTAGACTATAGCAGGGGTCTTCAACATTTTCAGGCCAAGGACCCCTTGAGAGAGCTGAAGCAGGGACCCCCACAACCTTTTCATAGATTCCATATAGTTTCATTGTTTGACGATCATCAGTGTGTTCTGGATTCATGTCAATTTGTGTTTTCAGATATTTAACCACTTGAACCGTCAATACTTGACCTTTCACTCTGTACATTATTTTTGGTGGTCACAGCCTGAAAAGGGAGAACCACTGGCCTAATACATCTCAAAATGAGGGTCCTTGAAATAAAAAATAAAAAAGTTGCTTTAGCAATTTACAATTTAGGCATTCAACAGATGCTCTTAATCCAGAGCAATAGGGGTGTGCATCTCTCCCTTACAGGACCATACGCTATGCATCTAGATGCATGGGCTACCATACGATTCAGGGCAGACATATTTTGAATACAGATAAGTTTGGTGCAATTTGAATCAGTAATCATGAGTTATCCATAATAACTCAACCCCTCTCTCTGTGTGTCCATGTGTCCAGCGGCCACTCTCCACAGCAGAGCCACGCAGACGGCCAGACAGACAGCCGGGGCGCTGCTGCACTACTGTAGCACCGGGGACGTCCGGGTCCTTCTGGCAATCCAGAGGCACCTATGTGGGGTCCAGGATGACAACGGAGACACGTGAGTCCCATCTCATGTCACTGCAATGGTTGTATGTAAAGCAGTGTTGTTGAGCCGTGTGCTTATGTGTCCACAACCTTTAATCTCTTGTCTCAGTCGATCTGATTTGGATTTTGGTTGGTAAAGATATCTTTTGGTTAATCAAACTTATATTGCTTATTGATATAATGTTTGCCGAGATCATTCTATGATCACAGATCAGATCTCAAAGTAATCTGAATCCTGTATTTTGGTTTTGAATGACGAATCCAAATCTGATCCACTACTCCAGGTAAAGATGAAAAGTGATTGATTGGACAGTGCCGGTGTAAAGACATTTTTGATCACCACACATGAATAATGAATGGTGGATAGCAAATCGTCTAAACTTACTTTCACAACTAAATAATGTCAATAAGAATAAGCCAAGCTGAAAGTTTTGAGCTGATGGATTGTGATTTAAAACATTCTTTCAACAATCAAATCGTCACGTCGTAGGTTGGAAACCTTGAGAAACTAAGGATAGTTTGTTAATCAGTGTGACATTGTGTGCTGTTCCTTCCCACAGTCCTTTGCACTTGGCCATCATCCACCAGCAGCATGGAGTCATTCTGCAGCTCATACACACCCTGCTGAGCAGCCAGCAGCACCGAGTCCTCAACACCTGCAACCACCTCAGACAGGTAACTAACTCTTTACTAACTCTTTACTAGCTCAACACCTGCAACCACCTCCGACAGGTACAGTAACTCACTCTTTAGCTCACTCAATCACAGTAAATCACCTGCAACAGATGATAGCTCCTTAACTGCAACTCCTTACCAACTGCCTTTTACACATATTTCTTTCTGAGGTTAAGATTAGGAATAAGGTTAGGTCCCTTCCCCTCCCACTTTTTTTGTCTCTGTATTGATAGTTGTGCTTAAGTATTGCTATTTGCTTTTTTTTTTAAGTATGGGTGTTACAATTATAAGCGTTTACTGTTTTTGACACTTTATGTATATATTCTTGGTTCCCTTTCTTTGGTGTACCTTGCTCTTTTTTCTTTTCATACTTCTCTGTAACTTTGTAAATAACCTTAAACTGCTGTGCTGCCTCCGGGCGACTGACTTCCCCCCTAAAGGTATCTATCTATCTATCTATCTGTATCCCTCAGACTCCGCTCCACCTGGCGGTGATCACCAGACAGGTGAAGGTGGTGGAGGTGTTACTGCGGGCGGGCGCGGACCCCACCCTGTTGGACCAGGACGGGCGCAGCCCGCTCCACCTGGCCGCCATGGGCGGAGACGAGGCCCTGCTGCGCCCCCTGCTGGCACACCTGGGAGAACGACACGCTCACCTGGTCAACAGCGCCGACTACCATGGTGAGCAGAACGCAACAAGAAAAAGACAAAGCGTCCACTGTGACCATTGTGGTCCATTATATAGAACGGGTACACATTATTGTGTATCGTTATTTTATGCTTTAACTGTTGAAAAATAGCAGATATACAAGCTCACAGCACGGCACCGTGCTGCGAGCTTGTAGATCTGCTATTTTTAAAAAATCGTGACAATTAGAATCTTGACACGATTCTATAAGTGTCTTTTGAATCCTTCTAAGGTTTTTGTTAATACCCTATGTTTCTATATCAGCAATCTGGCTGGCCATCGTCAAAGAAAAGGTCCTTTTCACTTAACTGGAGCTCAGTTAGTCTGTTTTTGAGAGACTACTATGTCAGTGGTTCTCAAATGTTTTCATGTGAAGGACCCCCAAAATGATATTTATTTGGCCACGGACCCCCATCTCAAAATATTTAGTTCCAGGGACCCCCCCAGAAGCAAAATTTGAGTTACAAACGTTCGCTTTGAAAATACATATAGTCAAAGATTTGCACACATATTCCCGACTTTTTCCAAAAAATAGCAGATCTACAAGCTCGCAGCGCGGCACTCGGTGCCGCGCTGTGAGCTTGTATATCTGCTATTTTTCACTGGTTAAAGCATTCAATAATTCTAGGCCTAAATGGGTTTTAAACAGGTTTGATAAGGACTGAAACCTCTGTCTCTCTCAGGCCTGTATCCCCTGCACCTGGCTGTGAGGAGGGGCGGGGAGCGAGCGCTGCGCCTCCTGGTCGAGGGCGGGGCCAAGATCAACGCACCTGAGCAGAAGGGCGGAGCCTCTGCCCTGCACCTGGCCGTCAGGGACAACCTGTTCAAGGTGGCCTGCTTCCTCATCACCGAGGTGAGGGCGGGCGCACGCACGCACGCACGCACGCTCGCACGCACGCACGCAACCACTAGGGATGGGACGATAAGCAATATTATCGTTTATCGTGATAAAAAACCACTCACGGTAATCGTATCGTGGAGATTTAATTCATCGTGATATCGTCCTCCGTCATGCACTGGGATCAATTCACCTTTTATTTGCAAAGCTGCATATCCGGTACCACTTAAACCTTCTATAATTAATCGAAATTCGTTTTTGAACTATAATTCGAATATTAAAGAAATAGATTACATTCGAATACTTAAATTACTATTCGAATGTAAAAAATCAAACCTCGGTTCGAAGTGGAGCGGTGAATTTGAGCAGTTCCAGGTAAATATATATATATATATATATATATATATAATTGAATATTGAATATACATATTTTGGGGACCTCTCTGCGGGTCTTGACCCACAGATTGACAACATTAACCTCCCGTGGCAGGGGGAAGAGAATAGAATAGTCCCTGACTTTTTTTTCACCAATTTATATATTGACATGTGTCAATTCTTGATTGCCCGTGGCTCGCTACGGTGGCTGCATGCTTCGTGAGCCTCCACTCTAGCGGCTATCACGGGTGTGTGTGTGTGTGTGTGTGTGGTAAAAGTCTGCGCATGCGCAGATGCCGCCGTGCTGACCAACACAATTTGGACACACACGCCGTGCTGACCAACACAATTTGGACACACAAAGCCACACAAAGGGAGCTGTGCTAGCACACCGCTCCAAAAAATAAAATAAAATAAAAAAGTTTTTCCTGACCATCCATTGCGAAAACAAATGCTTTCATCATGTCACAAATGATCAACAGTTACGTTTGAGTGCATGGCATGCACTGCACAGTGCAAACACAGAAGGTTATGCCATGAGCCTAATCCTCCATGTACACACTCGGTCTGTGTGTGACACCCGACACCATTGTTCAAGACAAGCCCATAAGCTTCACTTGAAAGTAACGTTGTCTCAAAGACATTTGGTTACACCCACAAGAACCTTTGTTGAGATCCAATGAAGAGCTCTCTTTGATCAATGGTTCTCAAACCTTTCTTTTTGTCAAGGACCCCCATAAATGGATATGTATTTGTCCACAGACCCCTATATTAAATGGTTTTGTACCCTCATTTTGTACAAGATTTAGGTTGTTAAAATGTTTCAAAAAGATTGCAAGATGTTTGAAAATGGCAGATCTACAAGCTCACAATGTGTCGCACGCTGTCACGGTCAGTTTCATGGTCAGTATCATGGTTAGTTGTGGTCAGTATCATGTCAGACATGATCATGTCAATGATACTGACAATTGATTGATCGAAAGTTCGGCCATCAGTGGTCCAGGACTAGGACCCTCAAAAAAAAAAGAAAAAAAAAAAATCCTCATTAACACATCGGACGCCCACGTGGTTTTGATGTCTTAATTTGCTGGTGCCCATGGCAACGCGTCAAACGCGTCATTTTACCTACCGGCGAGAGTACTGGCGAGAAAGGTAATCTGAGTAAATGTAATCCGAGTATGTCCTGTTTATTTCGCGAAAATGTTTTCTTTCAGTCAGGACCGTTTTTTTATCATTTCTAAGCCACAGTGTTTGTGTTACGGCATGTAGAAGAGGCTGCCGTTTTGAGAAAAAAATGAAAAAAGGAAGAGAATCCGGAGAAAACAGCATTTTTGTGCAGCCGCTAAACAGGAAGTCAACGAGACACACAGCACGTCCGGGTGACGTAATTGCGCGCTGCATGTTGGGAAATGGAGTTTGTTTCATCACCGCGGTAGCCAAGTGCAGTAGCTACAGTACAGTATAGTTTACTGTACAACGCGTCAAACGCGTCGTGGGCCTCCAGCGACATCAAAGAAATTGACTTGTAGACACCACGTGGGCATCCGATGTGTTAAGGTCCGGGTGCCTCCAAACAACACTGAACAAACAGTCTGTGTTTGCGTGGGATTTCTGCCTCATTGCTGCTGCAACAGTGCCATCTAGTGGTTGGTTCTGTAATAACAGTGACTCCCTCTCTCTGTCCTGACCTGTGCAGCTGAAGGCTGATGTGAATGTGTGCACGTTTGCTGGGAACACACCTCTACACCTGGCCGCCAGCATGGGCTCTCCTACACTCTGCTCCATGCTCATAGCTGCAGGTCAGTATCACACAAGCATGCAAGTAATAATAATAATAATAAAATAATAGATTGAATTTATATAGAGCCTTTCAAAACCAAAGGACGCTTTACATCAAAAGCAATGAACAACCAACATGCATAGAACGGGGCACGGTGGTGCAGTGGTTAGCACTTCGCCTCACAGCCAGAAGGTCCTGTGTTCGATTCCCGCCGGGGGAAGCTGTGGGTGCTGGGGGCGTGTTCCTCCACCCGCGCCATCAGCACCCACACCCTAGGTGGGGTTGGTGATAGGGCCTTTCTGTGGTGAGTTTGCATGTTCTCCCCGTATCTCCTTGGGCATAGGACCCCACACAAAAACATGCAGTAGTCCTGGTTTCTATACTACCTCCCCCTAGCCAGCCGGGTGCTCCCCAATGTCCCCTGGTGCGGCAGGGGGAGAGCGGAAACCAGGACTACAGGTTAGGTAGTCACCGGGTGAGAAAAAATGGGTTGCAAAACCGTGGGATAAAAAACATAAAAAAAAACAAAACATGTATAGAACCTTTTTTGTGGGCGTAAGTGGAGAACACAGAACCTGGGGATCATAGGAGCTTTTTTGGGTGAGTGGGGAACATAGAACCTTTTTTGTGGGGGTAAGAGGGGAACATAGAACCTTTTTTGTGGGGGTAAGAGGGGAACATAGACCCTTTTTTGTGGGGGTAAGTGGGGAACATAGAACCTTTTTTGTGGGGGTAAGAGGGGAACATAGAACCTTTTTTGTGGGGGTAAGAGGGGAACATAGACCCTTTTTTGTGGGGGTAAGAGGGGAACATAGAACCTTTTTTGTGGGGGTAAGTGGGGAACATAGAACCTTTTTTGTGGGGGTAAGTGGGGAACATAGAACCAGGGGAACATAGGTACGGTCCTGGGGTTTTGAACCAGGTTTGTTTGTTTTTCTGTCGCCAGGAGCCGATAAGAACGTGGAGAACGACGAGCCGCTCTTCTTCAGCTCCTCCTCCTCCTCGGACGAAGAGCAGGAAGTGGAGGAGGAGGAGGAGGAGGAGGGCCGGCCAATCAGAGAGCAGCTCAAAGGTCCAGAGGTCACCTCGCAGCCAATCAACCCTCGCAAGAGGCCGGCGTCGGGCCACACCCCGCTGGACCTGGCCTGTTGTCAGAAGGTACAGAGGATAAGATACCGTCGTTGTCGGGCGGAAACCTCGTATCTCCAAGTTTCAAATGTGTACGTTCTTTCGCAAAGTAAAGCCCTGCTTCATCGTACAAGGCCGTCGCACAAAAGTAGTGAAAACAGCAGATCTACAAGCACACAACGCCTCGCGGTGCGAGGCGTTGTGTGCTTGTAGATCGGCTGTTTTCACTAGTTTAAATCATTTTCAAAATCATGAATGGAAAACGAACGGTTTTGGACATACAAGGTTTTCACCCGACAACGACGATATTTTCATTTTGACAGGAGATTTTGATGTAGTTTTAGTGAAACAGCGGGTTGATTGATTGATTGTTCTCTGGTGCTGCAGGTGCGCAACCTGCTGGGCTCCAGCCCCAGTCCCAGGTCCAGTCGACAGAACAGCAAGAAGAGCAAAAGCAGCCGCAGTGACAGTACCACAGGTAGGTGACCTTTAACTCATTGACTGGACCAGCCGAGCAACCCCAACATTTCGCTATGTCTTTCACTGCCTGGGTTCTCTTACCTTTTAATGTGGGCGCTAGAGTTTCCATTGTGCGCGATCGGACACGGACTATGCATCGTGCGTGTGCGAGTATTTCATCAGCTTCGAAACAAAACATTTTTTTTTTTAAATCCGTCCAGCCGTTGTCTATTTGTAAGCCATGTTGTATACACAGAAAGCTAACAGCCGGAATAGAGGATGGACCATCCTGCTTCCGGTTCCGGCCCCAAGAGGGCGATAGCAAGAGGGCGGATTAGACCCGTGCTTCCCGTTTCTGCGTGACGTAGGTGGATACCTTTTTAGGAGGCGGAAGCGGGTTGGAGTCTATTCATTTACAATGGGAGAGCTAACGTGAACACAGAGCAAAATAATAGTTCAGAAGCTATGGTCACTGAACTAAATATTGGACCCGATCATCACAAGCCTCATAATATTAACAACATTGTCATGTTAAGTGACTTCAGCGACACAACAAAGGAGAAAATCGACTTTATTATTGCTCTTTAGCTGTCCCAGCAACACACTCTCGCGGGATCTATAGCACCAGTAAACGGGACGTGCGCAAGATTTGCCGTCAGAGCCGGCGCCCACTTAGGAGTCTATTTGTAGGATTTGTGTACCATGTCAGACTCTAGTGGATCCAATGAGGTTGAGCTATCTTCATTAATTAAATATCTTTGTTCGGCCTCAATGTTAATCGGTCCGTCCCCATAATGGGTCCGTGTTGAAACCGATCGCGGAGGATTAGTTCCGGCCTATTTTAGTTTCGCTGCGATAAAACTTCTCGGGTTCCTCAGGCCTGGCGGAGAAGCTGTACAATGTTTTTCTTTTTTTTTTGGCAGAGATTGTGTTAAAAAGATTGCAAATGTTTTGAAAACAGCAGATCTACAAGCTCACAATGTCCTGTCCCGTGTTCCTCCAGAGACAGACAGCGCTCTGGACAGTGAGACCCTGTCCAGGCTGGTGGAGATGCTCAGCGTGGACGAGGTGCCATGGAGACAGCTGGCAGAGAAACTGGGCATGCTCACACTGGCACACCTGTACCAGGACAGCCCCTCACCCTGCCAACACCTGCTGCACAACTACCAGGTTGGTTGGTGTGTGTGTGTGTGTGTGTGTGTGTGTGTGTGTGTGTGTGTGTGTGTGTGTGTGTGTGTGTGTGTGTGTGTGTGTGTGTGTGTGTGTGTGTGTGTGTGTGTGTGTGTGTGTGTGTTAGGGCATTCACCAACTATTCGAATATTCGAATATCAAAGTCACTATTCGACATGTTCACCGAAGTCGAATATTCGCTTAGTTTTTTTTTTTTTTATTGTTTTCTCAAAGTATATAGTTTATAAAGCTTGGCTAGATAGATTCTCAAACCTTTTTAGGCTGTGACCCCCAAAATAAACATATTTGAACTGGGGACCCCCACCCTGACAAGCACTTGGAATTGTAGATATTACATTTAATGTGACTCGGTTGGGCGTTGCGAGGCGTTGTGAGCATGTAGATCAGCTATTTTCACAATGTTCGCCTCTTGCTTACTTAATATTTGACAGTTTGGCCAGTCCTGTCGAATATTCGACTATTCGAATACTTTGAGGTCGAATAATTCGAATACTAAAAATCACTATTCGTGAATGCCCTAGTGTGTGTGTGTGTGTGTTTGTGTTAGGGATGGGATGATAAGCGATATTATCGTTTATCGTGATAAAAAACACTCACGATAATCGTATCGTTAAGATTTAATGTATCATGATATCATCCTCCGTCCTCCTGGGATCAATTCACTTTTTATTTGCCGGTACCACTTAGTTAAACCCTCTATAATTGGTAAAAAGAACTTATAATACAGCTATTTTTTGGCAAATGTTCCGCCCCAGGATAATGAATTTTGATTATCGCGAAAATATCGTAAATCGCAATTTCTTGTGTTACAATAATCGTCCCTAGTGTCTGTGTGTGTGTGTTACGAGCTTGAGCTTGTAGATCTGTAATTGTGTTGCCATCTTTTTAAGTGTCTTTCAAAATGGACTGTTTCAATTATCAATTATTATAATCAATCAATTAAATTAGTTTGTTGTTGCACACCGTATTGCACGTATACGGTGTGTGTGTGTGTGTGTGTGTGTGTGTGTGTGTGTGTGTGTGTGTGTGTGTGTGTGTGTGCGCTGACTGAGAGAGTTGCATTACATCCCAGTAGGTAGGGTGTGTGTGTGTACAGTCTGCATCTGTGCATAGTTCCATCATGTAGTGTACCGTAAATGCTCTAATAATATCCTATATTTAATAAAGAACCGGACCTGCTTTAATTTCCGGGTGCGCAATTGAATTAAGTAATTAAGAGCCGACGCTCCAATAAGAGCCTCCTTTTTCCTCTTTTTTTTTACGTTACGTATCATTCAGGAGTACCTTTCTCCACTCTGTCTGACTGTCACTCACATCCCAAGCCAGCTGTTACGGTGATTTACCGTACACTGTCTACAAACTGCGCAGCGATATTTGGATGCCGCTCATTTCACGTTCCGTTTGGCAAAGACGGATGACTTTGGCAACTTACCGGGGCGCGTGCGTGTGCGTAGTCCTCGCGAACCTACACTCTTGTGGATGACGGCCGCACATGAGATCTTTAGCGTGGAAGTTTAATCCAAACAGTAAATGAAGCTCAATGAAGCTAATGCGGCTATACTAGTATCCATGCTAGTATCCTGTGGTTCCTGTTTACCAGGGAGAGTCGCATCTGAATGACGAAACGAGCCGCTGAGCTTGATGGGAAATGTAGTGTTTTTTTATTCCCCAGCAGTATGCTGTGTGGACTGTATTCTATTCTGATACACATTATGAGGAGCTGATTTTCAGTATGAATTGGTTAATGCAATACAATACAGCAGAATGTTATCTCTGTATGAGCCTTTCTATGATGATTTTCCAATAAAAACGCTTTTCTTTATAAATAACCTAATATATAATATATAATATTTATATTTTTTTCCAAAAATACGGTATCTAATAAAAAAAATCTGATCTGAATCATTCTGATATTTTTGAGAAATAGGAATAAAAGCCTTGTCTCTTATACTGTCCTGCTTCCAACAAGAGCCTGGTGCCCGCTACTCTTGAGACAAATAATAGCCCGGGTTCCTATAAGAGAATTTACGGTATATGAGCTAATTGGTCATTCTTTATTTTGTGTGTGTGTGTGTGTGTGTGTGTGTGTGTGTGTGTGTGTGTGCAGGTGGGTGGAGGTCCCGTGGAGGGCCTGGTGGAGGCTCTTCAGTCTCTGGGGCTGACGGAGGGGGTCCGACTGCTGCGACAGGTGGAGCTACAACAAGACAAACACGCCATGGGTAGGTCGCACGCACGCACGCACGCACACGCACCCACTCCAAGTAAGGAATGACAACTTTCACCTATCTATCCATAGACATCATACAATGTCCCTGTCAGGCAAAAACCACCTCTTATCTCCATATTCGAACTTTTTGATTTTTTTTTCCTAAATCAACTCCCTACATCAGTGGTTCTCAACCTTTTCAGCCCACAAAATAATCATATTTTAACTGGGGACTCCCACCCTGACGAGCACTAAGAGTTGAGGATTACATTTTGTATAACGAAGTTCTATTGTGAAAATAGTAGATCTATATGCTCATGTAGATCGGCTATTTTCACAATTTCTGCCTCCATAGTATTTGACAATTTGGCCAATGTTTAATTTGTCATTTTAGAGGTATTACAAAGTCCTTAAATTGTCACTTTAGAAATGTGCAGATACCCTCTACACTTAAACCTTATGTTGGTTTGTTTACTGTTGAGTGAGAAAACAATGTTTCACATTAAGTTAATCATCTGTGGACCCCCCAAAATAATTTGGGGAACCCCCCTAGGGGTCCCGACCCACAGGTTGAGAACCACTGCCCTACATGATCACACTACGGCGTCACACAAAAGCATCAAAAGCGTTTCAAGCTTGTAGATCTGCTACTTTGGGACATACAGTATTTACGCATTTACTCAACCACAACCTCTCCCGTGTTCTCTTTGACCAATCAGAAACCACTGTAGACAGCGGCTTCAGCAGTCAGCCACTGGACGAGGACGAGGAGGCGGGGCCACCCCTAGCCAATCAGTGATGAGGACGAGGAGGTGGACGAATCAGTGAGCGCCGGGAAGAGGCTGTCATAATAACCGCCAAGGATTACACAAAAGAAGGACAGTCACTTGGTCGTTGGCGATTCAGTTTGCCTCCCGGTGCGTCTACAGCTGTATACTGTAGCACAGAACGTCTTATCTTTGGTTATATAATCCTTGAAAAAGAATCAGGATCAAAACATTTTCCAAAAGCACCTTTAAGAAAGGCCTTCATCTCACTGTGGAACAGAAGGCATCCTGATGTCTCTATGTACAAACCAGACCCTGTTCAGATGTTCTAAAACTTTATTTATCAGCCCATGGAGTAACGCAGCTAGCTCTGGTCCATAGCGTTAGTGGAGTTCTCCCTAAAGCTATGTTCCTCTAGCCTCGCAGGCCATCCCGAGCTACGTCATCACCAATGTGCTTCCTTTCTCGGTCTGGTGTCCCTCCCATCGAGTCTCTTTATGAGAACTTTGGTTTCAAATTTCCAATCAAAAGGCTGCATTTCGAGCGAACCCGCCTCACACCGCTCCTGATTGGTCGAGTAGCTGCTACAGCTCTCGCATTTTGTAAACAAACATGGCGGACCCCATGTCCGACGCGAGTTCACAAATCGCAAATAAAAGTTTTATCTGAAATCAACGGCATCTCATCTCAACTTGAAAACGAACAACAGTTTACACCTTTGGAATTTCTGTCTGGAAAAGACGTATTTGATGTTCTCCCGACGATGTTTTGATGCGCTGACTGGACCGGTCAGTCAAAGTGAGTAACTACGTCATCGCGTAATGCGTTGTCTATGGAGAACTCCCAGACTCTCCTTTTGGAGAGTCTGGCTGTTGCGAGGCTAATGTTCCTCTACCTCCGCCCCGGCTTGGCAAAACCGGAGAGCCCCGTCGTCAGGTCGGAAAATAACAAAAACAGTTTTGCCCCTCACCAAACCAAAGGTATCAGTGGGGAGTTAAAAGCGTAGTCTACTTAGTGGACGCAGCCTGGGCCCCCCATGACATGCTTAAAATACATTTGGAGAAATGAAAAATATTCCAAGCCGGGGCGGAGGTAGTGGAACATAGCGTTAGGGAGAACTCCGCTAACGCTATGGACCAGAGCTATAACGCAGCATACAACCTCCTCATCTTGAACAGCTCCCTGTGGAGAGGTTTGACATTTTTCTTAACCACTTAAACCCTATATGATTTACCAGAGTCCCGATCAGGACTCTAATCTAGTGTATTTTCAGTTTCCTGTTATTGTGGGGTGAGCTTGTTGATCTGCTATGTGAAGGCCTCCCCCACCACACAGGTGTTTCTGTGGTTAATGCTTTGCTCAGTGGCAACATGGACAACAGGGATGGGCTATTGTTGGGCATAACTCCAATCCTAATGCCACACTTTTTTTTTTTTTATGTTTTTTATCCCACGTTTTTGCAACGCATTTTTTTTTCTCACCCGGTGACTACCTAACCTGTAGTCCACTCTCCCCCTGCCGCGCCAGGGGACATTGGGGAGCACCCGGCTGGCTAGGGGGAGGTAGTATAGAAACCAGGACTACTGCATGTTTTTGTGTGAGGGCCTATGCCCAAGGAGACACAGGGAGAACATGCAAACTCACCACAGAAAGGCCCTATCGCCAACCCCACCTAGGGTGTGGGTGCTGATGACGCAGGTGGAGGAACACGCACCCAGCTTCCCCCGGTGGGAATCGAACCCAGGACCTTCGAGCTGTGAGGCGAAGTGCTAACCACTGCACCACCGTGCCGACATCCCACAACCTTTTAATGCCTTACTCCAACCTGAATATTTTCCTAAGGGGAAGACTGCGTTTCTTTGGCAATTTTTGGCCAAGCAAATACAAAACACATGGCCATGATTAACACATATTATTTAATTGAAATTTTCGTTTTCTCTCTCACACACACACACACACACACACACACACACACACACACACACACACACACACACACACACACACAGAGTTCTGAATGGATTTGGATTTTTTTCTGTCTCCGTTATTTTACAAACCGATGATATTAACCACTTTAACCCTGGCTTGTCATTATTCTAGGCCAACACTGTCAAAACCTTTCAAATCATTTCGAAATGTTTTCAATTTATTTAGGTTTTTAAGCGATTTCTTTCTTAATTTCTTTTTTAATTTACAAAATGAAAATAGGGCTTAAGTGGTTAAAAGTTAATCGTTACGAGCGACTGGAAAAACTCTGACTTTGCTTCCAAAATGTTTTACATTTTACAAAACTATGGATTTTAGCTCCTCAACATGTGCCGGCTGTGGTTATTTGGATTATGTTTTACTAATACTGTGTATTTGTTGAGTTTCTCACCTTAACCAAATACAGTTTTACAGCCTTGAAAAATATGCATAATGAAGTATATTTTGGAATTTATTCAGCATTTATTTACGATGTTCAGATGGTTTATCATAATATTGCCGTCCTTTTGAATGTCTACGTTTCATTTTGAATTCCTTCTTTGTTGAATAAAGAAACATGTCTTTAACGTCCAAGCATCCTCCTTTGAAAATGACCTCATTTCTTCTATCCTATTCAAACGGTTTATTTATGCCCATCAACAGGGGTGTCGCACCAAATTCTGGGCCCTGGGTACAAGGATTCACTGCGGGGCCCCCTTCATAGCCCATTTAGACCGGGAACGTATTATTTTGTGCTTTAACTATTGAAAAATAGCAGATATACAAACTCACAGCGGGGCACTGAGTGCAGCACTGCAACCTTGTAGATCTGCTATTTTTATAAAATCGTGCAAATGTCTTTGAATAGTTCAAATCCTTCTAAGGTTTTTTGAAAAACCTATGTTTCCATGTCAGTGGCGCTCAAACGTTTTCATGTGAAGGACCCCCGAAAGGATATGTATTTGGCCACGGACCCCCATATCAAAATATTTAGTTCCAGGGACCCCCAGAAGCAAAGTTTGAGTTACAAATGTTTGTGCGTTTTACTTTGAAATGTTTTTGAGATATTTAACTTTTAAAACTTAAATCTGAAAACTTTGGCACCTCACTTTTCCTTCATACTTTAACCTATAGTAACTTGATTCACAATTCAAAGATTCCACCTTACTGTGGACATGCATGCTTGAGATTTTTACTTTGAAATAATTTGTAGTTTTTGAAATATTTAGCTTTAAGAGCTCAATGCATTGTCAATGACAATGGCTATTTAAAGGAGAGTACATTTTAAATGAGCCATTACTTGGACCTTTTCAAGGAGTTACACTTGAATTCCGCCCTTGTCGTTTTATGCCCAAAAATGTCTTATTTTTATTATTCCCAGTGTATTTTTCCACCCCAAAAAATACAATTCATTAACTTTAAGCCTTGGTTTTCATTTCTGTGATTTTCTGAGTGAGTGTGTCCGAACGCGTCTAGCAGATTACCAAGCGTGTTTAGGAAGGGAGCGCTCGTTTTATGGTTAGATGTCACAGTTATTGTCCACGACATTCAGTTATTGTCCACGACATTGCAAGCGGCGCGAAGGCCAGCGGACCTTGGTCCTGCTCTTCGCGCCCGAGCGCCGCAGGCGCGAGTGCCCGCGAAGAGTTACGAAGCCGTGGTGAATGCAATCGTTATATTTACGGCCTGGGCAAGCGCACGATAAACGCAATGATAATTGGGTTTTGGTGCACCTCGCGCGGTCCAAGTGACTACAACAGGGCGCTCCCTACGTCCGGTTCAGCCAATCACAGGGGGCTCGGCGGGGACAGGAACTTGTACAAGCTTGGGTATCCGCAAGACGCTGTCCGAACAGTTCTCTCCTGAAAAGGGGACTGGTGTGATGTCACACCAGGGCCCATTTCCTATTGGACCCCCTCGAGAAGGGGGCATTACTTTTTGGGAGGCTATATTTTATTGAGACTAGGCCTATATGAGGTGGAACCATGAGGTAAAGTGGTACTAAAATTGGAACGATACAGAGAAGATAAGTATGGTGCCATGCTAAAATTGGAACGATGGCGCCATAGTATCAAAGACAAATGTGGTCTAGAACCGCAAACCGTGAGCTTACAAACCACTGACATAGGTCTGGTGCCACAGAAGCATGAAAAGCTTTATCATTAACCATCACTATAGTAATTAATTAGTACCTTAGAAGAGCACACAGGTCTCGATCATATAACTGTTAATGTGCGTTCTGAATTGCTTAATGTTTTGATGCAATCTGTTATAGAAATTTAACATTTGGCTAGTGTCGTTAAAACACAGGGACTGTGTTTTATTTTGTAGCATTATTTCAGTGTGTCCTGTTGTTTTTTAGGTTTTACTTTATTCTTGTGTTCCTTTCATTCTGTAGGCATTATTGTTCCTATGTTTCCTGTTCTACTCTGTTACTGTCTTATCTCACCTCCCTGTGCTTGCTAGTTTTCTCCACCTGTGTCCTGTTAGTCTCTTAGCCAATCCCTGTGTTGATTGTCAGTTGTGTTCACCTGTGTCTGGTTAACCCTGTGAGTATTTAAACCCTCAGTTTCTTAAGCTCTCTGCCAGTATGCTTACACAGTGTTCAGCTGCAGTAGCTATGATTTAGTGGTCTCAATATATGCCTATGTTTATTCTTGTGAACGTGCGTTTGGTGGAAAAAAAACATTGTTTATTAGATCTGCTCTGCCTCTTGACTAACATTTGAGTCACACCCTGACTAAAAGGGGTTTAGTATGTTTTATGGGAGTAATCTATGAAAAATGTCACTTAACGTCATGCTAAAAAAATAATGTCATACTTTCTTGTGAGGCTAAATTGTTTGCAGTACAGCTATCAGTTGTTTGTTTAAATAATTAGTTTTTTGCAATAAATACATAAAATGGAAGTGGTAGTCAATTTACGTAATTTATTAGAACAGCTCAAAGCAATGCAGTTCAGAAGTTTTCTTGAATAAACTTAATTTAGCTAATCAATGAAGCTATGGTTATAATACTACAACTAGTTGCAAACATAGTCATATTTTTTTATTCAAAAGTGAAAACCGCAAATTGCACTTGATTTAACAAAAAACATTTTAAAAAAATAAATTGAAACTGCTATAGTCTTTCTTGATCATCTGAAACTAATAAAATGTGCTTTCAATGAACGTGTAAATCTGGGTGTTCTAATAAGATGGTTTTAAAGAACAACCTAAATTGCAGTTGTCATAATGAACCCTGCTCATATGAGGGTGTATCTAGTAGATTCAGTCACTCTGTCAGGGGTAGAGGTGTTTGCTGTGGATTTTCATCTATTGACCTGCAGGCTGCAGGCTCTCCTTTTCACTTTAAATATAACCTCCAACCAGATTTCAGTGTGAAAGTCCTGGTGGTGCAGTGGTAAAGCAGAGGACTCACAACTTGAAGGTTGTGGGTTTGAATCTGACTGTTGGAAAATCTTGAATTTTGGTCTTTTTAAGGCGAAGCGCATGGAATCAGCCCACCTCCCTCGTCAACCCCTTTTAGCTCTGGTAGGAGAGGGCGGAGCCCAACCTTTTCTTCACGCCTTCTTTTAACTCCGGTAGGAGAGGGTGGAGCATAGATAAAGCCCACCTCTAGGGGGAGGTGTTCAGGAAATGTACATATTAATTATATAATTAATTATCTTTATTGTATGTTTTTTTTAGGCATTTGTTAGTGTGGAATTATGTTTATACCCCATCGCAAGTTTTTACTTCATCCCTTCTTATACTTATTATTTTATTGGGTTTTTGATCTTCTTATACTTATTATTTTATTGGGTTTTTGATATTTTTGTTGTAGTTTGAGTTGTTTTATTTGAGTTGACTTTTAGTTTTGTTTGAGCTTTGAATCTTTAGTTTTGTATGAGCTTTGAACCTACAACCTTTGGTAGATGAACCTTGGATTCATCTTTTGAGCCACGCTGGCATAGGAGGACAATCGGGAATGTTATATTTAACCCACCTTTTAGAATTCAAATGGACAGTGAAAATGTTTATCTTGGGATTCGAACCCCAGATCTTCCGTAGATAAGCCCTAGACTTATGTCTTGTGCCATGCTGACATGAAGAATTAATCAGGAATGTTATATTTAACCCACCTTTTAGAATTCAAATGGACAGTGAAAATGTTTATCTTGAGTTTCGAACCCCAGATCCTTCGTATATAAACCCTAGACTTATGTCTTGTGCCATGCTGACATGAAGATTTAATCAGGAAAGTAATATTTAACCCACCTTTTAGAATTCAAATGGACAGTGAAAATGTTTATCTTGGGTTTCAAACCCCAGATCTTTCGAATATAAACCCTAGACTTATGTCTTGTGCCATGCTGACATGAAGAATCAATCAGGAAAGTAATATTTAACCCACCTTTTAGAATTCAAATGGACAGTAAATGGACAGTGAAAATGTTTGCATTTTTTACATCAGCCTTTTATAGCGCCACCATGAGGCTGTTTTTTGACAAACACATTTTTGACACTTCACTGTCTCTGAAGCCAACTTGTCCACTCACCTTGGATTGCGTTTGACCCCGATCATTCATAACCACCTAATTCAAAACCACCCAATGCACACCCACAACCAACATACCACACCTGGTGGAGACCTGTGCTCGGAAGAGCACTGCTTCTAGTTTCTTCTCGCATTCTGCAGGGCTTTCACACATTATACTCATTGAAATCTGGAGTAATAGCATTGACAGATGGAACACACACCCATTTGCTTCACTCGTCTCTGAAAACGCTCCATTCACGCCAACGTGGTGTGGCTTAGAACAGTGGTTTTCAACCAGAGGTCCAGGGACCACCAGTGGTCCTTGAGGGGGTTCCAGGTGGTCCCCAGCTAAATGATGGAGAGTTGATAACCAAATGGACCCCCTTATAGATCGTTGACTCTTGTTTCATTTTTCATTTAATGCTCTCAAGAGTTGCATTATTTTTAAACATCTGCATTATTAATTTATAAGAAGTTTACACAATTAGAGAATTAATAAAAACATGTATTTTGGTCAAGGTGGGCCAGTTATCTCTCCTATGGTTTAAACATCAATACAGCACGGGATTGTGGACAAAATTGTGTGCAACGATAACAAAATATTTTAAGTTTTGGGTCTGAGAGGCCAAAGGCCTTATCATAGTCCCAAGGTGATAGCTCATCACCCCACCCTGGTGTAGGTTTCTAGAGGCTGGTGTATCACCTAGATACCTCTTCACCCGTTTAGGTGATAGCTAGAAAACTACACCAAGGTGGGGTGATGAGCTATCACCTTGGACTATGATAAGGCCTTAGATCTCATCGAATGGTGGTTCGTGGCTCAAATGCTGAATACATGAAAAAGGTTGAAAACCACTGGCTTAGAAATAAAGGCTGTTCTCTTTAGTGTACTCTGCCACCCACTAGTGGCCACATCACGCCAGTACATCGTTTGAAGCCAATAAGAAAGCCAAGCCTGAGAAGAGATTAACTTGCTTTACCAGCAGCAGTCAAGATTTACAATTAACTCAACATTTTTACATTCTTTTGTTTTTGTACATTTACTATATATAGTATGGTTGGTGATGCGGAGGGTACAAACCGCTGTTCGAGAAGTCCCATTTGTTTTTATATGTGTTCTTTTTTTCTTTTTTTTTACATGCGCACTGCACTGTTTGCGGTACACCTCTCTCTCCAGCCATAAGAGGAATAATTTGGTAAAGTTCCAGTAATACTAGTTGTGGTTACATACTGTAGACGCAGAGGGGAACTTCTATCATGACTATAGCACTGTACAGAGGTTTCTCCATGAATGTTTCCTCCACTACGTGGTGGACATTTTGAGGAAAGCAACCATTTCTGGGTGACATGGAGCTGGGAGTTGGGATGGGGACACAAGTTGGCTCTTTTCAGTACCGGAACCTTCTTTTAACCTGAAACCTCCAAGGCCGTGTGAAGTTCTGTGTTTTTGTTTTGTTGGGTTTGTTCATGTTTCCATTTTAAGTAGAACACACCTGAAGGGGGAGGTGACTCGGGTGAGTCAATGTAAATGTCAAGGACCCTCCCTTAACTCTTCTTGACAAAATGGTACCAAATGGACCCTAAGGCTAGGGCTCCACCAAAATGACGGCGTCGTGCCGGCGTCGGACGGCGTAAAAAAATGAACCGGGGCGAATTTGAGCGTCCGACGCGGACGTTGACGTCGGCAGTGGAGCACCCTTCATTGATTAAAACGGGAGCGTTCCCAGCGTTGACGTTGACGCGACGCTCGACGCGCCCGGTGGAGCCGGGGGGTAACGGGTATTGCTGAGTTATAGACATAAATGGCTGTCCATACTCTCTTCGACCACCGAACCTTTCGTCGGTGTGTCGCTGAGATAAGTCATGGAAAAAATAATAATAAAAGCAGCAAAAGAAAAAAAAATAGCATGTGATGATGTGATGTGTTTTTTTTTAACCATTTTGAACCAAGTACACGTTCTGGGTTCCTCAAACTCAAGAATCGGTACAGCTAACGGGGGCCCAAATTGGAACGCTAATCCGAAACCCGAGCTGTACTAGCGTTATGGAAACGAACCCAAGAGTTTGTCGTGAAATACGATAAGACTGTGGGGGAAATCTCGCAGGTTAATCTGCTGAAACATCTCAGGTTGGGGACAAAGTATGCGTGAATTTGAGGTTAAATGTAGGGAGTGGCAATTGCCAGTGCCTGACGCCCCTACCGCCAGGCTGAAATGGTCACTCCCCTCCATTCTTCCACCAGTACCACTGGAGCTAAACGCTCTCAAAGCATATCCTCAGTACATGTGTTGGCGACGCCGTCGTCGACCTGAGGCATCCTTCATTGCGTCCCTCTCGTCAAAATGTCCTTTGCCGGAGGGAAGGAGGAAGGGAGGGAGGGAAAAAAACAAAGATAATGACCACAAAATTATTTCTGAGTATTAAAAATAGAAGTGACAGTTTCTTCATGTTTGGAACAGTCCTTTATACATGTGTCTGTTGTTCAGTGACAGTCCGTTGTTTGTGAGGCTTGGTGGCGACAACAACAGCCTCCCGTACATTTAATTAACCACAGTTAATAAGGTAATGTGACACAGACCTGCCCCGGGGATTACATTTGAGGTTTGAAAACCTGGATTCAAAGACGCGTTGTACAGTATACGTCTTCGAACCCGTCTTTCTTGTGTCCTTGCCAGTCTCTGTGTGTTTTAGGTAATAAGCAGAGAGTTGTCCTCTTGTCCGCAAGACTATAAGTCTCAGTGAGATGATAGTGCTGAAGTTGACATGATTTGAAATCCTCCCGTTGTCACCAGATCCTGATCCTATTGCCTCTCCTTCCACCAGAGGGCACTGTTTGTTTGCGGCAAAACTCAAAGAGGTGTGTGTGTGTGTGTGTGTGTGTGTGTGTGTGTGTGTGTGTGTGTGTGTGTGTGCGCGTGCGTGTGTGCTTGTATTACTATGCTTGTGAGGTCCTAATGTTCCCACAAGTATTTGAGAACTAGACATTGTGAGGACCATTTTCCTGGTTGAAAGGGGTCATGGGGTTGGAATTAAGAGTTAATATGATTTATACTTAGTTGCGTACCAGTGTCATGCAAAAAAAAAGTAGCTGATTTATAAGATCACAATTCTTCACAGCTTGTAGACCTGCATTTATTTTTTTCAGCTTTAGGCTTATGGTTTTTTTAAATCACCGTCTTTAAATTATTGTCCTCACAAGTAATAGTAATACAAAACTGTGTGTGTGTGTGTGTGTGTGTGTGTGTGTGTGTGTGTGTGCGCGTGTGGGTGTACATGTGACAGAGAGCAATAAGAGTCTTATCAAATCAGATTTGAGGCAATCGTCATGACACATACAGTACATACAGTATGATCAGGAGTTGATATGCATGGACATGTGTCCCACCCAAATAAGAGGCGGTATCCAACACGTCCCAGTACCTAGATAGTTTTAAAAAATAATAACAATTATATATTCTATGAACTATTAGATCGTCTACGGTCCAGACAGTATGCTATGTAGGTCCGTTTGCCCCCTTTAAATTCCAGCAGGAAGCAACACAAACCAAAGGGCGAGACAGACACACAGAGTATGGCCACAGTAGAACTGCTCCTGACCCTTATTTTATACTTTGGATTTTTTTTACCTCGGCTTAAAAAAAAAAGTAATAATTTAGAACAGTGGTTCTCAAACTTTTAGAACAGTTCTTCCCAAAACCTTTTGGCTCAAGACCCAAAAGAGAAATTAGACTTTTGCCCGGGACCCAAACTAGTGAAATCAGCCGATCTACAAGCTCACAAACGTGACGCGAAGCGACGCTAATTCATGGAATTTCTTAGATTTCTCTTTGATTTATTTCCTGGAAAAAAAAGGCTATTTGGGGAATGTTTTTTGAAAATATTTGGAATAATAATAATAATTAAAAAAAATAAATGTAGGAAACAAAAAAAATCCTATAAAAATCTTTTTTGAGACCCTCAAATGGGTCCTGACCAACTGTTTGGGGGTTCCTTTACATGAAAATGTTTGAGAACCACTGAGCATGGGGAGACTAAACCACTTAAACCCCTATTGTGGTTGAGCGGTGTCCCACAGGGCTCGACACTAGTGTATGTTCTGTTATCCGTCATCGTGGGGGGAGGCTTTCGCTCAGAAGTAGCCACAACCGCTATACTGCGTTGTGAGCCAGTGTTGATTTTGACAGCAAATGCTGATTTGGTTTTAGTTGTTTTAATAGAATGCCATTTGTTTTTTTAGTCTCATTTTAGTCATCTGAAATGTTTAAGTGTTAGTCTAGTTTTAGTTGACTAAATATCCAATTTTAGTTGACTAAATCTACAGTTGATTTAGTCGACTGAGATGCATCTTGGCAGGCCATGATGGCATCTTAACGACTGATTTAAACTTAGCTGCATGCCGAAAATAGCAGATCTACAAGCTCACAACAGCTATATTCGGAACATTACACCTGCGTTCGACTGGATCTCTTCTCCACCAGTCCCTCCCTGACAATTTAGTCAAGCTTTTATTTGTTGACGAAATTATAGCCGATGAAGGTAGCCGATGGTAATTTTTCGTCATAGATTTTAGCCGACAAAATCAACACTATCAACTATGTCGATCTGCTGTTTTCCTTTGCGAAAGCCTCCCTCCACTACACAGGACGGATGCTGGGGGCTCAAGTAGTTAATAATAAACGCTCCTGGCCAAAGCTGCGTCGAGGCTATAGCGGGAAAAACCGCGGAGGCGGAGTTGAGTTGTGTGTTTGTTTCATGGGCTCCACTCATCATCCTTCCCCTGCTTCATCTCGTCTGTGACGCGGAGGCTGTGACTCCTGTTGACTCCAAATGCATTGTGGGGGCGTTTTTTTTTTTTTTCTTCTCTTTCCGTCCTGGCCAGAGGGAGGGGGAGAGAAAATGAGGGGGGGGGGGGCGTTGTTGTTGGCGGTTTGTACGGCCGCTAAGTCGACGGCAGGCAGGGTCCTTATGCATGCTCCCGTTGCCGCGGGCAACAGTCCCACGCTCTGTAGCTTGTGTGTCCGCGTCGCTGGCTGGTCAGTCGGCATGGCAACCGTGCCTCCGACGTTTGCAGAGGGGGCTCCATTCCACCGCCTATGATTCAGTTTGGTGAAATCTCTGAAGTCTTGTTGTTGTTGATGTTAGAGCAGCATTTTACAGTTTATTTATATACTCCCGTCGCGCAAGCGTGCCGCTCGCCGAAAAAGAGCTGATCTACGAGCTTGTTCGAGAACAGAACTCTACAACATGGGTCTTCGACGTTTTCAGGCCAACTGAAACTTGAACCGTCAATACTTAATGAACTTGACCTTTCACTCTGTACTTAGTCTGCTCTTTTTCCTCTCTACACCAAAGCTCTTAGCCGATCTAGATCTGCTATTTTTGGTTAAAGTTCTCAGAATATGGACACTAGGGTTCAAGTGGAATCACACAAAGATTTGGAGGACCCCCTGTTGAAGACCCATGCTCCACAAGAACAAGATGGACAAGCTTGTGGATCCGTGGATCTTTTTGGCGAGCGACATAGCGGTGCACAACGGACGTACTGTATAGTCACCGTCTTAAAGGGAAACCAGCTTTTTGGATGGCGGCTAAAGACGCTGCCCCAGTAATCAGAAGGTAATCAGTTCTGTGCCCCCCCCCCCCCCCCACCCCGAAGTGCCTTTGAGCAAGAGGTTGAACCCACAACCATCTCTCTCTGTGAGCTGCTCCCTGCACAGGAGCATCAGCAAAGTACAGCAGATACATGAAGCTCCACAAAACAACACTGGTTTGGGTGACAATTACCTTCACCTCTCCCTTAAACTGAACCTTGTAAATCAGTGGCTCTCAAAAGCAGGGGTCCAGGGGCTCCCTGGGGTCCTTGAGACAGCTAAGTGATTGATAGTCAGAGGAAGCCAAATGGATTGACCCTTATAGGTATGTAACTTTGAGCGTGTACAAGAAAATGCGACCAAATTCCATTTGGTTCCATTTCTACACCCTCAAAAAAAGAAAAAGAAATGGGGGTTTGACTCTGTGGCCTAATGCACACCAAACAGGGGGGGGGGGGGTCCTTGGAAAATAAAAAAAAGCCTGAGAACCACTGTTGCAAAGGAATACAATAGCTGAAAAAAGAATGGCTTTCTGTCTCCTACAAATAAACAACAACAAAAAAACGTTTGGTCCAAAAACCGTTATGGTCACAAAATGTTGACAGGATTTAAAGACATAAGTCTGTTCGGAACGCAGGTGAGACATACGCATATCTCCACCTGCACTCCTTTTCTCTTGTCCTTCATTTGTTTCCAGACTCATGTCCATCACCAGTGCTTTTCCTTTGTCTCTCGACTCTGTCCTTCCAGGCAAGACGGGACGGTATCGCCAGGAAGAAAACGTCCCGGCTATTACCCATAGTTCCCCAGTGCCGTTTCATAAACACGCACCGTGTTTCCGGGACGTCCCGGTGGCTTCCATCCGTACCGGCCCCCGGCACACGTCTGTACCGACGCTGGTATCACAGGTTCCAATTCCAACGCTGTGCCCAGCTTTCCCTTTTCTTTGTCTAGCTTCACTGTACCGTTAACCTGTCTCTCTCTACGGTTCCTATCTCTCATTAGTGTTCCACTAACCTGTCTCCTTTTACTGTTCCACTAAGCCGTCTCTTTTTACCGTTCCACTGACCTGTCTCTTTCCTGTACAATTAAATTGTCTCTCTTTCCTGTTCAACTAACATGTCCCTCTTTCCCGAACAATTAGCCAGTTTCTCTCTGCCGTTCCACTAACATGTCTCTCTCTCTCTCTCTCTCTTTCCTGTCTCTCTGTACTGTCAAATAAAAGCCTGGGAAAATAAGCTTGTAAAAAAATAAATAACTCAAACATTGCAGCCATACAGTCCAGCCCTACGGCGCCTCTCCCTGCTTGGCGGGCGCCTGGTTTTGGTTGGCTTTCAGGGATTCTGAGGAGCGCTTCTTCTTACTGCCCTCTCTGACGGAGGAGGACCTGGACGTCCGGTGGTTGTCCTTGTCCTATAGGATGGCAGGGAGGAAACATGGCCGGATTAAAGCAAAATATAATCTCAAAACCGTTTAACTTTTTGTACGACCAACAACTCTTAATATAAACAAACACACCAGTGCTGCTCCCTAAACAATTAACACTTCTACTGCCTCTTATTTTGAAGGGATGCTTGGTGCCTTGGTGCCGCGCCGATTCCTCCGTAGGCCTCCGCTATTATTTTGAAGGGCCGGGCGGGGTTGTTTTAGTTTTTTTGGATTATCACTTGACTGCAATGTTTACGTCATCTAGTAACATGACTGCGTGGGCCCAGAAAATAAACATGGCTGCGCCCAGCCGAGTGCAATTTGTACTGTAAACAGGCCACCCTTTGGATCAAAATGTCTCTTTTTGAGTAAATGAAGTCTCTTTATGGGCCTCTCAATGGATTTACTATGGAGGAGGTTCACTTCGCGTGCACGCCCAACGTGCGTTGTAAACAAGTCGCGGGATTTACCGATGCACAGTGGACCACGGAGCCGTACAGTAAGTCATAATATATTTACTGTATTTACAGTAAGATTGACGGTGAGCGCTGTCAACAGCACCATGATTTTAACCCTTTAAATGACGGTGAGGACTGTCAACGGCAGCAGAACTGTTAACAAAATAATTCTGTGACATTATTATTTTTTTCTTTTTTGTAAAAGTGCCAACCAGGTGAAGAAATAACATTGAAGCGCACCATGAATGGCCTAGTTTTGAGTGGAACCAGAAAACTGCTATGGCCTATAAGTCACAGGCCGACTGTCCTGTACGGTACTTTACCTTGTCCTTGTCCTTGGGGCCGCTGGGCTGGCTGGACGAGGAGCCGCTCTCCTGGGTCAGAGAGGGGCTGGAGTGGGTTCTCTGCAGCCCTGAGTCCTCAAACAGCTTGGCCTCGAACGCAGACAGGTCCTTGTCGTTTACGCCCAGACGGAGCTTGGCGCGGAGCAGCATGGCGTAGGTCCCGTACCGCGTTTTCTGTTCCGGGGGAGAGAGAGAGAGAGAGAGAGAGAGAGAGAGAGAGAGAGTACCGTACTTTATAAACTGTTTGCAAAAGACAAGGCAGGGCGGCACAGATTTATACAAAAGAATGCTAAAAGGTTTACATTAACATTCACTGCCATTGACAGATTTGTGACAGATTTTTTAGTAAGCCCACAGCACCATCGATGGATTTTGACATCAATGAAAAACCGGACCTACATCCGTTTCCTGTTAAAAATGTTCACAGAATTGTGTTTTTCTCCGCTTCCGTGTTCTCGCTATAGCATGTGATTTACAGGACAACAATTTGTAGCTTTGCAGCTGAATTTGAAGCTAACTCAACTTGGATTGACGCTTTGGTAGTCTCGCGTGGCCAGACTGTTGCCTCCAACAATGTTCAAATGCTTCCGTCATACATAATCTATTAGGCTATAGAATTTAGAGATGGTGGAACAGTGTTCTGGCTACGCAAGACTATAGCGTTGGTATCTGTTGTCGCTTTGTTAGCGGCCACAAACGTTGGACGCAGCTCTGAACTGTATCTTCACGCCGCTGGCTTCCATTTAAAATGGATGGTAGAGGACTGTAGCTTTGTATCTGCCAATGTGAATGCAGCATCACAGCAAGTACAGTACATGTGACATGTTCCCATTTGGTCCGTCAATGATAAACTACAGTTATGAATCTAATGCCTGCGCACGTACGTACACACACACACACACACACACACACACACACACACACACACACACACACACACACACACACACACACACACACACACACACACACACACACACACACACACACACACACACACACCCCTTGTGTGAACAGTGTGAACACAGTAATGGTGCAGTGGGAAACAGGACATGAAATTGGACAGTGATGATTGCTATGTCCATGAGTCATGTGCGTGCGTACGTGCGTGCGTACTCGTATTACTCTACTTGTGAGGGCCATAAGTAGAGTAGAAGTAGAATGTGAGAAATTGAGACATTATTGGGAAGAGAAATTGTTGTTTTATGGTTAGAAATAAACATTTTCACATTTAGATTACATTAGAAAATAATTCAACTATAACCTCTAAATGCCTAATTGTAACAATTTAGAGGTTATAATTTAGATTCATGCCTGATTCATATATGCATTCCGGTGTCGCAAATAGCCAAGGTGAAGATCTGATATTTTCTGCTGCATGGTTAGGCTTAAAAAAAGAAATACCCCCCCCCCCCCCCCCTCCCGCAAAAAACTGCACAAACGGTAGTCATAAAATTGTTAATACAAACGTGTGTGTGTGTGTGTGTGTTGTGTATATGTGTGTGTAATGAGATAGCACGGCTGAGGTGCTGGACAAAAGAACAAAGCTCCATACAAAAGGGAAAAGACTTCTTCCACACACCACCAGACCTTTGCAGTATTCACTGTAATGAGCCTTCAGTGTGTTCCACCTTCAACAGACCCACAGCTCACTAAAGTTAAGTTCCTCTTCACACGGTGACGTGACTATGCTTAAAGACCATTTAGAACGGGTACACATTATTGTGTATCATTATTTTATGCTGTAACTATTGAAAAATAGCAGATCTACAAGCTCGGTGCCGCGCTGCGAGCTTGTAGATCTGCTATTTTTGAAAAATCGTGAAACTTGGATTTTGACCCGATTCTATAAGTGTCGGTGTGTGTAAAGTAACTAAGTACGTTGTTTACTCAAGTACTGTACCTAGGTACAATTTTGAGGTTTTGGTATTACAATATTACAATATAACATGTACTGTTTGTATATATAATACATTCTGCACTCGTCCACCGTTGGAGTGTGTCATTTATAAACACTATGGGAGGAGGAGGATGAGTCTCATCACCACCGGCGCTGTACTGTAACACCACTGCACTACAGCAGCGGTTCTCTACCTTTATAGCCCGCGAACCCCAAAATAATCACATTTTAACTATTTAACTGACGAGCACTAAGACTTGAGGCATTACATTTTGTATAACACGGTTCTATCGTGAAAATAGCAAATCTACATTCTCACAACATGCTATTTTCACTATTTCTGCTTCTAATATTTGGCAATTTGGCCAGGTTTAATTTGATATTTTAGTCCTCAAAGTTCTCAAACGTTATACTTGACTTGGTGCAATGGTCAAGATCTGGAGCTCTTTTCTTTTTTATATTCAATATTTACATTTTGTGACTAGATAGACTAGGCTGTAAACAAGGTGTCAGGCTGACAACGGCCAAAACGATTATTTGATTATTATTTTACGCTTTTTGTGAACATTTTTGAATAGAAACACATATATGAAGCTTATATTTCTTTTTATGAAATATTTTCGAAACATTATTTTTATTTTATCATCTGCTTTTCAAGAAAAAGTTGACTATAGCTCCTTTAAAGTATGCTTACAAGATTGTCCCATTGGAACACTAATTGAATGAAAGCACCAAAGTCACTCCAGAAAGTCCTTGTCTCTCTTCTCCCTGTTGGCTCCCAAGCTGTGCAATGACCTCACCCTGGCACTGAGCACTGTACAGTACAGTCACTGCCCAGTTTACACCGCAGTCTGAACACTCTACTGCAGGGGTCTTCAACGTGTTCAGGCCAAGGACCCCTTAGCTGAGAGGGAGATGAAGCAGGGACCCCCACTAGAGCCTATACATTGTATACCATTGTGTTGCAGATTTTCATCGACTTGTTTGACAGCACTGTCATCAGTCTATGTTGGATTTGTGTTCTTTTTTTCAGACATTTAGACACTTCAATCGTCGATACTTAGGAAATGTGACTTTTCACTCTGATCTTTTTTTACCACTACACCAAACCTATTTGCCAGAAATAGCCGATCTACAAGCTCTCAACGCCATGCGCTGCGAGGCGTTGAGAGCTTGTAGATCTGCTATTTTTGGCTAAAGTTCTCATCAGAATAGGGATACGAGGGTTCAAGTTTTTCATTTAAAATAATTATCCTATCACCCAAAGATTTGGCGGCCCCCCTGTAGTAACTCTGAGGACACCCTGGGGGTCCCAGACCCCCTGTTGAAGACCCCTGTTCTAACGTCTTCACACTCTACTATACCTCAGTGATTTTCAGCCCTCCCCCCCCCCCCCATTTCACGGACCCCAGTTTGATATGCATCAGGCCACGGACCCCCATTTGATACACATTTTATCTCTGAGGCTGTTGATTTGAGAGTGGTACACAATACATGGTACACTGTTGAGAGTTACAGACCCAACGCAGATCATAGCGGGAGTTATATACAATGCTTACATTTAATATAATGAAAGCTTGGCTCTAGATCAGGGGTCTTCAACAGGGGGTCCGGGACTCCTAGGGGGGAGTGACAGTGACATGGCCGCGTCCATTGCCGCGTCCGCGAAAAAAGCGTCCGCGGAAGCAAAGTGCCGGCCACGGACGCAAAGGGCCGGCCACGGACGCAAAGGGCCGGCTGCGGACACAAAGGGCCGGCCACGGACGCAAACAATTGCTACAAAACCTTTACATCCAACCACATTGGGCAGCAACAATAACTTGAAGAGTAAATTTAAGTCTGATAACTATGACCCGTGCAGGTTCAAATCATGTAGAGTTCACATTACTTAATTTTTTTTTTTTCCAAATATGTTATTTCTTAAGGACAAAATAGCATCTTTGTCAGCAAGGTGCCCAGCCATCTCCCTGCATATACCCATCCCATTAGGAGCAGCGAGAGCTATTAATACAACGCCCGGGGAGCAGTTACTGTAGAAGTTAATTGTCTTGCTCAAGGGACACTTTGACACATAGAAGTACACCGGGGCCAGAGCGCTGAACCGGGGACCTCTCCGCTTCCCAGGAGGCCTCTTTACCCACTCAGCCGAGGCCGTCCGCCCCCAGAGAATGATGTACAGTCTGGCCCCCAACGCCCCCTGAGTGTGCTGTGCTATGATGTATTGACGCGCACGCTGTGAAGTCTTATAGTCTGTACAACTAGAACAATGCCAACGATGTGTAGAACTTTGCTGCTGTCGGGCAGAAACCTTGTTTCTGTATGTCGATATTTCGTCTTTTCATGTTTTATTTTTCCTTCTTTTTTCCCCCCATAAATTAATGACCTATTCCAGTGATCCTCAAACTTTATTTAAATTTAAATTCTATAAAATATAATTCCTGGTAACACCTGCTATATGCATCCTGTGTCTATAATGCATAATAAACATACTAATAATGCATTATAATCCACTTATTTTCCAGGGGGTCCCCAGCAAAATTAGTTAATATGGCATACTTTAACAAATTTCTTGCTGTGTGATGATGAGCTTGACGAGTTATTCTCCAGGCTGCCGCATGACAATCTTGACGAGTTCCTCATTTTGACACTGGATGGCGCTGTTCGCTAGCTTATGGGTCACCAATTATTTCCGGGGTAACCGGAAGGTCACTTGACGCGTCAATGACGCAACCGGAACAAAATCTAGTCTATGGCAGTGTTTCTCAAACTTTTAGATGTCAAAGTCTCCCCTTAACTCTGACAGTGTACAAATGGAAACAAATGAACCCTAACCGGTTAATTTGGTTCCATTTGTACACTGTCAGAGTTACAGACTTGTATGGGTCAATTTAGATCCCCCTAAAGGAACCCACAGAGTCCCTGGAATCTACTTTGAGAACCATTGGTCTATGGGACGAGTGGTGGAAAGCGAGAGATGATAGCCAAATACTCTTTTTTTTACATGGTAGCCAAATACATAACATTTTGGGTCTCCTTGACATGTCAACTTTTATGAAACAATGATCTAGCCTACTTGGCCCTAAAATGTGGATGGGACCCTAAAAGATGATATACGGCAAATAAACATTCACCTTATAAGCTTTGAGGGCAAATTTGTAAATGTTGAAATGTCACTCAGCCGTGGCCTAAGAAATACAACACTTCAGCAGATAAGCATCTGCTCTCCTCCCCTCCCTTAAATCACCTCTCAGAGACCTCAGAGAACCCCGGTTATGGCCTTGGAATGAGATTGGCTGCTGATAAATCATGTATCTGCTCACCATCCTTCTTGGTAAAAGTGTCATGCTGACCTAGATGAATATGCTGGCGGTGTTCAAAAGCTTTGCACATTCATTTCTTTTTGAAGAAAACTTTTTTTTCCCCCCCTCTCTCTCATCGGCTTAAAACACAGGTTTTCAAAGAGGGGGTAGTGAAAGGATTTTGTCATTTATTTGTATTTCTTTCCTATTTAAAGGTGGGTCGACCTTGGGCTATACGGGCGGTGGGCGCCACAAACACAGGGTTCCCACAAAATTTTACCAATTAATTTCCAAAACGTTTCCAGAATATTTAACCCAATTTCCAGGACTATATAACAATAATCCAGCTCAATAACAGGTCGCTTACTCCTATGCGCAATGCCCAAAGACAGGTAGTGTATGCCAGTGGTTCTCAACCTTTTCAGGCCGTGACCCCCGAAATAATCAATTTTAAATGGGGACCCCCAACCCTGACAAGCACTAAGAGTTGAGGAATTTTGTATAACACTGTTCTATTGTGAAAATAGCAGATCTACATGCTCACAACGCCTCGCGTTGTGAGCATGTAGATCTGCTATTTTCACAATTTCTACCTCTAATATTTGACAATTTGGCCCATGTTTAATTTGTAATTTCAGAGGTATTAACTTATCAATAACCAAAGACAATGCATAGCTATTTTTTCCAGGACCTTCCAGGACCCTTGATCAATTCCAAAACTTTTCCGGTACTGGAAAAATATTTTTCTAATTTCAAAATATTTCCAGGAATGTCATGACCGTGGGAACCCTGCTAATATCGTGACTTGCGAGGTGCACCGTTGCTCTGATCCACTGGCACAAACACTGTTCAGAGGTCAAAAACTAAAACTAAACTGCACACATATGGAATGGACACTACAGCAGTGTTAAGGGGAACAGGAACACACACTGGACGCCGGCGGCTGCACGCGTTGCGTTGCAGTATTGAAGCGTGTGTGCGGAGCGCGTTAACACCAACCGAATGCGGCGCGCTGCCGCGTGGCGCATCCATTTCCCCAGTGGGGAAAAACATTTTCACCACGCAGCAGTGCCTAGAAATAGAACAGCGTATCGGTGCCTCCGCGCCGCCTCCGGTGTGTGTTTCCCTTTACAGCAGTGTTTAACACTTTAAATGGCCATACTGTGACTGTGGGTATTAAGACACTTCTTTGCTTTCTCTTTGTATAGCCTAATGTACTTTGTTTATGGCTTAGTTTACATGTTGTATTAATCTTTTGCTTATAAGTTGAATGTTCTCAAACTGAAACCAATTTCAAGAGACTTTTGATCAAAATATCAGGCAAAACATCGGTCATTGCTAGTCTAGGCCCAAAATATGGCACAGGTCTGACTGTAGTAGATAGTGGGACTTGTGTATGTGCGTGTGTGTGTGTGTGTGTGTGTGTGTGTGTGTGTGTGTGTGTGTGTGTGTGTGTGTGTGTGTGCGCGCGCGTTCCGTGTTCGACCTCTCACCTCAAACTCCAGGTACTCCTGCCGTAGTTTGTGTTCCTCCAGCTCGCGACCTTTGACCTTGCGGTCGGGGGGCGTGGCCATCAGGTCGGCCAGATCCGTGGAGACGGCCCTGAAGCGACTCTCGTGAGACTTCACCTGCTCCTCCTGACCAGAAGATACAATCACCATACCATGAACGTCTGATTCTCCACCATTATTACTGTAGTCACAGTGATCTTTTGATTATTACGCGGCTTGGTTGAATGCTTGATTCACTTGAGTCACTTAGTGCAATGGTCTTCGACAGGGGATCAAGAGTTACTACTTTTTTTCTCCTTTTTTTTATATTAACCACTTGAACCCTAGTGTCCATATTCTGAGAACTCTAGCCAAAAAATTGCATATCTACAAGCTCACAACGCCTCGCAATAGATCGGCTATTTTCGGCAAAGAGCTTTGTTGTAGAGGGGAAGGTCATGTTTATTAAGTATTGACGGTTCAAGTGGTTAAATATCTGAAAACAAACAATAATTGACACAAATTAAAAATACACTGACGATAGTGCTGTCAAACGATTAAACTATATGGAATCTATGAAAAGGTTTTGCCATAACCGACAACTGAAAATAACAATAGCCAATAATGTTTATTATGATGATCCAACGTCTATACTCTCCGTCTGTGACACTGTGTGATCATCATCACCTCCCCATAGCCTCTCCACTCTACTCTACTCGCTGCAGGCACTGCAAGTAACAGCAGCAGTTCTAAGCTGCAGCAAAGGGACTTTAACTCTTTCCGTGTTGAAGTGAAAGCCTTTTTCTGCATCGTATCAATGAATGCAGTCCCGGGATGCGTATGGCACATGTGTCTATAGTTCTGACCGTCTGGTAAAAGGAATTGATCGGTTACGTTGAAACAAACTTTTTAATCATGTTTTAGTTTCGCCAGCCAGCCGCCTGCCTCTATGACTCCATTCTGGGAGTTCATGTGCGCATTCACCTTCAAGCTGTAAAAAATCATGTGTATATTCTATTGCAGACAAACACTAGCAGCCATAGTAACAGTAATAGTAGTCACATCAACTAGCTTACTACTTGATATGAAATTGGCTGAGCCACTGTCTTAGACGGCCTAAATAATCTATTGTGGTGTGTAAAATAGCCTATAGAAAAAGGTAAATAATAATGATGATAAATAAAAAGTATCGAAAACTGTATCATATCGATTCCCAGGTATCGAGTATCGAATCGAATCGATTCAAAGGTGAAAGGTACCCATCCCTACCCCCACGCATATCACCCCGTCTGCGTTTATTTCTCAATAATTACCTGCTCCCCATTGACTATCACTTACATAATCATCATAATCGTTTCCAGTCGTCTGTATGAATGTGTTGAAAAACATGTGCAGTAGTGTACGAGTTAGTTTAGTGTTGAAGCCAGGCATTATTAAGCGTACCTGAAGTTTAGTGTTGAAGCCAGGCATTATTAAGTGTACCTGAGTTAGTTTAGTGTTGGAGCCAGGCAGCAGCGGGCGGCTGAACCTCTTCTGGGAGCCAATGGCGGCGGGGAAGGGCGGGGCTGAAAACATGGCGGCCACCGCGTTGATCCTGGTGATCCACGACTGCATCTGCTCTGCGTTCCTATGAAGAGGAGGAGTTTGAATTGAGTCTCCACCCCGTTGTTCAGCGATTAAGACCCTAGTCCTCTACATCAGTGGCACTAAAACATTTTTCATGTCAAGGACCCTAAACTCATGTTGTGTATTGTTTTTCTTCTCGTAAATTAACGCCATACTTGATCATACTACAGCTGTGGTGCCCAAAAGGTAGATTTTGATCTACCAGTCGATCACAAAGGCTGTGCAGGTAGACCACATGACATGTCCCTAAAAAGTTATATAATTAAACTATAAAAAGAATGTCACTTGAATAAAGGTTACTTGATTGACTGACATCAAGGGACCATCATTTCCTATTGTTTCCCTGCAACATACCGTAAGTGTCTTTGTTTTATATGTAACGCCAGTGCCGCCACAGGCCCTCATGTAAAAATGTTTGGATGGGTACATCATGTTGAGCTGGTCATTTTAAAAGTTGCTCTCAAGTCAAAAAAAGTGTGGGCACCCCTGAGTTAGACAGACAGACAGACAGACAGACAGACAGACAGATAGACAGTCTTACGGGGCTTGGAACAGGAAGACCCTCCAGTCGGCGGTGCGCAGGTAGAACACGTTGGGTCTCTTGTTGTAGTCGGCGGCTCTCATGGCCAGAGAGTGATGGATGGACACGGCGTTCTTCAGGTCCTCGTCGCTCACCTCCACGTCTGCACTGCACTCCCCCTGCAACACACACAACACCAGGGACGTGCAGAGACTGTTAAGCTGCGTCCAAACCTGAAGCTGTTTCTTGTATTCTAGTCGCTTCTATCGCTTCACTTTGGTCACGCAGGTCCGCGTTGGTAAAGCAATCATGTCCTGTTGGAATCAAGGCGAAACACCCGAAAAAAGGGGAGTCCCAACATCAAATGTGTCTCCGGACAAGATCAGCGCTGATTGGCTGTCAGGACGCAATGGGTGGAGTGGGGGTGAAGCGAAGTTGGATTTTTCCAAGTGGGTGCGAAGATACCGAAGCAACCGTTCTTGCCGTTCGCTCCGCCCATTCGGATTGTTCGCGTCGTCTCGTCTTTGCATTGACTTTGTATGTAATCGCGCCGCTCGAACCTTGAACGCAGCTTTAGAGAGGCATGGGCTGAAATCTACACAAAGAGGGCAATTCTTTCAACATAAGACGCTGCATTTAAGTTCAGGAGAGTTTGGACAAGGCTTTGGACTCTTGAATGCTGCCTTCAGGTATGGCAAGGAAAGAGGGCATTTGCATTTCTTTCACCATAGTTAAAAACTGCATTCATGGATTCATGTGCCTGCACAACACACAATACTAACAACTACTCAACACTTTCTGTACTGCACCCCTTCTGTTCAGCATTTCGACGACTAAACTATGACGGACTATGTTTGTCAACTATGACAGAAAAGGTTTTCACAGACGAAAACGAAATAAAAACTAAGCTATGATGACTGAAACTAAGACTATATTGACAATTCTGTCAACAAATAAAAACTAGACTAAAGTGTCAGGGTGGGGCTAGTGGAGAGGGACTAGTGGAGAAGAGATCCAGCAGAACATAAAGACGCTCTGGTGTTGCGCTCTGGAAATAGCAGATCTACAAGCTCTTGTGTAGCCTACCTTTATGCGGGTGTCACTCACAAGTCCACAATTATTGAATTCCAACGTCTTTGTGGTGATAATCATGGAGCATTTGACAAGTGAAGGTAACAGAACAACCATTAATTTAAACTCTGCAACTCCAGAGGGGGAAATAGATTATGAAAAAATTATAAGAAGTTGTTGGATAATATTAATGTGTATTAGGCGAACCAAATTGATTAAAATAATAATAGATAATTATAGACAAATGCTATAGTTTAGGCCAGCTCATGTAAAATTAACTAAAGTCATTAGTCATCATCACTACTAGTCCAATCACAAGCCATCTTCAATGAAAATAAAAGATACAATAAAACCTTGAATATGTGAATAATCATGTGTGTGCATGTGACCCTTACTTCAACCAGTGAAGTGCAGTGCTGAATGTGAGAAATACTGAGACCAAAGTGACTTTGTAAATGTATTGGGAAATTTGCCAAAAAGTTATTTTGTGAAATAAACGGGTTATATATTAGGCTACTGATAGTTATACTGTACTTGTAGTATATTAAAACGTAATCATCCTTAACCTTTTTCAAGTTAAAGGGATATTCCACTTTCAAAAAAACGTTTGGTCATTTTATCGTCTAATCAGGCTTTTATGAACACCCTGAACAGTTTTTAATTTGCTTGATTCAATATTTAGATATTTGATGTAAATGTTACCAGGCCCTCCAGGCCCAGTTCCTCTCCACATACACACCCCTTGTAACTTCAAACTCCATTTTAGGTGTATGCGAGGCCTCCTGCAGGAGGAGGGCCTGGTAACATTTACATCAAATATCTAAATATTTAATTAAGCAAATTAAAAACTGTTCAGGGTGTTCATAAAAGCCTGATTAAACAATAAAATTACCAAAAGTTTTTTTTAAAGTGAAATATCCCTTTAAATAAATTATTTGGACTTAAAATCATTGTTTTATTTGATGGCCTTCGTGCCTTGGTGTTTGGCCTTAACAGTTTTAAAGGCCAAGTGTCCTTGACCTCAAAATGATGTTATTCCTGTATGTTAGTGTATTTACCTTCTGCAGGTAAAGGACCAGGCCTTTCAGGATCCCAAAGAAAGACTTCCAGCCTCTCTTACCGCGTGGAGCTGGGGAGAAATGAGGCATTGTGGAAAACAATTACTACATTCTAGGGATGCTGTAATTACGGCTAATGAGCTTAAATTAACAACAACGACAATGATAATGATAATTTAGTCAGGAACACTCACGTCAAAGTAGATGTAAATATTTATTGCATAAAAGGAATACAGTTAATCTCAGTGTTAAAGGGCGCCGCTTTCGGAGATGTTCCCTGAATTTTGTGCAAGCATGCTTGCTAAGCAAAATCAGGGAACGCTAAGCAAGACCCCCACAGAGATACAATAGCAATACATTGACACATAACTTAAATCAACAGACCTAATCACAAGTATTTGAGCTTAGCCAGACTGATCAAAGGTGGAGGCTGGGGTGGAGAAGGCAGCTAGCAGCGTGTTTCCGAGGCTTCAACCAAAAATAGGTAGAGAAAGCAAGCCGTATTTAAATGAGCCTCCCCTACTGAATGAGAGTTTTGATTAGAGTATGACTTGTGTGACGTAATGACCAGCAGACATGAGAATGAGGAATAGGAAAAGAGCTGACTGACAGCTGACTACAGCTGGGTGGGGCTAGACTCTTGTGTCCTGCATAAACTAATGCTGAAGCATTCATTGATAATGATAATGATAACAATAACTAGACATACTCCTCTTTCCATCGGGGTCTGCGTGGATCTTGCGAACCAGGAAGCCGTTTTTATACAGCTCAGCGTCAGCCTGGTGGGCCACTCCCACCAGAGGGTTTCCACCACTCACGACCCTCTTCATGGTGTGGGAGGCGGAGTCTGTCCGGACGTCCGTCAACTCCGTCATGGACTTGTGAAGCTCCTCCTCGTCGCTACGGCAAGGGAGAGGGGACAAACTTCATGTTGAGATTTTTACATGGATTAAACATCATTGTGACACGCACAACACACAGACACAGACACACAGACAAAACTGCCAGCACAAATACATTAAATTGGGATCAGTGCTACATGTACAGTTAAATAAAGTGTACAATCAACAAATCAATCAATCAAATATATAGTGCCAGGGACATCCCATACAAGATTTCTGTTGGTTAACATGTTTAAAAAATATTCAAAATATGAATATTTTTGAAAATTGCACATCTACAACCTCAAAGTGTCACAACGTGTGAGCTTGTAGATCGGAAATTTGGAAATAGTCAATGTAAATATGGTAAGTACAGTTTAAATGGTAAAAAACAGTTGCTTCTTTTGGGGCTTGTTTTCATAGACCGTCCTGGTTGCTTGTCTCTCTCGCATTAATCTGGCAACACAGGGAGAGCGATGGCTGCGGTGGGATTTGGTCAAGGACCAACATTCACTCTTTCTTGTGTTGTGTCCCTAGATGCCAGTGCCATGTGTCAGTGAGTTTCCAGCTATGCTCTGTCACACTGGCTACTGCACAGTGTATACAGTATGTAATCAAGTACATTTACTTAAGTACTGTACTTAAGTACAATTTTTAGGTATTTTTTACTTTCTGGAGTAGTTCCAATTCTCTCTACTCTACTCCACAAGCTACATCAAACTATTGTAATTTTACTCCACTACAATTATATGAAAACACTAGTTACTATAGTTACTTCATAGATTTTGATTATTATTACAAAACATACATTAACAACTTTGGCCATTTGAAAATAGCCGACCAACAGTACATGCTCACATTGTGAGCTTGTAGACCGGCTATTTT
Source organism: Nannobrachium achirus (assembly GCF_963921795.1). Taxonomy (NCBI): domain Eukaryota; kingdom Metazoa; phylum Chordata; class Actinopteri; order Myctophiformes; family Myctophidae; genus Nannobrachium; species Nannobrachium achirus. Next base: position 11,376,651 of record NC_137833.1, on the reverse strand, counting down.
CGAAAGATTTTGATACGTTTTATACATTTGAAAACTTGTGACATGGGACATTCTGCATAATGAGTACTTATATTTCTACATTGCAGTATTGATACTTCTACTTCCGTACAAAAAGGGAGCACATTTTTCCACCACTGGTGTATGTATATACACTATACTGCTGTCATCTGTTGCTAAGGAACTAGCTAGCCTTCCCAAACCCACAGAGAGGAGGGGGGGACAGTAGCAGGAGAGGAAGAGAGAGAGAGGGATGGAGTGAGAGAGAGCGAGAGCGAGCGAGAGAGAGAGATGCCAGGGCTGAGAGTGTCAGCGTGTCGAGACAGGAACAGATGAAACCTAAAGGGACAACTCCGAAAGGGAACGATTTTCCAAACAGTTTTTCTCCATGGCTGTTCTGAGGCTAAAAGCACAGGGACACTTTGGTAGAGGTTTGGGGTGTGTACTGTACTCATCATGATGAACTAACTATCGGTGGTCCGTTTAGCGAGATTTCTTGCATCGTTAGGCTTTTACAGTATGTCGATTCCTTAGAAAATATATATATAACCAAATGAACCTTTACAGGTCCATTTGGTTCCATCTGTACACTCTCAAGAGTTATACACCTAGCTTTTAAGGGACATTTCATTTCAAATCCCCCTCAAGGAACCACGAGGGTCCCTGGACCACACTTTCTGAGACCCACTGGTGTAGCAGAGTGTTTCCAGTGAGCCAGTTAAAAACATGCCCAGTCACTATACTGTCCTTGAGCCAGACTCTGAACCCCTTAGTTGCTCCTGATGAGCAGGTTGTGAAGTCTGCTGCTTGCCTGGCTTGATCCCTGGCTCCATGACAAAGTGTCCTTGATTATATAATATCATAAAGAAAAATCGGAATAATTGTTTTATCCCCCAAATTATAGATTTTGTTTTATAAAATCGATTAAATCCATACATTTTGCACCCCTAGATGCATAATATTGTTCTATTACTTCAAATTATTGTAGACCAGTGTTCCCAAAAAAGGAACAAATAAATCACTTGCAGTTTCAGATTATTACATTAAATTAATCTAAAACAGTAAGCGACAGGATCATGGCCAAGCAGATAGTAGATAAATGTGGCAATATCGTCTGTCGGGTGGAAACCTTATATGTCCAAAACAGTTACTTTTTCAGGATTCAAATTCAAAAGTAGCAAATCTACAAGCTCAAAATGTTTCCAGCTTGTGGATCTGCGACTTTTGATTGATGCTTTTGTGTGAGGCTGTATCGTATGATGTGTGGGGCGTTAAATGTACAAAGGTCACAGAGAGCGCACACACCGATCTACACACAAGGATCTGATAACACAAACCCATAATCTGTTCACAGAAGGGGATAGAGCATTTGCCGTAAGGGCCCCCCCATCTGTGGAACAATCTTCCTTTGGAAGTCAGACAGGCTACCTCACTGGCCACTTTTAAGACTCTTCTAAAAACCCATTTCTACAGAATGGCTTTTAACTAGTGCTGGGCAAGTGGATTCTTTGTTTTATATGAGGACTCTATTTTTATTGTTTATCCTTCTTGCTGTAGGCATCGCCTTAACCGAACTGACTGCGTTTTTATTGTTGTTTTTGGTTTTTCTTCCCCCACTCTGCTGTCGGGGTTTGTGATGTGTGTGATGTGAAGCACTTTGTTAACTTGCTTTTGAAAAGTGCTATACAAATAAAGTTTATTATTATTATTATATTATTATTATAAGACAAATATGGGTAAATTCTCCTTCTACAACACTGCCACCAAGGAGTGTAATTCCTTGACTACTTTCCTCAAAACATGAAGCTCGCTGGCATCCTTCAAAGCTGCCCTGAAAACTCAGGAGGCCAGAGACGGAGGTAGTTATCACTTCTCCCATAGACAGGCGAGAAATGAGCACCCCCCCTTACCTTAGCCCCGCCCCCTTGTTTCCCCTATCCTGTACATAATAGTGTTTTTATAACTGTGATGTTATTGAATGTGCTCTGTGCTTCTTTGCTTGTTAAGTCCATGAATTGAATACCAAGGACTTCCAACATAAAAAAGACTGTAAAAGGACTTATGTGGGATGTTCCCTTTAGGCAGGGTGTTTAACCATTACTTGTTCTGTACTACATTTCTATTGTATTGACTATACTTGTACTGTTCTTCATTTTTGTCTACTAACATTTTCAATCAATCAATCCAAGAAACACAAAAAGTGTGCGTTAAAACATGGGAGATAAGGTTTTTTTCTGCCCAACAACATACAGTATGAGTGGGATGGAGGTGTGTGCACACACGCACGCACGCACACACACGAGAACAGGAGTGGAGAAGTGAACCTGTAATTACTGCCAGGAGGAAATAAGAAACCTTGTCTCCATGGAAACAAGGGTTTTAAAATTAGGGCGTCAGGTTAGCGTGGAGGGCCAGGTCATGAACGGAGCATTAAGGCACGCATGCACAGTTGCACACACACACACAGGGTACAGTACATGTCCTGTTACACATACCAGCACATACACAATAAGACAAGGGTCTTCAACGTTTCAACGTAAATTGGTTTTTCAGATATTTAACCACTTGAAGTGTCAATACTTAATAAACTCAACCTTTCACTCCGTACTTAGTCTGCACTAAGCCTCGCAGCGCAAGGCGTTGTGAGCTTGTAGATCTAAAGTTCCCAGAATATGGACGACATACAGTAGGTGTTCAAGTGGTTAATATAAAAAAAGGAGAAAAAAAGTTTCTATCACACAAAGATTTGGAGGACCCCCTGTAATAACTCTGAGGAACCCCTAGGGGTCCCGGACCCCATGTTGAAGACCCCTACACTAAGATATGACATGCTATTTCTCATACAAACACACAAACACAGACACACACACACACACACACACACACACACACACACACACACACACACACACACACACACACACACACACACACGCTTTGACAGAGTGTAATCTCAGGAAGGAACTCACATGGTCCACTGTAGTTTCTCATTCTTTATGGAGCTGTACAGAGCCTGGAGAGAGAGAGAGAGAGAGAGAGAGAGGAAGGAATTAGATTGATTGAATGATTGTGTGTGTGTGTGTGTGTGTGTGCGTGCGTGCGTGCGTGCGTGCGTGCGTGCGTGCGCGCAAGTGCGTCGATAGCGCATGTGCGTGTACTTCTATTGCTCTCATGAGGTCCAAGCACAATTACAGAAATAAGACAGTGGTTCTCAACATGTGGACCGTGAGCATATTGCACGTGGGTCTCCAAATAAGTGACAAAATAACTAAAAACAAAAACATTTTAATGTTGATATAACATTAATATAAAAAACTATGTAAACAAAATAACGGTATAAATGGGGTTTACAAAATTGCTGTCCTACACTTTGATGTCCTCACAACACAAGTACACATGTGAGCCCACACATTGAGGCATTTATTAAAATATAAATCAAGGGAGTTCGGGTGGTGCAGTGGTAAAGTGCCTGCCAGTGGCGTCAGTTCAGCAAAAGCTAGGGTATGGCAAAGATGGGAGCCCTCATGGAAAATAGGCATTACATTTTGGATAACACGGTTCTATTGTGAAAATAGCAGCGCGAGGCGTTGTGAGCATGTACTGTAGATCGTCTATTTTCACAATGTCTGAAAAAAATAAAAACGACTTCTGTCAGTTTTTTACACAGATTTCTACGGTTTCTTGGGCTGGATATGGCAGCCTGGAACGGTTGTTCAAGTGCAGCTAAACTTAGCATTTTAGTAAACGTGCCACAATTAACAATAATGCATTGCACCTGCGGAACCTGGGAGTATACCATTTTGTCAAGCTGGGGAGAATACAAGTGTGGGGAATATAATTATAATACCTTGTTAAAGTGACCATTATGTTAAATTCTGCATTTGTAGTTATTTTACTGTAATTTAACAACTTAAAGGAGCTATAGTCAACTTTTTCTTGAAAAACGGATGCTAAAATAAAAATAATGTTTCGAAAATATTTAATAAAAAAATAAGCTTCATATATGTGTTTCTATTCAAAAATGACCACAAAAAGCGTAACATAATGATAAAATAATCATTTTGGCCTTTGTCAGACTGACACTTTGTTTACATTCTAGTCTATAGACTAGGATGTAAACAAAGTGTCGGCCCTACAATGAAAAAGTTGACTATAGCTCCTTTAATAAACAGCGCAGATAGACAAAGAGACATTCATGGATTTACATTTAAAAGTAGCTTTTATTTTCCCCCCTGGACCCAGGGTATGGCAGCTGCATACCCCTGCCATACCCAATTGACGCCCCTGGTGCCTGCTATTTACAATGAGACAAAGTCTAAATATATTTTGTAATACTACTTGTAGTGGAGTAAAAAGTACAATATTTGCCTCTGAGATGTGGAGGAGTAAAAGTTAAAGTATTGAAAATACTAAAAGGTAAAAAATACCTCAAACCGGTAAGTACAGTCATTAGGATTTTAATGATTCCGGATCCTTAACGATTCCCTGTTAATGGCACCATAGGGCATACATGGGCAACTGGTGGCCCTTCACTTAATGCCGCCCGCTGGTTAATACTGCGATACTGATATATTATTGATTTCAGCTGTTACAATTCCAACCATGCACACGACATGACTCACTTTAATTACTTCAATCTATATTAAAGCAATAAGCCACAAGAGGCGAGTGGTTAACAGGGTATTATACACCGGCTGAGAGGCGACCCTCTCAGCCGTATGTGTTATGGAAGCCAGTGTGTGCTTATAAAGTCACATCATTCTTTTTGCCAAAAAATAGGGAAACAACACTTAAGTGACTTATCAGTCTCATGTTAAGAACCATATTCGATCCATACACATGTTTATTTTCATCCAGATTTAGCTGCTATGTGGGTGAACATCACATCAAAAACGCTAGCATAGCAACCTAAACTAACAGCCGAGGATGTGCCTGGAGAATAGAGGCTCTTTTCGCCTTTACAAGCCCCGCCCGGAGTGACTGAATGGCAGTCACTGTCCATGCATGCGGGCGGTGCTTAGAAGCACCCGCACGGCAGGATTTGAGAGAAAATCAAACGCTCGCTTCTAGTGTGGAAAGAAATAAAGCACCTGGCTTTGATATAAACTGATTCAAGGTGTGGGTTATAGTCTCATACCACAGCAACCAGCCAATCAGAATCAAGGAATGGAACTAGCTGTTTTAGAATAGTAGCTTAATGACTTAGCACTAGTCTTTTTTTTATATCAAATGTATTTGTATTTAAGCTCATAAAGTTACATTTAGAACATATAAACACATTTGAAAAATGTTACTTTTCATGGTTCCAATTAAAAAATTGCTAAAACATAATTCCAGGTTCCAATTCAAAAATAGCAAAAATAGCTGATCTACAAGCTCAAAATGTATTGCAATGCGACACGTTTTGAGCTTGTAGATCGCCTATGTTTGACTGTATATGCATTGTGGCCCTCTGGAGTTAATGTAAAAATATAGTGGCCCTCTAATCATTAAAGTTGCCCACCCCTACTATAGGGGTTCCAAATGGACTCTAAAGCCCTTATCAGAGTCTGCGGTGAAGAGCCTATCACCGCAAATTTTAGGTGATCAGCTATCCACCTAAAGTGAAAAAACAAGTGGAGGCCATCATAGTCAGTCACGGTGAAGTCCTATCACTGTGACTGACTGGTCTAGATCGACCAATCAATGAACGGGGTGATGGGCCGATCTGTCTGAAAGTAAAAACAGCGAGTAATGACGTAATGATGTAGTTTTATGACTTAAAAAGACTACACCGCGGTGGATAGCTTATCACCGCGGTGCCTACTATGATAGAGGCTTTACAGGTCTATAACTCTGAGAGTGTACAAATGGAACCAAATGGACCCGTAAGGGTCGCATTTGTTCCACTCTCAAGAGTGTACAACATGTGATGGAAACTGATTCCTGGTTCCTCAATGTTGAATCTGGTTCCTCCGATTCCGAATCCCAACCCTAATAAAAGTACTTGAGTAAATGACTGGCGTTCACTAACATGACAGGATCAAATGACAGCGTTCCACAGCTGGTCTGTTACAAAAGCGTGGCTGCTTTCTGACCAGGGACGTGAAGAAGGGACATTGTTTGTAAACCCATATTTCGATTTTGGAGAGTCCTCTAAACCAGGGGTTTTCAAAGTGGGTGACGGGGCACCCTGGGGTGCCGCGACGGCAGTCCAGGGGTGCCGCCAGATCATTTGATAATATTTGGAATTTATTTGGACACTAAAAACATATTTAGTATCATTTTAAACTTGAAGTACAAAGTTATTTTCAGTCAGTTCTAACCAAAATTGCTATTATCTCAACGTTTTCCTCGCAACATAATCACTAAAATATCGTCACTGTCGGGCAGAAACCTCGTATCTACAAGTTTCAAATGTGTACGTCTTTTGGTAAAGCAAAGCCCTGCTTCATCATACAAGACCGTCGCACAAAACTAGTGAAAACAGCCAATCTACAAGCACGCGACGCGAGGCGTTGTGTGCTTGTAGATCTGCTGTTTTCACTAGTTTAGTACATTTTATAGATGATAAATACAAAACGAACGGTTTCCACCCGACAACAACAACATAAATATAAGGTGCTGGGAGTGAGAATTATAATGTAGGGGTGCCTCGAATTAAAAAAAATATTCATGGGGTGCCCTGAGACAACAAAAAAATGGGAATCCCTGCTCTAAACAATCCATTATTACGATGGGCGATATTTTGTCAAAGAAGTGCACACAAATCTTGAAAACGATTTGATTTCAGTTTCTATTTGAGAACATTTAGAAGGAAACTTCTAAAAAACACCTTTTTGATAGATAAAGTGAAGTATATGTTAAACTTCACTACGAAAAGAACAATCAACTTGAATTCTACAATGAGCAAGTATCAAGAAAATATAAAAATACACATAAGCTTTATTATATTTAACCACTTATATCCTATTGAAAAGGAGGCAGTACCACTGTCAACCAGTAGGTGTCCTACCTGACCACAAGATGCAGGTGTACTAGTTGATCTAGTAGATCTGAACAATAGGCAGCCCAGAGGGTCTAACCCAGGGTTCCCCAATAGGCGGCCCGGGCTATTGTCTGGCCCACACCAACCCCAGTAATAATGGAGGTATGGAGGCGTTGTGTGCTTGTAGATCAGCTGTTTTCACTAGTTTAAATCATTTTTTAAATGATAAATGCAAAACGAACTGTTTTGGACATACAAGATTTTCACCCGACAACGACGACATCTGAACTGTCACTGGAGTAGTGGGAACGCCACTCGCGGTGCGAGGCATTGTGTGCTTGTAGATCAGCTGTTTTCACTAGTTTAAATCATTTTTTAACTCAATTAGCGCCGATCCCGAGAATACTCGTGAAAAATACTCGAGTAGCACATGCTGCTGATCCCGAGTATACTCGTGAAAAGTACTCTATTACTGTAACGGCGGTTCTCCTACCCTGTTGGTGCGCGGAAGGTCCTGACACGATCACCCTCGCCGATTCATCATCATCACGGATCCACGAGCACAAAATAGTAATCCCATAACATTGAGGCAGACGGGGAATCTCATCTTTAATGTCCATTATCTCGAAACAACACTTTCAAAGGGAGGATGGCAGTAGATTCTCGCTTATATAACACATGTTGAAAAGCACCGATCCGCCATTACACAACAGTATGTTGATGACGAGCGATTCCGGTGAAGGACGTGATGACGTCAAACCGGAAGTGTTTACGCTATGGACTTCTGGCCTTCAAAATAAGACAATGGTCGTGGATGCAGCCTGCGGGAGGCACGCTGGACATTTTAATCCGTTAATTTCTGGAGCACTAAATGAGTTAAATGATAAATGCAAAACGAACGGTTTTGGACATACACGATTTTCACCCGAGAACGACGACATCTGAACTGTCGCTGGAGTAGCGGGAACGCCACCGTCGCCCCCTGCAATGTTGTGGCCCTCAGCTTGGTACCCTAGAACGCATGATTTACAGTGGTCCATAGGTAGTCTACTGTATGTCTATTAGTCTATGATAGTTTAAAATGCATATACATTGGAAGTGAATATGTGCCATCATGCAAATGGTGCCTTTCCAGGAGTTTTGTTTTCTTATTTTTACTATGTTATTTAGCATACACAATAGTAACAGAATCCATTGAAAAATCTCTTCCATCAATTATTTGGGGTTTCAACCATATACTGACCTATTTAATTTTGGATTCATTGCAAACAGAACACTAGGGGGCGAGCCCAACTTGTTTGTGATGGTTTTTGAAAACCTTATGCCCATACCAAACATCAAACTTATCACAATTGTTATGATTTTTTATATATTAAATCCCAGTTTATAGGCATTTTAAGCTCCAGGCAGCCATCGTGGATGCCATCTTGAAAATTATGCCTTTCCATAAGTAATTTTTTCCTATATTTTTAGTATGTTATTTAGCATACCCAATAGCACAAACATTCATCGAAAAATCTCTTCCATCAATTATTTGGGGTTTCATACTGACCTATCTAATATTTTATTCATTGCAAATAGACCACTAGGTGGTGAGCCCAACTTGTTTGCGATGTTTTTTGTAAATGTTATAACCATAACCATAACACCATACCAAAAATCTAAAAGTTATCACCAAGTGCAGGATTTTCACACATTCCCTCCCAGCTATATAGTGAAGTTTTGCCAGAATAAAAAATTAATAATAAATAAATATTTTGTTTATTTTAATTACATTTATTATATTGTAATAAACCAGTCGCTAAATCGCACTGTTGTGAAGAAAAAAAGAGTTGAGCCGGAAGGCAAAGCTCTCTGTCTACCGAGCAATCTTCGTTCCTACTCTCACCTATGAAGTGTGGGTCATGACCGAAAGTATAAGGTACAAGCGGACGAAATGAGCTTTCCCAGACCGTTGGCTGGTATCTCCCTTAGAGATAGGGTGAGAAGTTCAATCACCCGAGAGAGACTTGGAGTAGAACCGCTGCTCCTTCAATGGAAAGGAGTCAGCTTAGGTGGTTCGGGCATCTAGTACGGATGCCTCCCGAGCGCCTTCCTCGGAAGGTTCTCGATGCACGTCCCACTGGGAGGAGACCTCGTGGCAGACCAGATGGAAGGATTAAATCTCCAAAATGGCCTGGGAACGCCTCGGTATACTCCCAGAGGTGAATGGAGGAAGTTGCTCAGGATAAGGAACTCTGGAAATCTCAGTTGGAACTGTTACCCCCGCGACCCGATTCCGGATAAGCGGTTGAAGATGGATGGATGGATGGATAGTTTGATGAGAGGGTTGGGGTTGTTGTTGTTGTACCTTGTCCTTCTTCTTGCGGGCCTGGGGGTGGTTGTTTCCATCCTGGGTCTTCCCCAGCAGGTCAGGGAAGGCCAGGGGCTTCAGGGAGCGCGAGCGGGGGGTTCTGGGATAGCGGAACGGGTCGCTGCCCCTGGCCTCCCGCCCGGTGCGCACCGAGCACAGGGAGCGCGAGCGCGAACGCCCACCAGAGGAGTGGATGCTGTTGACGCCAATCATTATGATGAGGCGGCCCGACGGGAGACGAGGGAACCCAAGAGGAGCCGAGTCAAGGTTACTCCCGTTTTTTCTAGAGTGTCTTTGCTTGTTCGTTAAACCCCGACAGTCGGACGTGTGTAGAGGAGAAGTTTGTACAATCGTTTCTGACACAAAATAGAAACTCAAATGGAAAATGAGAGATAAAGAATAATGTACGACCGATATTGTTTCCCTCTCGTCGCCTCAGGACTTCACTAATCTGTCTTTTTTAGTTCATTAATTCAACGAATCGTCCTTCTCGTCTCTGGAGAGACACGTCACACCCCAAAAAAACTACTTTCAATAGGCTTTCTTTTTCCCCTTAGCACTGAGATGACAATGGCCAAATGGAAGAGAGATAATGGAACACAGATAGAGAGAGATAGTATATAACATACATATAACAGTACAATGCGAGATTCAGACATGCATCACAACGCTCCACACAGAGCACAGAACTTCCACCACAGCCTTCTTTAGAATATAAGAGAGGGTGGACCCTAACCCGAGACTAGAATGAGACTATGTCTTTAGCGGCACCGACACAGACAACGTACTGGTCCGGTCCGGAGAAGAAGAGTCAATGACGCTGGTTAACTTCCAACCCAGAGTCAGTGGAAGAGACACTCTTGGACTTCATCCAAAATCCCGCTGTCAGGTTGTATTGTCTGGTTGAAAGACGCGATCGCCTCGGACATCGACCAACAAATTAATGACAACAGCACCCCTTACCGCGTGTGTGCGCACGCGCGTGTGTGTGGGTGTGTGCGTGCGTGCGTGTCTGAAGTGCCGATCTCCAAATCTACGTCACGAGAGCCTCTAAACTCTGTATTAAGCCCCTCAGCAGAAGCCCAGTGTCTGCATCACGGATCCAGCGCTGTTCATTATTATGAATGACGAGGAGAACTAGCAACCGTTTGGGAGCGTGCCAGAAATGGCTAAAACAGATGGGATTTCATACAGTACGTGTGCGTGCGTGTGTTGTCACACAGAGGATATATCGATATATATAAGCAATACCCGTTTGTCCTTGAGGCGCGTGCGATCATGTACCGTTATTTTGTTTGTTTATTCTGCTGCATGCAAGATCTTGCCGCCTCTGTAGCGCGTGCGAGCCGTGTTGGTATTTATTGTACTGGGTGGATCTTCGGGTTGGATGGATCCGAGATAAGAGCTGAAAGCATCCAATGCTGAATATGCATGGGCTCTTCAGTGAGTGTACGTTTGTGTGTGTGTGCGTGTGTGTGTGTGTGTGTGTGTCGTGTGTGTGTGTGTGTGCGTGTGTGCGCGCGCGTGTGTGTGCGTGCCACTGACAATTTGCAGTTGAATCCCTCAAAGTCACAGCAGAAACACCTCACTAGTCATAACACAACATGCATGCGTATACATAGCGTGTTATGTCAGGTTCATATATACAGGTTCATTTATACACGCTGTCCACGTCTGTACGCCTACCTATAAAGGAACGATCAAAACATCGACTGAGCCAAAAAGGCACATTCCTCATGTCGGAGACGCAAACACAGCCCCTAAGGCAGACAGACAGCAAAGACAGGTGCACAGGAGCGTAAATCACCAACACGGTCTCGAATAGAGAGATCCCCGAAATGACGTCACTGCCACCAGCAGCACCAGCACCACGCCAAAACAACCTCTCTGACTACACAAACGAAGCAATGAATGAAACAGGACCAGATCAGGAGACAGAATCAAGCGTCGGAGACGGAGAGGGAGCTGGACCGGACGTGTCCTGTTGCTCTCCCAAAACAAAGCCCGACGGATTTCGAAGAAAGGAACCCCCAACCCCCCCCCAAAAAAAGATGACAAAGAGAGACGAGAGGACCCCTCCTGTCTTATTTATCCTCTCTGTCTGTCCATGACTCTCCTTCCTATAGAATGTACAACGAGGCGGGGAGGTAAAATAAAAGGTTGTTATCGCTCCATCGTCTCCTCTTGGTTGGTCTCTGGTCGACTGTGGTCGTCCTCTGTGCCTCTTCTCCCTCCGACTGCGTGTTTATCACTCTCCCTTTCCACGCTGTCTGCCTGCACCCCCCCACCCACTCTCTAACTGGCTTCGTCTCCTACCCCCCTCCCTTTCCTCAAAACTTAACCCGCAGTTACCCTACTTCTTCATTACCTCCACCTCCTTTATCGAATCCCTCTATCAGGTGTGCGTGTGTGTGTGTGTGTGTGTGTGTGTGTGTGTGTGTGTGTGTGTGTGTGCGCGCGCGCGTGTGGAGGGGGAGGTGTTCTTCTCTTCCTTCTCTTCTCTTTTTTTCCCACCTCCCTCAGTAACTGGTGTCTTACAGCCCCGAGCTTCCAAATAATAGTGCGTTGGCAGACATGAACAGTTGATTAAGGTTTTCACTCTCTCTCCCTGACTCTCTCTAGCTTGCTCTCTCTCTCTCTCTCTCTCTCTCTCTCTCTCTCTCTCTCTCTCTCTCTCTCTCTCTCTCTCTCTCTCTCTCCCGTCTCATTCGCTCACTCGCTTCTCTCTCTCTCTCTTCCCCTCTCTCTCATCTTCTCACTACCCCCTCTCTTTAGCTCTCCCTCCTGTCTCATTATCTCTCTATCTCTCTCTCTCTCATCTATTTTTCTCACGCTCTTTTTCCTCTCTCTCTCGCTCTCTCTCTCTCCCCTGTCTCATTCTCTCTCTCGCCCCCCGCTCTCTCTCTCTCTCAATGCGCATTTCTCTCTGCAGCTGTGGCCAATAGGCACGCTGTATCGGAGCTAGGTCCCTCCCCTGCCCCGCTGTCAATCAGCCAGGCTCCACAGAGCTAGACTGTAGTGTACTGTACAGAAGCCCTCGCGTCATGAACACAGCAAGAAAGAAACCTCATGTGTATCACCCAAAAAATGCAACTTTTTGTGACACTGTAGTTACTACAGGGGGGCCGCCAAATCTTTGTGTGATAGGATCATGTTTTTTTTACATTAGCCTCTTGAACCCTAGCATCCCTATTGGAACAACAGTGGAACATTAGCCAAAAATAGCAGATCTACAAGCTCACAACGCCTCGCAGATCAGCTATTTTTGGCAAATAGGTTTGTAGAGAAAAAGAAGAGCAGACTAAAGTATTTGATGGTTCAAGTGGTTAAATGTCTGAAAATACACATTACTCCAACAGGATGACAGTGCTGTCAAACAAGTCTAAGCTGTCTAAGGCCCCGTACATACGGCAATGCTCTGTAGAGAAAACGGTGAGGTCCCGGGATATTGCCGTTGCGTTTTGCCTTTTTATCAAGCGTTCATATGAAGCCGAAATGATGTAGTGTCCATGTCACCGAGTGGAGGTCGGCTATTTTCGGTGCGTGAAACCACACTGAACTAAGTATAAGCAAGTCAATACTGGAGATGTGGCGTAACGGCATGGATTTCTACACAGAGAGGGCAAATCTTTCAATATAAGATGCTGCATTCAAGTTCAGGAGAGTTTTGACAAAGCAATTCTATTGAATGCTGCCTTCAGGTATGGCATAGAAAGAGGGCATTTGCATTTCTTTCACCATAGTAAACATTGCATTTATGGTCTGGAAAGGGCGGTTTTTACAGACAGATAAAAGGGCAGGGGCTCAAAACCCCTTTGATGTCTATGTGTGCAAGTGCCTGGACGCAGTAACCGAATATTTATTCTATTCTATCAACACTTCCCGTTTTTTTTTTTTTTTTTTTTCGAGGCGCCCGCGTTGCACTGGACACACCTGGCATACTTTCATTACCGTTAAACAATGGAATCCTTGGTTTTGTTGTTACTTTTGGGTCAATTGATTAACTAATTTATTAAGTAGTCATGTAATCAATGGGGAGTGGTTCATCATTGAGAAATAAACCCCTTCAGGGTGATTAGACCCCTAAGCTACCACGTCAGGGTCTAATCACCATTAGACACCTGCTCAACATTGATTATCTGTTGCATACAGTAACTAACCCAATTGTCTCCCTAACCTTCCATTGAGACATTTAGATCCTGTGATCATCCTGGTTGACAAGAGGTATTTCATGAAGCTCAAAGAGTAACATGGGGCGGCATAGCTCAGGGGTAGAGACACTGTTATTAGAGCACAAAGGGTTCCCGAAGGGTTCCCAGTTCGAATCCGGGCTCCCCCAGAGTTAATGTCGAAGGGTCCTTGGGCAAGACTCTGAACCCCTAGTTGCTCCCGGTGAGTAGGTTGGTGCCTTGCATGGTTTCCTCCGCCACCGGTGTATGAATGTGTGCGTGAATGGGTGAATGTAATGCACAATCTCTGTAAAGCGCTTTGGATAAAAGCGCTATATAAATGCACCATTTACCATTTAACATCTCGCATGCCCAAACAGGCTTTCCATCTTAAACTGGGAGTCCTTGAAATTAACCACTTCAACCCCAGCATCCTTATTGTGGGGAAAGCTTTTGCAGAAAATAGCTGATTGACAGGAAAATCTGCTTTTTTGGGGGCTCCACTCAACCATAAGTGGTTAAAAGGTTTGAGAATCAGAGTATTAAAATGTGCAAGGCTCATTGAAAAATGGCACCTGTGCGAAGTGAACAGTGCTCACTTTGCATGTCATCAAACACGACAGATGTGCATATCTCATTGTATGGGCCGTTCTGTCCTTGACGTTAGTTATGTCCATGCTCATAGGGACCTACACACAGAGCCAGACGTAGGAGCGGTTAGCACCGCTCAAAAATATATTGCTCTCATTCACCAAAAGGTCTTATTTAGGATTTGTTCTTAGGTAAGAACAAATATGCACACTCGGCTTACTTACTCTCATTTCAACATGTGTAAGCAAAACCATATGCAAGTCTACAGTTGTTGTATATTAATTTAACATGATTTAAATAACTAGACCAGGTCAACCTGGTTGTGCCAGACCCCCTGTCTGTCATCATCATTTATGACATCATGCCTTTTGTAGGCATGTCATCATCATGTCATCATCATATATATATAAAAAATATATAAAAAGACCTTCTAAATGAAAAGTGGAATGGAGTTTATTCAGATGGAGTAAATGTTGCATATGAGTGTTTTTTGAAAAGTTTTTTATCACACTATGATAAACATTGCCCAATAGTACAAATCAAAAATAGGAATAGTTACAATAAAAAACCTTGGATAACAAAAGGATTACAGAATGCATGTAAAAAGAAAAATACACTTTACAAAGACTTCATGAAATTTAGGACAAATATTGCTGAAAGCAAATATAAGGTTTACAAAAATAAATTGACAATAATAATGAGACGGGCAAAGAAAGAATACTACAACAAGAGATTAGAGGAAAATAAAAATAACCTTAAAGGTACTTGGAAAATCTTAAATCAGGTAATGGGGAATAAAAAGGCATCCACTGATTTTCCTACTTATTTTACAAAAGATAATACAATTATAGAAAATATGACTGAAGTGGTAAATGAATTTAATTCTTTTTTTTGTAAATGTTGGGCCTAGTTTGGCTAGTGCTATTCCACAACAAGATGAGCATAATGATGGGGAATTGGAAGGAGGAAGTAAGATTATGCAGTCCATGTATTTAGGAGAAGTGAGTGAAAGTGAAATTAAATCCATTGTAGCAAAATCAAAGAATAAAACATCAACTGATAGTGATGGGATAGACATGATTATTGTGAAGAAGACAATTGACTGTATAATTAAGCCTCTGACCTATATCTGTAATCTTTCTTTTAGTACAGGAGTTTTTCCAGAAAAGATGAAAACGGCTAAGGTAATTCCACTTTTTAAAACCGGAGACAAACATGATTTTACCAATTATAGACCAGTGTCGTTGCTATCACAGTTTTCAAAGGTGCTTGAAAAGTTGTATGTACAGAGATTGGATTCGTTTATTGAAAAGAATAATTTGTTGAGTGAGAGCCAATATGGCTTTCGGAGCAATCGATCCACAGCTTTGGCACTTATGAAAATAACAGATGAAATAACAACAGCTATAGACAATTATGAACACACAATAGGGGTATTTATCGATTTAAGGAAGGCGTTTGACACAATTGATCATCAAATATTAATTTCAAAACTGAACAGATATGGTGTGAGAGGTATAGTTTCAGACTGGTTAGTTAGTTATCTTCATAACAGGCAACAATATGTACAAATGGAGGGTTATGGTTCGGAATGCATGAAGCTTGAATGCGGGGTCCCACAAGGTTCGGTTTTAGGACCAAAGCTCTTTATTTTATATATCAATGACATTTGTGAAGTATCAAAGATTATGCAGTTTGTTTTATTCGCAGACGACACAAATTTCTTTTGTTCAGGGGTCAATTTAATAAGTGTAGCCGAAATTATTACTAATGAAATGGTCAAACTCAAAGATTGGTTTAATAAAAATAAGTTATCATTAAATTTGAAAAAAAACAAGTTTATGATTTTTTCTAACTTGAAAAAGGATGAAATTGTACTTTCTATAGATGGTGTGAATATTGAGCGAGTTTATGAATTTAGGTTTTTGGGTGTTATTTTAGATGACAAATTGACTTGGAAAAATCATATAGCATATGTAAAAAGCAAGGTGGCTAAAAGTCTTTTTATTTTGAATAAGGTAAAATATGAGTTAGACATGACTATATTGAGGATGTTGTATTGCACACTGGTCTTACCATATTTTGTTTATTGTCTTGAAGTATGGGGCAATACATACAGGAGTAATATCGTTCCCTTGACAATGTTACAAAAAAGAGCTTTAAGAATTATTCACAAAGAAGACTTCAGGGCACATACTAATAGACTCTTTATGTTATCAGGGTTGTTGAAAATTATGGATTTGATTGAACTTAGAACATTATTAGTTGTGTATAAAGCAAAAAACAGAGAATTACCAAAACAGCTGCAACAGTTATTTGAGTTTAGTTCAGAAAATGAGGACCATAGAAGAAGATATGATTTCAAACACTTGTTTGCACGGACAACATTAAAACAAATGTGTATCTCTGTTACAGGTATAAAGTTATGGAATGCTCAATACAAGGAGTTGAAGAGTTGTACATCAATGTTTCATTTTAAGAAAGTGTTTAAAAGGGGGAAAATTAGAAATTATGAGCTAGAGGGTTAATATGATTATCTTTCTTCTTGCCGTGTGGGTGTACGCATGTATGTTTTTTTTGGGGGGGGGGGGGGGGGGGTTGTGTGCGTTTTTTTGTTTTGTTTGTTAGTCCTTGATTGTGTTTGGTTTTCTTATTCCTTGAAGTTAATGTACTGTATATACAGAGGCCATAACAAGGGTGTTAAAATGTTTTTAATTTGATGACCGGGGCAGGCTTAAATAAGATTAATCTTCTGCCTGCTCCCTTTCAGTTCATTTATGAATGATGTATAAATAAAATAAAGTAAATTGTATGTAATGTAAAAAAAGAAAAAAAACATAAATGAAATGAAATAAACAAAATGAAATGAAATGAAATGAAAATATATACCCTTTATATAGAAAACCCGGACAGACATTTGCTTATGTAGGCCTACCCATTTCATGGGTCTGGCAATAACTAGAAAAGATGCAATTGGAAATTGCAAGTATGGTTGCTGACGGTTGCTGACGTGTCTATATTCTGCAGTAAGCTAACTGTCATGTGAAGCTCGACCAATTGATTCCCTACTGATTCCCAATCCCATTGATTTCCTATTGATTCCATATCCCGGACAGAAGTCAGTCTAGTCTGTCTGTCAATTTCCAATGGCAGTGGAAAAGTTACCCTAGAAATAGATAAAGTTTCCCCAGGAGTACAGTGTGTTGCCCTATCGGGCAACCACAATAATAAATATATGAATATTAAAAACTATGAAAACTAAAAAGATGCAATTCTGGGAAATTGCGAGTGTGGTTGCCTATAGTTTGGCTATATATCGTAGCCAAACTGTCATGTGAAGCTCAACCAATCTTGGAGCTAGCACCACTCCTCCATTGAACTCAATAGACTTACTACTTAAGCCGGCCATACAATACACGATTATCGGGCCCGACTGAATCGGGTAGAATTAAACACTACAGGATCATTTTTTCAGATTATCTGACCAGATAATCTAAACGGGCTCACACTAGCCGTTTTGAACAGTCGGGCGCTCCAAACGCTACAGGATTCTATCCCGATTGAGTCGGGCTCGAACACAGCAACAATAAATAAATAATATAATTGATACAAAATGCCACTGGGGCTGTTCTGGGCGCTGTGCTTTGCAACACACACGCACGCACACATACAAACACATTACGTTATCCACTCACTCAACACACAACACCGCCTCACGCAACGGGGGGAAAAGAAGCTTCAATATGGAAGTTTGATGTGATGTACTGGTCGCAGTCTGTGACTGACTGCAGACAGTGGCTGGTAACGTTATTTCTTCTGTTTGTTTTTTTTTTTGGATCGCGCTACCGTTCAGTTTTAATTTAAATCCCAATCATTCATGATACAACCTAATGGACGGACGGACGCCATGAAAAGTGTGTCTGTGTGTGTGTGTGTGTGTTTGTGTGTATGTGTGTGTGTGTGTGTGTGTGTGTGTGTGTGTGTGTGTGTGTGCGCGCGTGCGTGCGCGTGCGTGTGTGGGTGGGTGATCGAGTGAGTGAGAGGGAGAGGGAGCGATGGAGAGAGAAAAAGAGAGAGATCTGTCACATACTATGCTCAGATTTGCGCAGCGGCTGTATTTTCCTCGGCCCCCCGCTGTTGTTCCAGTTGTTCCAGACCAGTAGTGATACAGGAAAATATCAAACATTTTTGAAAAGAGTCAGGCTGGCCCCGATCGTCCTCCGCGCCACTCGGATGGGCTCCGAGTGGATCTGTTAGACCTCACGCTAGACGACATTCATGCCCAATAGTCGGCCCCGTTTCAGTCGGAGGCAGCCCGACTGTCGGGAGGGTAATTAAATGCCCCGATTATCGGTTAGTGCACGGCCGCCTTTAGAGTCAGGATTGTTTATCTATAATAATAATGTGTTGCCCTCTGGCAACCAAACTAATTATTTTTTTTATAATTGCCATTCCTTTTCAACGGACCTGAAAAACAAAAACCGACCTCAAGTGACCCGAGTTGAAGCCTGAGCACACAATAATAAACCCCCCACCCCCCACCGAGCGGTTATTGCCAGAAATGGTTGCACAATTTACATAGGCAGTAACTATCTCAAATCATGATGCGTGATGGAGAGAGAGAGAGAGAGAGAGAGAGAGAGAGGGAGAGAGAGTTATGGTCTCATGCAGCATTTAATAGTCCAGTTTTATTTGTGACAGAGCTTGTTTCCTTGCGCGCACGCACGTCGCACGCACGCACGCACACACACACTCTTCCCTGCTCTGTTCCTTCCTAACGTCGTAAATAAAGCTCGTTATTATCCCTCTTCCGTTCACCTTTTCAGTCAGAATCACAGGTCTAGAGGACTCTCCAAAATGGAGCCAGAACTCTGGTATCATCTGGCTGCACTTCTAAAACCAGAGGAGCCAAATCCTCCAAGCGTCGCATAATAATAAAATGATGAGACACTCTCTGTCTGAGACTCTCTGTGCACAATTAGTTAATTGCCTAGCCTTAATACACAGTTTGTGTGTGCGTGTGCGTATGCGTGTGCGTGCTTGTGTGTGTGTGTGTGTGTGTGTGTGTGTGTGTGTGTGTGGGAGCATTTCACTTTATCCTGACCTGAACCCGAAAGCAGACAAATAAACAATAGTAGCAATAGTATATAAACACACACACAAACACACATATGCACGTGCGTTGTTGCACGGTAGAATTGTGTACCAGTATTAATACTAATCCACTTACACACTGAATACTGATTAGATGGCGTGGTGTGTGGGCGCAGGGACGGACACACACGGACACACACACACACACACACACACACTACACAAAGTGTGAAAATAGCATGATGCAAATGAGAATGATGTATATAGAGAGAGAGGCGTCGAGGTGAGAGCCCACAGGCTCATAGTGAAAACACAAAGTGAGGGAGAGAGAAGTAGAGAACACACACACACACACACACACACACACACACACACACACACACACACACACACACACGAAACCAACAGAGTGGGAGGTGATGATGCTGATAAGAAACTAACACACACACACACACACGCACGCACACACACAATACTCCATTTTGGATCAAGGCGGCAAGAGAAAACTTCTATGCGACGATGAAAGAGGGTTTGTTATTGCCAGGCCAGGGGTTAAGTCAGAAGGAGACCATGGTTAGTACAAAGGATAAGAGTGCTGCCATAAGAAGGATGGTTGATATTAGATTCATTATCTTTCCTTGAAAGAACTTTCTCCGTTATTGTTGCCTGGTGGGCATGAGGGGGGAACCCATGCCTCTGCTCTTGATATCCCCACCATTCCTCTTTTCATGACGTAATATGGGCGGGATACATTTCCCCTGCTTCCGGTCAGACTTCAAGCCGCTAGACTCCACGGTGGTAGGCACCAGTGTAGGGGTGGGCCAGGGGTTGACACTAATGTCCCAGAGGCACTTGCCCATCGGGCAAATACAGGTCATGTTCTACTTGCCCAAAGGTCATGCCCACTTGCCCGAAAAGTAAATCGTCCATTATAAAATGATATTATGATTGAATATTTCTATGGTTTCACACTTGTTATTTTATATTTTGAAGTGTAAAAACAGCACATTATAGGTAAACAGTGCCCTTATTTTATTTCCACAGACCAGAAGACAGAGTGCGCTGGCCATGTCCCGGTGTTTAGACAGATATCTTGTGTTGTGTTTATAGATGGTTGCGTTTCCTCTCCACCTGCCCGAGTTTTATTTACCTGCCGGGGGCAGGTGGGCAAGCCTTAGTGTCAATGCCTGGGGTGGGCGATATGGAATATATCACGATATTTTCCCAAGCTGTATCACGATACACAATCTTATCACAATATTTTTTTTCATGTTGGTTTGTATGGTTATTTTAAGTTACTTAACAGGTTACTTAACAGTACAACCACCTACAGTACAAACTAACAAGAACTAAAAAAGTGGTCCTCAATGTGGGGTCCAGGGACTCTCTGGGTTCCTTTTGGGAGGTCTAAATTGATCCTTACAAGTATGTAACTCTGACAGTATACAAATGAAACCAAATGATTTGGTTTCATTTGTATACTGTCAGAGTTAAGAGACCTTGACATTTTAAAGTTTGAGAACTACTGATTTAGACAAAAATGCAGGTTTAGATGAATTCTGCAATGAATCTCTGTATTAACAATTCTATAGGCACAGGTTGGGAATTGCTGATGTTAAGGAAAACACAAGTTCGACTTTTCTTCAGGTAACCCAGAATGTCAACGAACGCAGCGCTTGATGATCATGCTGTGCCCTGGCAGCGGAGGAGCACCGCGTGTGTCTGCGCTGCACGTCAAAGTGTCCTTGAGCAAGACAGCGTTGAACCCCCTACTACCTGCTGCCGGGTCGATGAGCAGGTCACTGCCTCGCATGGTTTCCCCCCGCCGCCGGCAGGGGTGGAAAGTAAGCAGGTACGTTTACTCAAGTGCTGTACTTACTCTAGGTACAATTTTGAGGCATTTTTTTTTTACTTCACTTGAGTATTTCCATTTTTCAATACTGATACACTTTTACTCCACAACATCTCAGAGGCATATATTGTGCTTTTTAAATCCACTTCAATTATTTGAAAACTTTAGTTAGTAGTTATTTTAGTTTAGTTACTATTTACTTTGTAGATTTGGATTATTGGGCTATTACAAAAAAGTTCCGTTAACCACCTCAGCCCCATTCATATTGCGACTATTTGAAAAGAGACAATCTACAATAAGCTCACGATGTGACGCATTGTGAGCTTGTAGATCTGCCAGTTTCATAACACTTTTTTATTTTTATTTTTTTGGAGCTGTGTGGAACACAAGCTCCCTATACGTGGCCGTGTGTGTGGGTCTCCGTCCGTCCGTCCGTCCGTCCGTCCGTCCGTCCGTCCGTCCGTCCGTCCGTCCGTCCGTCCGTCCGTCCGTCCGTCCGTCCGTGTCTGTAGCCTCAAAGTTTGGCACGCTACTCCTCCCACAGTTTTTGCACCACACACTCGCGCCATATGTCAAATCGACCGGCTTACTCGGGAATCGTGTGCTAGTAACTTGCTAAGAGAAAGGTTCTATAGTTTAATTGATATTAATTTATTAACGGGCCACTTTGCGTTTTGCCTCGTAACTCTTGAACCGTAGATCGGAAAATTAAAATTCTTTTTTCCCTGGATTCCTTGGGTCAAGACGCATCTCCCCATATCCCACGCCCATTTGCGCCAGGATAGATTTTCCGCCATCTTGAATTTTCTCCAAAACACACTTTTTGCACCTTTTCCTACATATTTTCTTCAAATGTCACAAAAATCGGTACACATGATCCTGGGTGACCAGAGAGGTGCTACACACACACACACACACACACACACACACACACACACACACACACACACACACACACACACACACACACACACACACACACACACACACAGCTCCACTTCGAACAGAGGTTCGATTTTCTTTTTTACAAAACTTCTGAAATGGTACATGCCTGTGCAATGACTACTTTTACTTTTGGTATTGTATAGTACCAAGTATAATTTCATGCAAATACTTTTTTGTAAATTTTGAATACCAGATTGTTATTTGTAACATCATTTCTACATGTACCAGTACTTCTTCCTCTGCGGTGGTGGGTCAATGTGGTGTAATGCACATTGTGCTGTGGATATAAAGATGAGGTGAAGGTGGTGTAATGCACATTGTTACAGTGTAGTGGATATAAAGATGAGGTGAATGTGGTGTAATGCACATTGTTACAGTGCTGTGTGGATATAAAGATGAGGTGAATGTGGTGTAATGCACATTGTTACAGTGCTGTGGATATAAAGATGAGGTGAATGTGGTGTAATGCACATTGTTACAGTGTTGTGGATATAAAGATGAGGTGAATGTGGTGTAATGCACATTGTTACAGTGTTGTGGATATAAAGATGAGGTGAATGTGGTGTAATGCACATTGTTACAGTGCTGTGGATATAAAGATGAGGTGAATGTGGTGTAATGCACATTGTTACATTGTTGTGGATATAAAGATGAGGTGAATGTGGTGTAATGCACATTGTGCTGTGGATATAAAGATGAGGTGAAGGTGGTGTAATGCACATTGTTACAGTGTTGTGGATATAAAGGTGAGGTGAATGTGGTGTAATGCACATTGTGCTGTGGATATAAAGGTGAGGTGAATGTGGTGTAATGCACATTGTTACAGTGCTGTGGATATAAAGGTGAGGTGAATGTGGTGTAATGCACATTGTGCTGTGGATATAAAGGTGAGGTGAATGTGGTGTAATGCACATTGTGCTGTGGATATAAAGGTGAGGTGAATGTGGTGTAATGCACATTGTGCTGTGGATATAAAGGTGAGGTGAATGTGGTGTAATGCACATTGTTACAGTGTTGTGGATATAAAGATGAGGTGAATGTGGTGTAATGCACATTGTTACAGTGTTGTGGATATAAAGATGAGGTGAATGTGGTGTAATGCACATTGTTAAAGTGTTGTGGATATAAAGATGAGGTGAATGTGGTGTAATGCACATTGTTACAGTGTTGTGGATATAAAGATGAGGTGAATGTGGTGTAATGCACATTGTTACAGTGTTGTGGATATAAAGATGAGGTGAATGTGGTGTAATGCACATTGTTACAGTGTTGTGGATATAAAGATGAGGTGAATGTGGTGTAATGCACATTGTTACAGTGCTGTGGATATAAAGATGAGGTGAGGGTGGTGTAATGCACATTGTTACAGTGCTGTGGATATAAAGATGGGGTGAATGTGGTGTAATGCACATTGTTACAGTGTTGTGGATATAAAGATGAGGTGAATGTGGTGTAATGCACATTGTTACAGTGTTGTGGATATAAAGATGAGGTGAATGTGGTGTAATGCACATTGTTACAGTGTTGTGGATATAAAGATGAGGTGAATGTGGTGTAATGCACATTGTTACAGTGTTGTGGATATAAAGGTGAGGTGAATGTGGTGTAATGCACATTGTTACAGTGTTGTGGTTATAAAGATGGGGTGAATGTGGTGTAATGCACATTGTTACAGTGTTGTGGATATAAAGATGAGGTGAATGTGGTGTAATGCACATTGTTACAGTGCTGTGGATATAAAGATGAGGTGAATGTGGTGTAATGCACATTGTTACAGTGTTGTGGATATAAAGATGAGGTGAATGTGGTGTAATGCACATTGTTACAGTGCTGTGGATATAAAGATGAGGTGAATGTGGTGTAATGCACATTGTTACAGTGTTGTGGATATAAAGATGAGGTGAATGTGGTGTAATGCACATTGTTACAGTGTTATGGCTATAAAGATGAGGTGAATGTGGTGTAATGCACATTGTTACAGTGTTGTGGATATAAAGATGAGGTGAATGTGGTGTAATGCACATTGTTACAGTGCTGTGGATATAAAGATGAGGTGAATGTGGTGTAATGCACATTGTTACAGTGTTGTGGATATAAAGATGAGGTGAATGTGGTGTAATGCACATTGTTACAGTGTTGTGGATATAAAGATGAGGTGAATGTGGTGTAATGCACATTGTTACAGTGCTGTGGATATAAAGATGAGGTGAATGTGGTGTAATGCACATTGTTACAGTGTTGTGGATATAAAGATGAGGTGAATGTGGTGTAATGCACATTGTTACAGTGTTGTGGTTATAAAGATGAGGTGAGGGTGGTGTAATGCACATTGTTACAGTGCTGTGGATATAAAGATGAGGTGAATGTGGTGTAATGCACATTGTTACAGTGTTGTGGATATAAAGATGAGGTGAATGTGGTGTAATGCACATTGTTACAGTGTTGTGGTTATAAAGATGAGGTGAGGGTGGTGTAATGCACATTGTTACAGTGCTGTGGATATAAAGATGAGGTGAGGGTGGTGTAATGCACATTGTTACAGTGCTGTGGATATAAAGATGAGGTGAATGTGGTGTAATGCACATTGTTACAGTGTTGTGGATATAAAGATGAGGTGAATGTGGTGTAATGCACATTGTTACAGTGTTGTGGATATAAAGATGAGGTGAATGTGGTGTAATGCACATTGTTACAGTGTTGTGGATATAAAGATGAGGTGAGGGTGGTGTAATGCACATTGTTACAGTGCTGTGGATATAAAGATGAGGTGAATGTGGTGTAATGCACATTGTTACAGTGTTGTGGATATAAAGATGAGGTGAATGTGGTGTAATGCACATTGTTACAGTGCTGTGGATATAAAGATGAGGTGAATGTGGTGTAATGCACATTGTTACAGTGTTGTGGATATAAAGATGAGGTGAATGTGGTGTAATGCACATTGTTACAGTGTTGTGGATATAAAGATGAGGTGAATGTGGTGTAATGCACATTGTTACAGTGTTGTGGATATAAAGATGAGGTGAATGTGGTGTAATGCACATTGTTACAGTGTTGTGGATATAAAGATGAGGTGAATGTGGTGTAATGCACATTGTTACAGTGCTGTGGATATAAAGATGAGGTGAATGTGGTGTAATGCACATTGTTACAGTGTTGTGGATATAAAGATGAGGTGAATGTGGTGTAATGCACATTGTTACAGTGCTGTGGATATAAAGATGAGGTGAGGGTGGTGTAATGCACATTGTTACAGTGCTGTGGATATAAAGATGAGGTGAATGTGGTGTAATGCACATTGTTACAGTGCTGTGGATATAAAGATGAGGTGAATGTGGTGTAATGCACATTGTTACAGTGTTGTGGATATAAAGATGAGGTGAATGTGGTGTAATGCACATTGTTACAGTGTTGTGGATATAAAGATGAGGTGAATGTGGTGTAATGCACATTGTTACAGTGCTGTGGATATAAAGATGAGGTGAATGTGGTGTAATGCACATTGTTACAGTGTTGTGGTTATAAAGATGAGGTGAATGTGGTGTAATGCACATTGTTACAGTGTTGTGGATATAAAGATGAGGTGAATGTGGTGTAATGCACATTGTTACAGTGCTGTGGATATAAAGATGAGGTGAATGTGGTGTAATGCACATTGTTACAGTGCTGTGGATATAAAGATGAGGTGAATGTGGTGTAATGCACATTGTTACAGTGCTGTGGATATAAAGATGAGGTGAGGGTGGTGTAATGCACATTGTTACAGTGTTGTGGATATAAAGATGAGGTGAATGTGGTGTAATGCACATTGTTACAGTGTTGTGGATATAAAGATGAGGTGAATGTGGTGTAATGCACATTGTTACAGTGTTGTGGATATAAAGATGAGGTGAGGGTGGTGTAATGCACATTGTTACAGTGCTGTGGATATAAAGATGAGGTGAATGTGGTGTAATGCACATTGTTACAGTGCTGTGGATATAAAGATGAGGTGAGGGTGGTGTAATGCACATTGTTACAGTGTTGTGGATATAAAGATGAGGTGAATGTGGTGTAATGCACATTGTTACAGTGTTGTGGATATAAAGATGAGGTGAGGGTGGTGTAATGCACATTGTTACAGTGTTGTGGATATAAAGATGAGGTGAATGTGGTGTAATGCACATTGTTACAGTGCTGTGGATATAAAGATGAGGTGAATGTGGTGTAATGCACATTGTTACAGTGCTGTGGATATAAAGATGAGGTGAATGTGGTGTAATGCACATTGTTACAGTGCTGTGGATATAAAGATGAGGTGAATGTGGTGTAATGCACATTGTTACAGTGTTGTGGATATAAAGATGAGGTGAGGGTGGTGTAATGCACATTGTTACAGTGCTGTGGATATAAAGATGAGGTGAATGTGGTGTAATGCACATTGTTAGTGTTGTGGATATAAAGATGAGGTGAGGGTGGTGTAATGCACATTGTTACAGTGCTGTGGATATAAAGATGAGGTGAATGTGGTGTAATGCACATTGTTACAGTGTTGTGGATATAAAGATGAGGTGAATGTGGTGTAATGCACATTGTTACAGTGTTGTGGATATAAAGATGAGGTGAATGTGGTGTAATGCACATTGTTACAGTGTTGTGGATATAAAGATGAGGTGAATGTGGTGTAATGCACATTGTTACAGTGTTGTGGATATAAAGATGAGGTGAATGTGGTGTAATGCACATTGTTACAGTGCTGTGGATATAAAGATGAGGTGAATGTGGTGTAATGCACATTGTTACAGTGTTGTGGATATAAAGATGAGGTGAATGTGGTGTAATGCACATTGTTACAGTGTTGTGGATATAAAGATGAGGTGAATGTGGTGTAATGCACATTGTTACAGTGCTGTGGATATAAAGATGAGGTGAATGTGGTGTAATGCACATTGTTACAGTGTTGTGGTTATAAAGATGAGGTGAATGTGGTGTAATGCACATTGTTACAGTGCTGTGGATATAAAGATGAGGTGAGGGTGGTGTAATGCACATTGTTACAGTGCTGTGGATATAAAGGTGAGGTGAATGTGGTGTAATGCATTGTTACAGTGCTGTGGATATAAAGATGAGGTGAGGGTGGTGTAATGCACATTGTTACAGTGTTGTGGATATAAAGATGAGGTGAATGTGGTGTAATGCACATTGTTACAGTGTTGTGGATATAAAGATGAGGTGAATGTGGTGTAATGCACATTGTTACAGTGTTGTGGATATAAAGGTGAGGTGAATGTGGTGTAATGCACATTGTTACAGTGTTGTGGATATAAAGATGAGGTGAATGTGGTGTAATGCACATTGTTACAGTGTTGTGGATATAAAGATGAGGTGAATGTGGTGTAATGCACATTGTTACAGTGCTGTGGATATAAAGATGAGGTGAATGTGGTGTAATGCACATTGTTACAGTGCTGTGGATATAAAGATGAGGTGAATGTGGTGTAATGCACATTGTTACAGTGTTGTGGATATAAAGATGAGGTGAATGTGGTGTAATGCACATTGTTACAGTGCTGTGGATATAAAGATGAGGTGAATGTGGTGTAATGCACATTGTTACAGTGTTGTGGATATAAAGATGAGGTGAATGTGGTGTAATGCACATTGTTACAGTGTTGTGGATATAAAGATGAGGTGAATGTGGTGTAATGCACATTGTTACAGTGTTGTGGATATAAAGATGAGGTGAATGTGGTGTAATGCACATTGTTACAGTGCTGTGGATATAAAGATGAGGTGAATGTGGTGTAATGCACATTGTTACAGTGTTGTGGATATAAAGATGAGGTGAGGGTGGTGTAATGCACATTGTTACAGTGCTGTGGATATAAAGATGAGGTGAATGTGGTGTAATGCACATTGTTACAGTGTTGTGGATATAAAGATGAGGTGAATGTGGTGTAATGCACATTGTTACAGTGTTGTGGATATAAAGATGAGGTGAGGGTGGTGTAATGCACATTGTTACAGTGCTGTGGATATAAAGATGAGGTGAATGTGGTGTAATGCACATTGTTACAGTGTTGTGGATATAAAGATGAGGTGAATGTGGTGTAATGCACATTGTTACAGTGTTGTGGATATAAAGATGAGGTGAATGTGGTGTAATGCACATTGTTACAGTGTTGTGGATATAAAGATGAGGTGAATGTGGTGTAATGCACATTGTTACAGTGTTGTGGATATAAAGATGAGGTGAATGTGGTGTAATGCACATTGTTACAGTGCTGTGGATATAAAGATGAGGTGAATGTGGTGTAATGCACATTGTTACAGTGTTGTGGTTATAAAGATGAGGTGAGGGTGGTGTAATGCACATTGTTACAGTGTTGTGGATATAAATATGAGGTGAATGTGGTGTAATGCACATTGTTACAGTGCTGTGGATATAAAGATGAGGTGAATGTGGTGTAATGCACATTGTTACAGTGTTGTGGATATAAAGATGAGGTGAGGGTGGTGTAATGCACATTGTTACAGTGTTGTGGATATAAATATGAGGTGAATGTGGTGTAATGCACATTGTTACAGTGCTGTGGATATAAAGATGAGGTGAATGTGGTGTAATGCACATTGTTTCAGTACTGTGGATATAAAGGGCACTGCAGACATTGCAGACCTTCCACACAGACCTGACCCATGTTATCTCTCTCTCTCTCTCTCTGTCTGTGCTCGCAAGCCTGTGAAATTAATTTCCTTCTCAGCTGACTGCTCACTGAGGAGGCTTTTTTTTTGTTGTTGCACGGATTCAAAGGGACCCTTTGTCTGAGTGTGCGTGCGTGCGTGCGTGCGTGCGTGCGTGCATGCGTGTGTGTGTGTGTGTGTGTGAAAACAGAAAGGCAATAATGTGAGAACAGCTCCCCGGCGCACGACCCGTCGTGCGACGGTGTATACATTCGGCTGTAAACTTGCGCAGAGTCAGGTTACTATAGTAATGTGACTGCACGCATGCTGTCAGTGAACAAACCGAGATGACACGGCATGACTGTATTTCTGTTGCCATCAGTGTTGATTTCGTCGACTAAAACTATGACGAAAAATGTTTGTCGACTGTGTTTTTTTTCACTGACGAAAACGAAATAAAAACGAAATAAAAACTAAGCTGTGATGACTAAAACTAAGACTAAAATATATTGACAATTTCGTTAAAAAAATAAAAACTAGACTAAAACGTTAGGGAGGGACTAGTGGAGGAGAAAATAATTTTACGTTTGGTTGCTATCAGGTGCTGAAAATAGCAGATCTACAAGCTAACAACGCATTGCAGCGCGACGCGTTGTGAGCTTGCAGATCGGCTATTTTCATCATGCAACCAAGTGTATGCTGAAAATAGATGACGTTACGATGTCTTCAAGGCCTGCCAAAATGCATTTTAGTTGACCAAATCAACTGTAGATTTAGTCAACTAAAATCTTATGATATTTAGTCGACTAAAATTGGATTAAAACTAAAACTTTTCAGGTGACTAAATTATGATGACTAAAACTAAATGACATTTTATTCAAAAGACTATGACTAAAACTAAATCAAAATTTGCTGTCAAAAACAACATTGGCTGCCATGCCTTACCGAAGGTCATAAAGGAGTGTGGATCACTAGCATCCTTTAAAATTGCCCTGAAAAACCACTTACAGGCAGCAGCCGTTCGCAACTGGTAAAAAAACTAACCTAGCCCAACCCTACTGTCCCCTGCCCCTTCTTTGTATATACTGTTTGTTTAGACTTACTGTTTTCTTTTTTCTTTTTCTTTACATATCTACTGCATAGTACTGTGTTCTATTTGTCTGTCATTCAATGTTATATGAGATACTTCAATGGTTTCCAGTGGAAATAAGCTTAGTCTTTTCATGGATCTCCTTTTAGTAGACCTTGTACCAGTGAACTGTACCGTCATGAAACTGTACCTTTTCCTATGCAAACTTCTAATAAAGTCTTCAATCAATCAATCAATGCACCAATCTCACTCTCTCTGGTTTTGACAACGAACACACCACTTCCATAGGATATTCTATTAGCACGATTAAAGCTAAGACCACAGGCTAGGAGATGAAGGGAAGATGAAGGGTTCAAGGCAGTACCTCAGTTTGCAGCAACGATGTGGCAAAACACTCATCCCATGCAGTGGCAGTTCCCAGTCTTTTTTATAATTCTAAAAAAATGATAAATCACCCGCTCGGGCTGCCCTCCCCTGTAACTAAAGGGACTCGCAATACAAACATAACGTAACACAACTTTGAGTGTCCAGACTTGACAGCAAGAGTTAACAATCAAGTGTGAGACCACGCAGGGGACAGTCGTTCCTGCATCATCAAGCGACGATTTGCCGCAACGAGAGATGCAGTTTCATTTTCGTTTTTACCGCTCGTAAGCTCTTTGTAAATCACTATCACAGTGTAATACATACAACTGCTGGCCCAAACTGCATTTTGCGCACACCCTATTGCACTGTACAGGTTAATTGGGATGGATTTCATGAGTTCGATTTTAGATAAGGCTGAGTAGCAAAAAAAATAAAAAATCATCCAATCGCAGACTGCCGATATATTCGTTCAACATTGTTACAAATTAAAACCTGTAACGAGCATTTCTATTGCAGTATTGATACATTTACTTAAAGTTGTACCATGTAACTTTTTTTATAAAACAAATCTTAAAATTGTCCTAACTGTTAAATCGCTAAAGTTTTAGAACACCCACTCCGTGAATTTCAGCCTGTAAAGCCTTCTCTATATATGTAAACTGCGATCCTTGCCGGGGACCGGATCTCGTGCCAAAATTGCGTCATCACACTACCGGCCAATCACAGCGAGGGTTATACAACTGCCGGCCAATCACAGCGCATCTTGAAGTGGGGTCGCTATGGCAGCCATATTTGTTGTCGCCCGTTTGTACCATCCCTTCTCTAGGTAATTTCGCCTACCAGGCAGGGTGAAGGAGTCCGTATCTCTGGAATTACTGAACGCACAGGAACAAGGGACCCCTCAAAAGATAGATCTCAGCGAGGTGGAGGCAGACGCGGGGGTCTGATTGTACGAAAAACGGCCGAAAGACGCGGACGCGACCGCGGTTTGCTATAGGGCTATGACCACTAGTTGGGCATCTTACACAGTATAGCTTTAAGTAAAAAAATGGAGGACCCACCATTGTGTGTGTGTGTGTGTGTGTGTGTGTGTGTGTGTGTGTGTGTGTGTGTGTGTGTGTGCGCGGCCGCGCGTGCATGTGTGTGTGTGTGGGTGTGTGTGTGTGTGTGTGTGTGTGTGTGTGTGTGCACACGTGTACCTTTAGCTGATCTTTGGGAAAGTCCTTTCCACCGTTGAGTCCTTCCAGGTTGGAGACAAACTGACTGCACGACATCCTCTTGCCAATGTTCTGAAGAAACACACGCACACACACACACACATTACATAACACACAGAGACCCACCGATATATGGCTCTGTACATCGGCCATTATTCGATTTTCATGATCGGTATCGGCAGTTATGCTGCTTGATTTTGAACGCATTTCAACCTGGCCTTCCTATGTTGGGCATGGCAAAAATGTAGGAAGAAATACATGTCTATAGTAGCAAAAATAGCTACGATCTAGATGAGACACCAGACTCATCTTTATTGTCACATCACAGGTTTCCAGGTGTCAGGTGTAAAACAGAGGGGGAAAGCATCTTTTGTACTCCATCGTTTTGTTGGGAGGGGGTAAGTGTTTAAAGCAGGGGTCTTCAGCGTTTTCAGGCCAAGGACCTCTAGGTTGAGAGAGAGATGAAGCAGGGACCCCCACAAACTCTTCATAGATTCCATATAGTTTCATTGTTTGACAACACGATCATCAGTGTATTTTGGATTCATGTTAATGTGTGTTTTCAGATATTTAACCACTTGAACCGTCAATAGATAATACACTTGACCTTTCACTCTGTACTTAGTCT
The DNA here is from genome assembly GCF_963921795.1 of Nannobrachium achirus. Classification (NCBI taxonomy): domain Eukaryota; kingdom Metazoa; phylum Chordata; class Actinopteri; order Myctophiformes; family Myctophidae; genus Nannobrachium; species Nannobrachium achirus. The sequence continues at coordinate 11,344,722 of NC_137833.1, read as the reverse complement.
GCTCTTTTTCCCCTCCAAAGCTCTTTGCCGATCTGCAAGCTCACAACGCCTCGCAGCGCGAGGCGTTGTGAGCTTGCAGATCTGCTATGTTTGGCATAAGTTCTCAGAATATGGACGCTAGGGTTCAAGTGGTTAATATAAAAAAGAGGGGAAAAAACAAGTTTCTATCACACAAAGATTTGTGGGACCCCCTGTAGAAACTCTGAGGACCCCCTGTAGAAGACCCCTGGTTTAAAGAAAGAAACGTTGAGCTTGTACTGTACAGTAGATCACCTGTTTGTTTCAGCTTTCATGACCCTGTTGTAAGGCTACGTATAAAATAGGGATTGAGTGATTAATCACACAAATCAATTTAGTCTCTCTCTCTCTCTCTCTCTCTCTCTCTCTCTCTAGTTTCATTTTCATTTTTACAGCTCCTAACCTCTTTGTAAATCACAATCACAGTGTGATTTAAAACCGCCTGGCCCAGAGAGAGAGAGAGAGAGAGAGAGAGAGAGAGAGAGAGAGAGAGAGAGAGAGAGAGAGAGAGAGAGAGAGAGAGAGAGAGACTAAATTGATTTGCCTGATTATTTAGACCATTATTTTATGTTTTAACTATTAAAAAAGAATAGCAGATATACAAGCTCACAGCTATGCCGCGCTGCAAGCTTGTAGATCTGCTATTTTTGAAAAATCGTGAACATTTGTGCACGCCTTTGAATATTGATGATCCGATTCTATAAATGTCTTCTAAATCCTTCTTCTCTCTCTCTATCTTTGTCTCACATTCGAGGGACAATTGTTTTTTAGTTTTCTAGTTTGAATCTTGTGTTTCAACTTTACTTGTTTATTTCTTCAGGTGAGAACCTTGTATAAGCCCTTTATGGGCTTCCTTTCTCGCCTGCACATATTTTCATGCTTTTTTTTAATAATGTTAACATGTATTGTTTGTTTTCTTATTGTGCAAATAAATAAATCAAATCAAATCAAAATATCTATCTCTGAAATCACACTCTGATTGTGATTTGCAAAGCAGTTATGGGCCGTAAAAATGAAAATGAAACTAGAGAGAGAGAGAGAGAGAGAGAGAGACTAAATTGATTTGTGTGATTATTTAGAACTGAGGCAGATTTATTTTTAACACCTTCTAAACCCTAACCTACGTTTTCTCAGATGCTTTCCGGTTTTTAAAGGGCATAGCAGAGGCTTTAAAACCGTGTCTTAACTCTCAAATACCTGGAACGCGCCCGAGTCGCGTTAGATTTTAACCACTTTAACCATTATTTTATGCTTTAACTTTAGAAAAATAGCAGATATACAAGCTCACAGCGCGAGTGCCGTTCATGCTGTTCTCAAACCTTTTCATGTCAAGGACCCCCAAAATTACAGGTATTTGGCCACGGACCCCCATCTCAAAATATGTTGTTCCAGGGACCACCCAGAAGTAAATATTTGAGTTACAAATGTTCGCTTTTAAGTAGATATATTCAAAGACTTGCAAAAATAAAAATCATGATTTTTCAAAAATAGCAGATCTACAAGCTCGCAGCGCGGCACTCGGTGCCGCGCTGTGAGCTTGTATATATCTGCTATTTTTCAATAGTTAAAGCAGTCAATAATCCTAGGCCTAAATGGGTTAAAACGTTGATCATGCGATCCATGGAAAGCGTAATCGACTGTGAATAAATATCACTGTGAAAGTGACGGAGAGTTGTTTTGAATGTCCTTTGAGCCCTAACCCTTCCTGGAGGTGTGACAGGCTGACGTGGATGTTGTCTCCTAGCAACAGTGGGCCGTTGAAACCGTCTCCAATGTGTGACTTAGAAGAAACCAGTGGTGTGAAGTAACTAGTTAATGTACTCAAGTAATGTACTTTTAAGTACAGTTTTGAGGTATTTGTCCTTTAATGGAATATTTCCAATTATCGGTACTTTAACTTTTACTCCATTACAATTATTTGAAAACTTTTAGTTACTAGTTACTTTGTATATTTTGATTATTATGACAAAACATTACCCACTTCAGCCGATCTACAAGCTTGCGATGTGACGCACTGCGACGCATGCGATGTGACACTGCCTTCACATTCTCACCAACCCCAACTCCATGTTTCAGAGACGACGGTCCGTCATAACCAGGGCTGAACTGGGACATAACGCCGAGACCAAGATGCCATGACTTGTATAGTCATCCCACTGGATATATGCCCGGTATCAGTGTTGTTTTTGACAGCAAATTTTGATTTAGTTTTAGTCATAGTCTTTTGAATAAAATGTAATTTAGTTTTAGTCATAATTTAGTCACCTGAAAAGTTTTAGTCAAATTTTAGTCGACTAAATCTACAGTGATTTTACACTTGGTTGTGTGCTGAAAATAGCAGATCTACAAGCTCACAGCGAAAATAGCAGATCTACAAGCTCACAACGCGTCGCGCTGCGACGCGTTGTGAGCTTGTAGATCGGCTATTTTCAGCACGCAACACCTGAGAGCAACCAAACATAAAATTACTCTCTTCAGCACTAGTCTCTAACGTTGTAGTCTAGTTTTTATTTTGTTGACGGAATTGGCAATATATTTAGTCTTAGTTTCAGTCATTACAGCTTAGTTTTTATTTCGTTTTTATTTTGTTTTCGTCAGTGAAAAAAAACACAGTCGACAAACATTTTTCGTCATAGTTTTAGTCGACGAAATCAACATTGTGCCCAGTCCACCCATGGAACATAACTAAGGTCACATTCATGAGAACGTAACACATGGACTCACTGAACGGAGGAGGGAGGTGAATCCACTCACTGGTGAACACTGCCGTGCCAGAGTTGTTAGCTCTGGGTCAGTGAGTCCGAGCCTGGCCCGTGCCAGACCTATTATACTAATAAATGCTCCCCAGCTTGGCCCTAATTCAGTGGTTCTAGTCACCTTTTCAAGCTGTGTGTGTGTGTGGGTGTAGGTGTGTGTGTGTGTGTGTGTGTGTGTGTGTGTGTGTGTGTGTGTGTGTGTGTGTGTGTGTGTATGTGTGTGTGTGTGTGTGTGTATGTGTGTGTGTGTGTGAGAGAGACTCACATGTCCGTGCAGGTCTGTGTTAAGAAGCATCAGAGCACAGGTCAGAGTGTGGACACTGTCTGTAGGACGGACGGACGGACGGACGGACGGACGGACGGACAGTAAGAGAGGACAGAGGAGGTTATAGAGGAGAGAGAGAGAGATAGAGAGAGAGAGAGAAGAAAACATTAGGTTATAAGCGAAGGGTGCCTCACAGTGGTATATATTGTTACTACATCAGCTTTACACGGCAACCAAAAAATACTGTACACACGCACACGCACAAGCACGCACGCACGCACGCACGCACGCACGCACGCACGCACGCACGCACACACACAGCACACAGCACGTAGGGCTGTCACGATCATGACATTTAACATGGCGATTAATTGTCAATTTAATTGTGTTTTTGTCGTTGACAATTACATTTCTGTTTGGCTTTCGGGCTTTGAAGTTGCACATGGCAGATATGAAACATATGACACTAAATATAAGAAGAAATTACATATTTGACAACTTTATACTTAAAAAAAGAACATTGATAGTGGAAATAGCTGATCTACAAGCTCACATGCGATGCGTTGTGAGCTTGTAGATCTGCTATTTCCACTATTTTTGAAAAATGTTTAAAAATATATGAAAATGTTTCAACATGGAAACGATTATGATGATTATGACAAAACAATTGTGATTATGTCGAATAATTGTGAATAGACGATTATGTAATAATGGTGACAGGCCTACACAGCACACACACACACACGCGCGCGCACACACACACACACACACACACACACACACACACACACACACACACACACACACACACACACACACACACACACACACACACACACACACACACACACACACACACACACACACACACACACACACACACACACACACGTACCTTCGTTATGTACAGCGGTGGGGTTAGACTGGAGGTATCTCTTGGAGAAGTGAGCCAACACTCTCTCTCTCTCCTGGGTCTCTCCCATCAGAGCAAACTCCTTCAGAAACGCCCTGCAGGGGAGAAAAAACGTTCATCCCAAATCAATAAGATTCACTACAGGCCATTATTTGACTTTTTTTCCACTACAACATCAGCATAGGCAAGTGAGTATGATGCAGTCATTCGATGTGAACCAGTTTTTAACCGCTTTCAATCTGGTGTTTCCTATTTTGGGGAATGCCATTATAGGCAGAATTCTCAATTCTCAATTTCTTTTCAAAAACAACCAGTCTACATGCCCACAATGCTTCAAAATGTGACACATTTTTTGCATTTTATGAAAAGGCCTTAAAGGAGTAGGTCACCCCCAAAATGACTTTTTTCGATTGATTAGTCACGCCATGGAGACTAGAGTTCAATAAAAATTTGATTCGAGTAAATTTACCCCCATTGATTCCGGACGCGTTTCGAAACGGGTCCCCATCCGGAACGAATAGGGGTAAATTTATTGTTATCACATTTTTGTCTTAGGAATGCGACAAAAAACTAAAAATATTATTGAACTCTAGTCTCCATGGCTTGACTAATCAATCGAAAAAAGTCATTTTGGGGGTGAACTACTCCTTTAAGTGGTTAAATTAAAAGTATAATGTATGTCTCAATGATTGTTTCAGCGTCTGTCTCAGTGTCTATGGCATTGTGTGACAACTGCAGCAAGGAGTTAAAGGAGTATTTCACAAAAAAGAAAAAAAACGTATTTTTTGTAATATACTTCTACTTGTAACAGTGTTTCTACATTGCAGTATTGATACTTGTACATAAGTAAAACAAGTGAGTACTTCTACCGCCACTGATGATGATGATTATTATTAACCCCTTTAGGCCTAGAATTATTGACTGCTTTAACTGTTGAAAAATAGCGGATATACAAGCTCACAGCGTGGCACTGAGTGCCGCACTGCGAGCTTGTAGATCTGCTATTTTTTTAAAAGTCGTGAAAATGTGTGCAAATCTTTGAATATGTGTATTTTTAGAGCGAACGTTTGTAACTCAAATTTTGCTTCTGGGTGGTCCTTGGAACTATAATATTTTGAGATATGAATATTTTTTTACAGGGGTCTTTCACATGAAAAGGTTTGAGAACCACTGACATAGCAATCTCTCAAGAACAGACTAACTGAGCTCCAGTTGAATGAAAAGGACCTTTTCTTTGGCGATGGCTATAGACCGATTGCTGACATAGAAACATAGGTTTTTCAAAAAATCTTAGAAGGATTCAAAAGGCACTCATAGAATCGGGTCAAAATTCAAATTTTCACGATTTTTCAAAAATAGCAGATCTACAAGCTCGCAGCGCGGCACTCGGTGCCGCGCTGTGAGCTTGTATATCTGCTATTTTTCAATAGTTAAAGCATAAAATAATGATACACAATAATGTGTACCCGTTCTAAATGGGTTTTAATATTATTAGTGCTAATAACAGGCAGCATACGTTCAGCCACAGCAGCGGCTGACATTGCGGGGCATCAGTAAACGCTCCGTGCGCTGAGTAAGAGGCGCTCCGGAGGACATGATATTCCAAAGCTCACGGACCCTAAAACTGTCAGAAGTGACGTACGGTACTCCAAGCAAACCCAGTGAGTCAGCTTTGCATCAGACGGCCAACGCAGCTGTTTTGGGGTTTCGGTAGGTTCCACAATTTACCACATTTCAACAGCTTGAATATCAAAACTGTCAACGAAACTTGGGAAAAATGGATTTCTGTCAAGCCAAGTTTAGGACTGAGCGAAAAAAAAACCTAACGATTGGCCCGCACAGTAAACACAGTTTGATACTGTAGCAGTGGCGTTGCGGCTATCTAAAATAGCTGATCTACAAGCTCACAGTGCATTGTTAGCTCTTAGATTGGCTATTTTAGACGTATGACACCACGCACAATGAAGTATAAATCATGCATTGGGTGTATCAGTTTGCAAGCAAAAGACTTTTCCATTGATGGATGGTTGCTCTTTGGTACACCTTAACACAGACTCAATAATCAAATTGGTTAGCTGTTGTCTTTAGCTGACAATTAAGCTATTATTGCGACCGTCAGGGAGCAGTTTACTATGAAAACCTCCACCGGCCGTCCGTCCGTCCGTCCGTCCGTCCGTCCGTCCGTCACACGTCACACCTTTGTTTGTGTACGGTGTGATGTCATATATCTTCAGTATGACATCACACCACATGTGTACACAAACCTTTGTGTACGTTGCTGTGGCAACAGTCTGTTGTTGCTGGTCTGTTAGTGTACGTTAGCAACCACCTTAGCAACCATGGTTTTACCCTAGCAACCAACTGTTTACCCTAGCAACCAACTGTTTACCATAGCAACCATGTTTTTTTACCCTAGCAACCAACTGGGCATAAAAGGGATTTTGTTAGGGATCTCCATATATGGGCATAAAAGGGATTCTGTTAGGGATCTCCATATATGGGCATAAAAGGGATTCTGTTAGGGATCTCCATATATGGGCATAAAAGGGATTCTGTTAGCTGTTAGTGATCTCCATATATGGGCATAAAAGGGATGCTGTTAGGGATCTCCATATATGAGCATAAAAGGGATTCTGTTAGGGATCTCCATATATGGGCATGAAAGGGATTATGTTAGGGATCTCCATATATGGGCATAAAAGGGATTGTATCCCAGATGATGCCCTGTACTTGGGATTTGTTGATGTAAATGTTCACATAGAGTGTAATAATTGGTAAAACAAACTTTTGGCCTATTTGTGGAGATAAGCGACCAACGGTCGCTTATCTCCCGATTAGGGAGTCTTACTGGTGTTCATGCTCAAAATAAACCAAAGATATGACGATGTGACGTGACCATAGTCACAAAAATAATAAATCCTATAAACATTTAAAGGTTTCATGACGTGCTGTGTTTACATGGTCCTTCAAACGAGCCGTATTGGCATCGCGCCGCCGTCAAAAATGGGGCGAACGGGAACGTCCATAGCAGTAAAAGAGTTAACCAGTAAGACTCCCTAATCGGGAGATAAGCGACCATAAATGCACTTTTCTGAGCCTAATAAAAAAAAGTCTCTCTTTGTGTGTGTGTGTGTGTGTGTGTGTGTGTGTGTGTGTGTGTGTGTGTGTGTGTGTGTGTGTGTGTGTGTGTGTGTGTGTGTGTTGCTTTACCTGAGAGCCTGGTCTAGGTTGAGTCCAGTGAAGTTAAAGTGACTCAGGTACTCCTCTGCTACCATCTGACTGAACTCATTGCTGGAACACACAGATCAATGAATAAAGCAACGATCAAAACGAGAGCTGCAAGGTTCTGTAAATATGAAATAATCATTACATAAATGAAACAGAAACAGTCAAATAGAATAAAACAATTGATATTAAAAAAAAAAAGCCAAAGAGAGACTAAGCGCTTACAAAACAAGTGAGTTATTACAGGTGTTTTCTTTCATCGGCAGGGGAAGCGTATCTATGGAGCGGGGACTACAACTACCATGCATTATATCCTATATATAGATGGTTCTCAACATTTTCAGGCCACGACCCCCGAACTGGGGACCCCCCCACCCTGACTAGCACTAAGAGTTGATGATTCCATTTTGTATAACACGGTACCGCGTTGCGAGGCGTTGTGTAGATCTGCTATTTTCACAATTTCTGCCTCCATAGTATTTGACAATTTGGCCAATGTTTAATTTGTCATTTTAGAGGTATTAAAAAGTCCTTACATTTTTTTGTCTTTAGAACTCTGCATATACCCTCTACACACTTCAACTTTATGCTGGTTTGTTTACTGTTGAGTGAGAAAAACATGTAGCACATTAAGTTAATCATCTGGGGACCCCCCAAAATAATTTGGGGACCCCCCTGGGGGTCCTGACCTACAGGTTGAGAACCATTGGGTTAAGGGAGAACCGGGCGAACAACAACGCCAACAACAACAACAACAACAACAACAACATTTACCACATTGCAACAGATTGAATATCAAAACTCGGGAAAATTGATTTCTGTCAAGTCAAGTTTAGGACTGAGTGGAAAAACCTAACGATTGGGCCGCACAGTAAACACAGCTACAGTTTGATACAGCTACAGGTTGAGAACCACTGAGTTAAGGGAGAACCGGGTGCACAACAACAACAACAACAACAACAACAGAACGTACTTCTTTCCCAGGTGTCTGGCTACGTCAGACTTCTTGAAGCCCTCCAGGTGATAGAGACGTTTGGCCAGACGACGCGCCGCCTGCAGATCAGCCTTACTGTTCCCATTGGCCTGGGGGTCACTGCTGCTCCCTGGGGAGGAGAGGATTAAAGAAAAAAAAATGTTTTTGGTCTCAGTGCATCATCATTAACACATTAAATGCCCACGATGCGCCAACACATCGAACGCTCTGATGTCTCCCGGTGCTCACGACGCACCTGACGTGTTGTACAGTAATCTACAGCAGGGGTTCCCAAACCTTTTTGTCTCAGGGCACCCCATACTTATTTTTTTAATCCGAGGCACCCCTACATTATAATTTTCACTCCCAGCACCTTATATTTATAGCATATCGTCGTTGTCCAAAACCGTTCGTTTTGTATTTATCATCTATAAAATTTACTAAACTAGTGAAAACAGCAGGAGGCGTTGTGCGCTTTAGATCGTCTATTTTCACTAGTTTTATGCGACAGTCTTGAATGATGAAGCAGGGCTTTGCTTTACCAAAAGACGTACACATTTGAAAGATACTTGGAGATACAAGGTTTCTGCCCGACAGTGACGATATTTTAGTGATTATGTTGCGAGGAAAACCAGCCATTTTGGTTAGAACTGACTGAAAATAACTTTGTACTTCAAGTTTAAAATTATACTAAATATATTTTCAAGCGTCCAAACAAATTCCAAACATTATCAAATTATCTTGCGGCACCCCTGGACTGCCGTCACGGCACCCCAGGGTGCCCCGTCACCCACTTTGAAAACCCCTGATCTACAGTAAGCTGTAATTTACTGTACGAGGCGCCCGCCTTTGAAGAGAAACACTCCAATTCCAACGGCATATGACGTGACCGGGATTGTCCGGTTTCCTCATAGACAGCAGTGTTATGAGATTCACAAAAGTGCATTTACAGTATCTCCTAATCTAACTTTTAAATCAATTTTAAAACGTGGCCTTCTCTACCTTCGCACTGATGCCCGCCATTGTATTTGCAAAAGAAAACAGGACATACTCAGATTACTTTTACCTATCTGAGCCTCCAAAAAAGGTAAAATCAATAAAATGTTGGGCACTATGCGATTTTTGTTTCATCTTGGGCACTCAATGTGTTGATACTGTACATATAATACAGACAACACAATGTAATAAAAAATATACTCCAAAACATAATGGAATAAAGCTCAGTAAAATCATGAGACCTATTTACAGAGAGAGTAGGGGAGAGGATCAGCCAGGGGATTCTACTAACAAGGTGCTCAAGAGTTAAAGGACGACTTCATGCAATTTCTTCATATAGTTGGTCCTCCTCACTAATGCTCGTAATAGAATGGTACCATTTGTCTGTGTCTCAGAGGAGGGCTGTGGACACTTCAGAAACCTGCCCACCACTGACATCATAGTTAGGCAGGGTTTGATTTTCTAACATGATTTTACATTTTTGAGCGGTGGTAAACCGCTCCATAGAGTGGCTGTGTGTGTGTCTGTAGCCTTTTTCCTCAGCGTTTTGCCATAGCAAAATGTTTGTACGTAGCATCATGTTTGTCTAGTGATGTCATATGTCGTATGTCTGTAGCCTTTTTCCTCAGCGTTTTGCCATAGCAAAACGTGTGTGTGTAGCATAGCCTGTACATCCTAGACTCAAATCCTAGTCTGAAGACGTTATGCCGCTCACTTCACATTGGGTGTGATTTTTTATTAGTGCGGTTGCCTGAAGGGCAACACACTATTGTTCTTGTGCCGAGTTCACAGAGTAACATTGAGCCACAGCATTCCTGTGACGTCACCTTTACGCAGCTTCTTCATTGGCTAAAAGAGGTTTTTGCTGCTTCCCCATTGGCTAAATGTCATGTATGACGTATGGCGACGTATGCCCACGACATCAAAAACAGTATTAGCTGCTTCCCCATTGGCAAAATGAAAAGCGCCATTCAGACGAGGCACGGTTGCTGCGTCCTAGTAATTCATAATAAGAAGCGGGCGATTATTTGGGCCGCGTGGAGAAGTTTAGGGGCGGCGAGGCGAGCGGGCGCGTGCCTGTTCATGCATGCGCTCGCGGGCTGCAAGAGCTGGATTGTGGTCATCTTCGTGAAATACCGCCCGGCGTTTACTCACGGAGCGAGTGTGTTTGTGTCTCCACTGTGGTACAATCCCCGCTGATCCCAGCGAGAAAGCCCGCGGCAACCGCTGTCCGTCTGTAAGGCGCTTTAGTCTACTCCAGAGGATTGGTCAAGCTTGACATGACATCTTGCCTATCCAAACTATAAATAGATAACCACACTTGCAATTACTCAGAATTTCACTTTTCTAGTTTTGATTTGTATTAAAACGAGAACAATGGCTTCCCCATTATACCATGCTAACTTTACAGGAAATGAAAGCCTGCTGTTTCCATTAAATTGGATTCCCCATTGATGATGTCACGGGTAGGCAGGTTTCTGAACTGTCCACAGCCCTCCTCTGAGACACAGTGAGTGAGTAGACAAAAATGCAATGGTACCATATTATTGTGAGCATTAGTAGGGACCAATTATATGAAGAATGAAACTGGGTGAAGTCGTGTAGGGCAGTGGTTCTCAACCTTTTCAGGCCGCAACCCCCAAAATAATCATATTCTAACTGGGGACCCCCCCCCCCCACACACACACACACACACCCTGACGAGCAACAAGAGTTGAGGAATTACCATACATTTTGTATAAAACAGTTCTATTGTGAAAATAGCAGATCTACATGCTCACAACGCCTTGCGTTGCGAAGCTTTGTGAGCATGTAGATCGGCTATTTTCACAATTTCTGCCTCTAATATTTGACAATTTATGTTTAATTTGTTATTTTAGAGGTTAAATAGTCCATAAATTGCCACTTTAGAAATGTGCATAAACCCTCTATACACTTAAACGTTATGCTGGTTTGTTTACTGTTGAGTGAGAAAACAATGTTGCACATTAAGTTAATCATCTGGGGACTGGCCCACAGGTTGAGAACCACTGGTCCCTACACTGTAGGGAGTAGGGACCCACGCGCCTTCATGTCTTTTGGTAGGTCGCTCAACACTTTGGTGTCAGCGTAGCACAATGGCACAGAGAATAGCCAATCTACAGTACAAGCTCACAATGCATCAATATTGTAGATCGGTGCACAAAACAGGCGCACAATTACGTATAAATATCCCACACACAGATCAGAAAGAACGGAAAAGTATATAAAACAGTATTAAAAAAAGTGGGAAATGTTGCTCTTGTAAGTTCTACTTTCGCATGATCATGAATGGCTGTTGGAAGGTCATTATAAACCTTGTGTTTTTCGGCTTCCCATTAGAATCTGGGGAGCAGAAAATGTGATCTCAGAGGGTGTGGTGTCAGTCCACAGAAATTCCACTCCAAATGAGAGCCAGCAGCAGCAGCAGCAGCAGCAGCAGCAGCAGCAGAGTGTTGAAGCAGTGTTAATGTCTTCTCACTGCCTTAGTTCAAACTAAAAGCTCATTACAAGAGTGGTTCTCAAACTATTTCAAGTCAAATATATATATATATATATACTGTATATGTCAGGGGTCTTCAATGTTTTCAGGCCAAGGACCCCTTAGCTGAGAGAGAGAGATGAAACAGGGACCCCCAGATTCCATATAGTTTCATCGTTTGACAGTACAATCATCAGTGTATTTTGGATTCATGTCAATTAGTGTTATCAGATATGTAACCACTTGAACCGTCAATACTTAATAAACATGATCTTTCACTCTGTACTTAGTCAGCTCTTTTTACCCTCTACACCAAAGGCTACAGTTCTCAGAATATGGACACTAAGGTTCAAGTTGTTAATATAAAAAGGATTGGAAGATTTGGAGGACCCCCTGTAGTACCTCTGAGGACCCCCTCAATGTTTTTCAGGCCATGGACCCCGTAGCGGAGAGAGAGATGAAGCAGGGACCACAACATATTGTATAACGGTGTTACAGATTACATTTTGACAGCACTATCATCAGTGTATGTTGGATTCATGTTAATGTGTTTCAGACATTTAGAAACGTATTATACCGTCAATACTTAGTAAACTTGACCTTTCACTCTGTACTTGGTCTGCTGCTTTTCATCTAGTCTAAACCAAACCTTTTTTTTGACGGAAATGGTCAGTTCACGCCTCGCAATTGTGAACTTGTAGATTGGCCATTTTTGCCTAATGTTCCCCACAGAATAGGGATGCTAGGGTTCAAGTGGTTAATGATCATATCACACAAAGATTTGGCGTCCCTCCTGTAGTAACTCTGAGTACCCCCTCCCAGACCCCCTGTTGTTGAAGACCCCTGGTTTAAACTGCTCCTAATTTAGCTGGTGACCCCTGGGACCCCCTCAAGGACCCCTGGGCCAGACCCCACTTTTTGAGGACAACTGTTGTAGATCGAATGAAGTTTATCATCATCATACCTCCTCCGCCCAGTGCCAGCCTCTCAGCCACATCTGTCTGGGGCCACTGCAGCTCTGGGGGCCGGTGGACTGGCTTCTCCCTGGAGACAGAGGGGGAGAGAGAGAGAGAAGGGTCAAACAATCTGGACCAGGGGTGGGCAACTTTGATGATGGAGAGGGCCCACTATATTTCCACCTTCACTCCAGAGGGCCACATGGCATACTGCTACGTCGTACTTTGTCATTCTAGTATCTCATGCAAAAGAAGCAAAAATAGCAGATCTACAAGCTCAGTAGATCGGCTATTTTTGCTTCTTCTGAATTGGAATCCTGAATAATGTTTTGTTATTTTTTTAATTGGAATCCTGAAATGTAACTTTTTGATTTAATTTCAAATGCATTAAGTTATATACTCATGTTAACTTTATGAACCTAAATACAAATACATTGGACATAAAAAAAATACATTTTAATACTACTATACTAGTCATTAAGCTACTAATATAGACTGACAGAATTAAAGCAGGTCATGTTTGGAATTGTAACAGCTGAAATCCATAATATATCAGTATTCCGGCATTAACCTGCGGGCCGCATTAAATGAAGGTGGGGGCCGCATGTGGCCCCCGGGCCGCCAGTTGCCCGTGTATGATCTGGACACACAGAGACATGGAGAGAGAGAGGGGTCAAACAAGAGCCCCAAACACACACACACAGGCACGTGCACACATAGACATCAAAGGGGGCTTGAGCCTCTGCCCTTTTATCATCTGTAAAAAGTGCCCTCCCCAGACCATGAATGCAGCTTTTACTATGGTGAAAGAAATGCAAAATGCCCTCTTTCCATGCCATAAGTGAAGGCAGCATTCAAGAGAAGTGCCTTCACTGCTTTGTCCAAACTCTCCTGAACTTGAATGCAGCATCTTATGTTGAAAGAATTGCCCTCTGTGTAGAAATCCATGCCGTTACGCCACATCTCCAGTATGCTTAGTTCAGTGTGGTATCTATCAAACACTTGAAAATAGCCGACCTCCAACAGCTTGGAGGTCTGCTATTTTCTATATCTCCACCAAAAGGCCCTTTTTTAAATGTCACCCCTGCCTCTAACATTCTCTGCACATCCCTGCAAGCACGCACGCACGCACGCACGCACGCACGCACGCACGCAAGCACGCACGCACGCACGCACGCACGCACGCACGCACGCACGCACGCTGCCTAGCTCAGGGATTCCCAAACCTTTCAATGCCAAGGACGCCCAAACTTCCCCCCCGATCCGTTCCCCCCCTCACACAACTACAGCCAGACAAAGTGAACGCATTTCAACCCATCAAGAAAAAGGGTTTTGGCATGTGACACTGTCTAGGCCACGAGTCTAGCAGTACTCTTTGATTATAGAAAGGGACAGTTTCTTTTTCTTTTTTCTCTTTTCCTGAAACTGCTTCAAAGCAGTAGTTTCACTGGACAGAAATGGGTGAACATTTGGCAAAAATAGAACATCTACAAAAGCTCTCAATGCATCTTAGACTGGCCCTTTGCACTATTTGACTTATAACAAAGTAGGGTTTGACCACTTAACCATATATACTTAGTTTACCAAAACTCTCACAGGGGCATACTTATACTAGGCTCCTTTTTCCCCCCTTTACGCCAAATATCTTTGCTGAATATACTGTAGCTGATCTACACGCTTACAACACATCATGTTGTGAGCTTGTAGATCAGCTATTTTCGCTCAACTATAGCCCCGGAATAGGGAGGGACCATAGGGTGCATGTGGTTAAGAGCAGGGCAGGAATTTCAGGGAGGCCATGAAGGCCATGGCTGTCGTTGCCCCTCAGTTTGGCCTTGTGCCCCTCAAAGAAATGGCATGACCTGAGGCCACAGTGGCCTTAATACCCCAGCTGACCCGACCGTACCACTTTCTCATCTGTTTCTTTCTTGTCAATATGTAGACACCAGTGTCTCTTTCTTGTCAATATGTAGACACCAGTGTCTCTTTCCTGTCATGTAGACACCAGTGTATTTTGTAGAGATTCTGAATTCTTATCTCTAGAGTCCCCATCTTTAAACCAATCCAGTAACTATGATTGGTGCAGGGCTGAGCATGGATCACTTCACTGCAGATAGTCTACAGTATGTACAGTATTACATTTACTGTATTACATACATAACCCTTAAATATTTTGTATTCATGTATTGTTCATTTATGTAGGGGAAGCCTTATACATTATATTTACCTAATTTAAGACTTGTTTGTGGCATGAACATATCGCTTCCCGGGGATTAATTTAATTTAATGGATTAATCAATCGATGTATAAACTCTCTCAATCTGATTGCCTGCTGATTGTTGGTGAGATTGTTGTCCACCAAAACACAATGTTTGCAAACAAAGACATTTCCTATGATGCAATAAAAACAGTTGCCTCTTAGCAGACTGTAAGGCCGGATCATGTTTTAGTGCATTCTAAGAGTTCTAACCATATTTTGGATATTATCGGGATGAGAGAATCACAATTATTTTGACCAGACACACATGCACACGCACACGCACACGCACACGCGCGCACACACACACACACACACACACACACACACACACACACACACACACACACACACACACAGAGAGACCCAGATGGCTTGCGGTTGTTGGTCGTAGAGGAAGTTATCTGTCTTGTTCAATGGTGGTCAGCCACATTCATTCAATTTCCACACCCAGATCCGCCCCAGTCTATGCTTCCCCTGAGCGACACACTTAACCCCCTAACTGCTCCCCAGGCGTCGCATTAACTACGCCAACCCCATACGGTGTTGAGCAGAATCCCTCAGGGCTCTATAACAGGGCCTTTTTCTGTTTTCCCTCGACATTATTATCTTCGCAGGGAAACAGCCGTAAGCTTGCAGATCTATTCTTTTCTGCAAAAGTCTTCTCCCCCAGAACACAGAGGCTGGGGTTTAAGTGGTTACCAACCCGAACACCAGTATCCATTATTCTTTTTGGCAAAGAGTTTTGGTGTAGAGAGGGGGGAAAAGAAGTTCAAGCACATAGCGAACTGAGGTCCATTTGACCAAGTATAAAGGATTTAAATGGTTAATAACAACAACACTCACTGCTCCAAAAAGTTAGGACGGTTTCAATGCAGAGGACAAACTTCACAAATGTGGCAAATAGCGCAATGGAGTGGGGACTAGGCTATTATTATTATTTTTACACAATTGTCCCAGGCTAAATGAGTACCTATAACCAGGACAAACGATCCAGTACCTGCCATAAACATTACTTAACAAGTACCTAACACAAGTACCCAAGTAGTTCATAACCAGTCTAGTACTTAACCAGTACCTAAACAGTAACAAATGCCTAACCAGTTCTTAGCCAGCACCAACAGTAACCAGTACCATAACCAGTACTAAACGTGCACCAGGCAGAAAGTAATCTCCCATCTTCTCTGTGTTCCAGCTTTTCTGTGTTTTCTCATAGAGTAACACCCTTACTTGATCCTACAAATGTTGTCACACAAAAGCATCCAACCACTGATGCTACTTTTGAATTTGAATCCTGAAAAGTAACAGTTTTTGGGCATGTGAGCTTTCCAGCCGACGGAGACGATAATGACAGGACTTGACGTTGCTTTCAGTTGTGAGTGCCCGACCAGTACTTAACCATTGCCTGACCAGTAGTACATTATCTAGCAGTTCAACGCACCTGTCCAGCTCTGTATCGTCCTCCATTGCAGCGTGGGTCTGCTGCTCTTATCTCCCGACAACACAGACCCTGCAGAGCTGCAGCCTCTCACAACCCCAAAACAACCACATCACAAGAAGTGAAAAGTTCCTGTTGACGGGCCGGCCTCTTAAAACCTCCGCCTACTCACTCCCCATCCACCCGCAGACAGGCACACGCGCACACACGCACGCACGCACACACACACACACACACACACACCCTTACACGCTGGCCTCGGATCAAATCCCATCATCGTTTTCTCTCCTACGCCGTCTCCCTCTCTCCCTCTCGACGGTCTTGTCTAAATAAAGACAATCGTACAACAGGGAGTGGACTCGTCTGACTCTGCTTATGAAGAAAAGAAGCATGCATGTGTGTGTGTGTGTGTGTGTGCGTGTGTGCGTGCGTGGTTTGGGGGTGGGGGTGTTTGAAAACTTCTCAGCTTCCCTCTTCTCTTCAGGCCAGGGTTTTTTACCGGCCCGCTTCCCTTTTTTTATGCCTCATTTATTATACTAAAGCCACATTTCTGCTTTGCGCGACAAGTCTCAAACTCGCACGACTAAAGTGATGTCATAGCTAGGTGTCACGCAACAGTACATCTGTTACCACGGAGATGCATTCACTTCCTTGTTTGTTTATGTTTTGTTTCTATTTTGTGGTATCAGTATGAATGCTCAAAACTCACAGAGATCCTTGTGAGATGTGTCTTTCGATACTCGATGCTCCAAGCATAAATAGGCTCTATGCACGGTCCTTTCCCTAGAATGAAACTACTGTATAATAACAGGCATCAAAGGACGTTTTGTAGCTTTTGCCCTGAGCCGGTCATCACAGGAATCATTTGCGTGTTGTGTTTATGCATAACGCGTCCTCCCTGCAAACAACCAACAGGTGACCTTGGCTTTGAGCCCAGGAATTTGCATATATCTCTAAAAAGCAGCGTGGCTCTCAACCTTTTTCTGGCTCAGGGCCCACTTGAAAACCTCTCGAAACGCCCGCCGCCCGCCCATAAGACCACTTAACAGATGGTTGGGCCGCAGGCATTTTCAAGAGTCGCAATCAGAATGTGTTGTCATTTTACGAAATTTTACGAAATTAAAAGCTCAGCTATAATGACCACAACATATCCTATATATTCCTAAAGTGAGGTACAGCTACCCTCTGGGTTACTTGAGGCGGTTCCAAATAGACCCTTAAAAACGTCTAACTCTGAGAGTGTAGACATGGAACCAAATGGACCCTCACAGGTCTTTTTAGTTCAATTTGAGCAAACTCAAGTTATGGTGGTCCCAGAAATGAAAACGTTTGAGAACCACAGGTGTTGTAATTGCATAGCAGACGTGAAGTCCACATATAACCAGCTTTGACGGCGGGATAAACAAAAGAAGAAAGAAAAAAAAGAAGAAGAAGAAAGAAAACGTTCCGGAAACGGTTTCAAATGTGATGAAAATGATTCTGATTCCTCAATGTTGGAACCCAACCCTCCATAAGATGTAATGTTAGAGGTTTCTTTTTCCATCCAGACACTGGGTGGCAGTTGAACACAAGCAGAGAGCTTACATCACATCCCGTGCATCATTGAGTATACTGTCAATGAAAGTTGTGTCAGCATTAGTCAGACTCCCACACTCAACTCTCACACATGACTGTGCATGCACGGGCGTGATGTGTGCACGTACGTACGCATGTGTGTTTTACTATGCTTGTGAAGACATCAACATGTGATTTTATGAATATAATTTTTGGGTATTTTTAACCGTAGGCCTAAAAATAGCAGATCTAGCGCGTCGTAGTTGTCTACTTCTGCAAAACAATCTTGCATCAACACAGTCATTTCCGGGCAAATAATAAGCCAATAATTATGTTGCATTACAATTTATCATGAATAAGTTTATTTAGTCACTCACACAAGAAGGTACTAAGCATTATCCGGACCAAATTACAAGTGTGAAATCTGAAAAAATAAATAAATAAATTGTCAACCCCTCAACACTAACTTATCACACTGTCCAACTACTGTTATTCATTGTGTCCACCAGACCACTAGTGTACCAAATAAAACAAAAGTACAATTATGTATGGTTAGAGCAGTGTCAATTTACAAATTGTTTAAAATAGCTACTTTCATTATTGGTAACACAGTTGCAGCTAACACGAAATGCCAATAAGAATAAACCATTTGATAATCTCAGCTATGATTTCTAAATGGCTACAAAACATTTGGTTTGATGCAGGACAATAATTATTGTAATTCAATTTATTTTAAGTAATGAACAATAAGGGAATATCAGTGAATAATAACTTAAAAAATAGATATTTTTACATTTTAAACTCCTTTTATTTCTTTTTCAAGCCTAATATGTGTAATCTTTGTGTACAGTTCGGATATTGCAGGTATGTTCAGGTATATTCATAGTCTGACAACCCCCATTCTTAGCAACGCTATCTTCAGAGAGAGAGAGGCTCTGATCACTTAACATTCCAATCAATCAACTCCAGCTGGTCTCTGTGTGATAGGGAGAAAGTGACTATTAGTTGGTTAATTCTTTAAAAAAAATCATAACTCTTGACATGAATGGGCTAGAGAGTAGAGACTTACTTTTTTTCCCTAAATGCTCAGAAATGCCTGGGGGTGCCCCCCCATAAAGTTCGCCCATGGCTTTACCTGAGGTAGGGGGTAAAGCAGCATTCATTCCCTAAGGAAGTCACAGGGTTTTGAAGAAGCAGCTTGCTTTACGGCTGCTTCATGTGTAAGGGCAGCATAGGTGATGTGCTTTTTATCTGGGTCCGAGGTCTGAGACCAATGATGTTTTCACTGATATCTTAAAGAATACATTCGGTGTTAAAGCAATACTATGCAACTTTCCTCTTCTGAATGTGCTGAATGTTTTAGCATTGAGCTAATGGAGCCTACCTGCTTGCTCAGGGGATAAATTGAATCATAGGGGGGCTTTAAGAAACCTTGCAAACAGAGTCTTCCACTAGGCTGAATAATATGTTTTGTAAATGTTTAAATAAAAGATTTAAATGCAGCCTAATAACTGAGGGATACTGGAACGCATCCATTCAAGGGCTTTAATCGGCTTTGCGCGCTTAAGTTAAATCATCTGGGATTTGGGTTTTTATTTGTGATTCTCCAAGCTCAACATCCCAACTAATAGTATCTAATGAACTGAAAATCTAACAATAAACAGTGGAAAATCTCTCTTGGTAGAATCCCTGTTAACGCTGAAGCCTGGCACAACAATGACAGGCGCGTGTGTAAGCTGTAAAAGAAAATCCTGTTTACCCAACCCTAAGAGTGGAGATAGGGGACCCTTTTGGGTTCATTTGGCCTTTTTTCCGAGAGCAAAATAATTATCAATTTCGGTTCCATTTGCATAATACAGTAAAATCCTCCGTGCTAAATTATCAATGTGTGTGTACCTCTGAGAGGTTACACATGCATCTTAGAGTTAAAGGTAGGGTAACTGATAAACTGTTGTTAAATTCAGGGGCGTCACAATACAAGGGGGGGAAAAGTGGGACTGAGTTACTAGGGCCTAAGGTGGAGGGGCCTTAATTATTTTATACTTAAGCTATTGAAAAATAGCAGATATACAAGCTCACAGCGCGGCAACGATGCTATTTTTGAAGATTTGTTTTTTTTGGGGCTTTTTGCCTTTATTGGATAGGACAGTAGACTGACAGGAAATGGGGGAGAGACAGGGAGTGACATGCGGCAAAGGTCGCCCGGATCGGGAATCGAACCGGCGACGCCGACAGGCATTGATGCCGAAATGGCAATGCCTATATGGTATGCACCTGGTCCACTAGGCCACCAGGCGCCCCGCTATTTTTGAAAAGTCGTGAAAATGTGTGCAAATCTTTGACTATACTGTATGTATTTTTTAAGAAAACCTTTGTAACTCAAATTTTGGGGGGTCCCTGGAACTAATTATTTTGAGATGGGGGTCCGTGGCCAAATACATGTCATTTTGGGGGTCCTTGACCCCCAAAGTTTGAGCACCACTGATATAGAAACATAGGTTTTTTTTAAAAACCTTAGAAGGATTTGAAATAGTATGATCTACAAGCTCACAGCGTGGCACTCGGTGCCACGCTGTGAGCTTGTAGATAACGCGCAATAATGTGTTCCCAATCTAAATGGGTTAACCCCCCCCCCCCTATGAAGAACATTCATGGGGGCCCCGCAGTGAACCCAGGGCCCAGAATTTAGTGTGACACCCCTTGTTAAATGGATTGTTAAATTGCTCGTCTGAAAGTACTCATTGCAATACTGTTTGTTTGGTGGCAGGGTTTTCAGGTTGGGATACAAATAGAGAACTCAAACAGGACAGACAAGTGGCACTGCAAGTATTGGCACAAAGACATGAGCAGACAATACTGAAACTGTAACACTGTAAAACTGACGCTGGTAAACAGTCTAAATTGGCCTCCCACCTCAACGTTTTACTTTACTTTACTTTATTTGTTTATTTAGACGGGACAATGCATATTAATGAACACTACATGAATGCAATGTAAATAAGCCGGAATTAGCAAGAATGCTAAATTTCATCCGTAGTCCCCACATGAAGACAAAACAATACATACCAACAAACAGTAACCCTACATTAGGAGAGGGCGCCTAAGAACATATATACAAATACTATTTTTCCTGAACCAAGAAAAAACAACAAAACAACACATATTACTAACAGTACCCTACATTAAAAAAGGATAGTTAAAAATATACGTACATGGCATGAGCTGTACTCTTAGAACTATACATGGTCACAGGTTTGATTGTCAACTAACCATTTTTTTAGATTGAACTTGAAGGATGGTTTTATTGTTCTGTTTATGAAAGAGCTCTTATTTAACAAACAAACACACTGTAGCAATGATTACTATCATAATAAAAGAGCTTTAAAGGAGTAGTTCACCCCCAAAATGACTTTTTTTCTATTGATTACTCATGCCATGGAGAGTAGAGTTCAATAATATTTTTTGGTTTTTGTCACATTC
This sequence comes from Nannobrachium achirus, assembly GCF_963921795.1. NCBI lineage: Eukaryota > Metazoa > Chordata > Actinopteri > Myctophiformes > Myctophidae > Nannobrachium > Nannobrachium achirus. The sequence goes on along the minus strand of NC_137833.1, from coordinate 11,323,391 downwards.
CTAAGACAAAAAATTGATTTGAGTAAATTTACCCACATTGATTCCGGATGGTGACCCGTTTCGAAACGGGTCACCATCCGAAATGAATGGGGGTAAATTTATTGTTATCACATTTTTGTCTTAGGAATGCGACAAAAAACTAAAATATTATTGAACTCTACTCTCCATGGCATGAGTAATCAATAGAAAAAAAGTCATTTTGGGGGTGAACTACTCCTTTAACCTTAATAGTAAGAGGAACATAAGAAAATCTGCAAAGTAAATGGTAACCAAGAAATTTCTTCACCAATGTGTTTCTAAAGCGGTGTGTAATAATATGTACTAAAAGGTTGAAATTCAACTCCCGGGGGAAACCTCATTAAAAAAATGATTTGTGTTTGTGTCCCATTAACTTTACTATACAGGAAAAAAATACAATAAATAACTAGAAGCAGTGCTCTTCCGAGCACAGGTCTCCACCAGGCCATGCGTCCTGGTGGTGCTACTGTATAATAGGCCAATGTAAAAAGGCTGGAATATGTTCTTCACCTTAGACCTTTCATGGCAATCGGACACTGCATGCATGATTTGAGGCATTGTGTTCCAAAAATGTGTTTTCCTAAAGTCTACCTGCTGGTGGCGCTATAAAAGGCCAACATGAAAAGGGTAGCATTTATTCCTTGACATAGTGGGAACATGTGTGGCAAATTCCACGGTAATCGCAAGCTGCGTTGATGTTTTGAAGCATTTTGTTCAAAAACTGAGCAATCCCGCAAACTTTGGAAGCCAATATTAGCCAATTAGTATGGAATATGAAATATCAGACGGGTCGGACTTGATCACATGACTATAGAGATACTGTGTACCGATTTGCATGATTTTTGGATAGGAAAAATAATAGGAAAAATTGTGTTTTACATAAGCCGGCCTCCTGGTGGCGCTATAAAAGGCTGATGTGAAAAATGCAGGGAAAGGGTTTTTTCTTGGCCTCTAGGGAGTGCGCTTACAAAGTTTGAAACTGATCGGTGGAGTTATAGGTAAAACCACGAATCGGCCTGTTATAGCGCCACCATGAGGCTGATTTAAAAAATGTGAAGTGGCATTTCTTCCTCGACCTAGTGGGAACGTGTGTGCGCGATTTCATGATAATTGCACTTTGCGTTTGGGATTTGAGGCATTTTGTTCAAAACTGCTCAATCCTACAAACTTTGGAAGCCAATCTTAGCCAATCAGGATGGAATATGCAAAATCGGACAGATCCGTGTCGATCACATGACTGTCGAGATACTGCCTACCGATTTGTAAGATTTTTGGACAAAATCTGTAAGAGTAGTGCACAGAAATGTGTTTTGCGAACATCGGCCACTAGGTGGCGCTAGAAAAGGCCAATTTGAAAAATTTGGGGCAGAGGTTCTAGATTGGCATCCAGGGAATGTGTGTGCTCACTTTGGCAGCGACCGGGCCAACGGCGACTGAGATTAGCTGCACACAAACTGCGAGGACACACACACACACGGACGGACGCACGCACGGACGGACAGACGGACACACGGACGGACGGAGGGGAAAACATACTCTCCCCCATGCCTTCGGCTGGTGGAGACAAATATGCTTTAAGTAGCATGTGAGGGGTCAAACTAGGGGTTTTTCATGATGCTGAATCCATTGCAAGCATGTATTTTGCACGAAAAACATTCCGTCGACTACAAGTGGCCCCTACAAAACGGTGAAAAGTGATGATTCATCACTAAACCATCGTTTTGTGGGTCCGTTTTTAGCCCAAGGAATGTTTTTCATGCAAAACAAATGCTTGCAATGGATTCAGCATCATGAAAAACCCCTAGTTTGATCCCTCACATGCTACTTAAAGCATATTTATTTTTTGTATTTTTTTCCTGTAGGCTATATTAACTCATACAGGGCCAGATTTCCAAAATATGAATATGAATGTGCGCTTATAACGCCAGGAAATAGCTATTTTGTATCCCCCCAGACCACCTTAACCAGACCACCTTAACGAATGCACGTTCATCATACCATACCACCAGATGACCACTAGAGACCACCATACACCATACACTGACATGGTCCCATGTTAAGCCTGTTTAAATCCACATAACAGGATGAGACGCTGACTTGGTCCTCATTGACTTAACATGGACGGGCCGCCGGTCACCATTTCAGCTCAATACTGTTCAATTCGTGCTTGATCGTCTCAAACCACCATTGGTATGGGCATCGGGACGTATATAGATGCCACACAGAAAGTTTCAGAATCAAAATCCGACCTAGTGAAGCTACGTGAGGGTCGGATGGTTGCATTGAGGCTAACGCTAGCAGAGGCCTGTTGTCAACAGGAAGCCCTGGTTTAAAGGTGACGTCATAATCGTATCCTTTTTTTTCACGGTTTACGTGTGGACATTAGCTGAGGTAAGCTAACCATTTCGCTCCGTCTATAAACACATATTAAAAGCTTAAACAATGCTTTTATATAAAAGTCGCTCCGAGTCGCTCGGCACCAAAGGCCATAGTGAACTAGTCGCTCGTAAAGTCGCCCGGCGCTAACTGAGTTAATGGGACACAAACACAAATCAGTTTTTTTTATGAGGTTTCCCCCGGGAGTTGAATTTCAACCTTTTAGTACATATTATTACACACCTTTAGAAACACATTGGTGAAGAAATTTCTTGGTAACGATTTACTTCGCAGATTGGTCAAATATCTTATAAAATCCCCTTACTATAAGAAAATATATATATATATATCAATGTCTCTACCAGTACCTTTAAATGGACACTAAGGATATCGTCGTTGTCGGGTGAAAACCTTGTAAGTCCAAAACCGTTTGTTTTGTATTTATCATTTTTAAAATGTTTTAAACTAGTGAAAACAGACGATCTATAAGCACACAACGCCTCGCACCGCGAGGTGTTGTGTGCTTATAGATCAGCTGTTTTCACTACTTTTGTACGATGGCCTTGTATGATGAAGCAGTGCTTTGCTTTGCGAAAAAATTACACATTTGAAACTTGGAGATACAAGGTTTCTGCCCGACAGTGACGATATATGACTGTGTATTATGGGTGTCATGTCCCTTTAAGTGAGAGAGGTTCTCCTCTCTGTCAGTGTTGCCAGATCTTGTGAAAGAAACAAGCACAACTGGTTGACGAGAACAAGCCCCGAAAGAAGCGGCTAGGTGGCATGACCAGACAGCACTTGAACCCTATATCCATTGGCTATTCAAAAACAACAGATCTACAAGCTCACAACGCATCAACGACACGATGCGTTGCGAAATCTTGTATGGTGTTCCCCCTGCCACAGAACATTCTCAGATGAGGGTAGGCGGACTGTCACATTCGGGGGCCATTGACCACGAACCCGCTGGTCTAAAAAAAACAACAAGCTCAAGTAATCTACGATTTACAATTTAGGCGTTCAGCAGACTCGATTAATCCAGAGCGAAGTAAGCAAGGCAAACATGAGGAAATGCATAGAAATAGTCCCCTACAGTAGGATCAGAGGTAAACCAATAACCTACTATCATCAGTCTAAACCAGGGGTTCTCAAACCTTGTTAGGCTGTAACCCCCAAGCACTTGTACATTTAATGTGACTCGGTTCCACAGATAAATATTGTGAAAATAGCATGCTTAAGCAGTGTTTGTGATCTCTCCAGTAGTGCACTTGGGAGAACCAAGCGCTCGGCAAAGACAGCATGGAACGATGGGGGCCTGGGAATGGGGAAAAAAGGAAGGAAAACTAAAAAATCTATAAAACAAATAGTTTCAAAAAAGAAAATAGCATGCTCACATGCTCACGCCTCGCACTGTGAGGCATTGTGAGCATGTACTGTAGATCGGCTATTTTCATAATGTTCGCCTCTTGCTTACTTGAAAGTCCATAAATTGTCACTTTATAAATAACCCTGCATACACTTATTCTGTCTATGACATTAAGCTAATCATCTGGGGACCCCAAGTTTGAGAACCACTGGTCTAAACATTATAATATCTATAAATAATATGTACATTGACACTACTGTATACACACTATAGGATGCCTTTAACCCTGCAAGGCCTAGCGTTGCTTTTTGGCAACATTTTTTAAATCATTTTTTAGAAAATGTTATAATTAGTTTTCCAGTTCTTTTTTTCACATTAACATCACCATTAAATCCTATTGTATAGTATTACAATGCCATTGGCCACGATATTTGCATATAAACACCCCCCACAGAGGCTGACATTCACACCTCCCAAAGAAGTTGAAATTCCAGTGTCTGGACGAACAACATCTCACTTTTTAACTGAAGCTAGCCTCACAAAAACATAAGTAAAATGCCTGTAATATTTTTTTTCATGACCACACAGCACTTGAACCCTATATCCATTGGCTATTCAAAAACAACAGATCTACAAGCTCACAATCGACGACACAATGCGTTGTGAAATCTTGTATGGTGTTCCCCCTGCCACAGAACATTTTCAGATGAGGGTAGGCGGACACATTCGGAGGCCATTGACCACCAACCCGCTGGTCTAAAAAAACAACAAGCTCAAGTAATCTACGATTTACAATTTAGGCGTTCAGCAGACACGATTAATCCAGAGCGAAGTAAGCAAGGCAAACATGAGGAAATGCATAGAAATAGTCCCCTACAGTAGGATCAGAGGTAAACCAATAACCTACTATCATCAGTCTAAACCAGGGGTTCTCAAACCTTGTTAGGCTGTAACCCCCAAGCACTTGGAATTGTACATTTAATGTGACTCGGTTCCACAGATAAATATTGTGAAAATAGCATGCTTAAGCAGTGTTTGTGATCTCTCCAGTAGTGCACTTGGGAGAACCAAGCGCTCGGCAAAGACAGCATGGAACGATGGGGGGAATGGGGAAAAAAGGAAGGAAAACTAAAAATCTGGGCAAATGAGAGAAGTATTGTGATACACTGTATTGTCAAATATAATTTGCTCAATAAAACAAATATTTTCAAAAAAGAAAATAGCATGTTCACGCCTCGCACTGTGAGGCATTGTGAGCAACTGAGCATGTACTGTAGATCGTCTATTTTCACAATGTTCGCCTCTTGCTTACTTGAAAGTCCTTAAATTGTCACTTTATAAATGTGCAGATACCCTGTATACACTTATTTTGTCTATGACATTAAGCTAATCATCTGGGGACCCCACAAAATAATTTGTGGACCCCAAGTTTGAGAACCACTGGTCTAAACATTATAATATCAATAAATAATATATACAATGACACTATACACACTATAGGATGCCAGGTCAACAAATGAACCTGGCATGTGTCTAAACTAGCATGTCATCCAGATTTACATTTTAACCTTCCGCACAAGACTGCATGGTCGTCAAGTAAAGGCAGGAGCCCGCAACTAACCAATATTTAAAAGCAACTTTACAGAAAGACATAGCTGAATGGTTAGGGAGCCCGCCTGGGGAACCAGAGCCCCTGGTTGTCCCTGGTTCGATTCCAGGCCAGGGTAGCAATGTCGATGTGTGTCCCTGAGCAAGACTCTTAACCCCTAATCGCTCACGCGCTCCTTGTGGGCAGCGAATCAGCTGGGCTGAAAAATACTGAATTTCCCTCGCGGGAGGAAATAGGTATCTATTATTACAAAAAGTAAAGCTTATAAAAAGCAGACATGGCAACACTGCAGTCCATGTCCTTCCTCTGGCACGGCACTGACCCGAGGCAAGCAGCACAAGCACCGTTCATTCATCCATCTATGCATTCATTCATTCATTCATTCAGGACAAAAATAAACCGCTCTTTTACAACCACAGGGGAGGGAGGGGGGTTGGGGGGACAGGAGGAGAGACCGGTCACAGTAAACCAACGTGGATGGAGAGAGAGACCCCAGCACACAGCACAACGACGGTGACAGCCAGCGCTCCCATAAATCCAACAATCCTCAGCCACACTTTCACTACATCTCAGGTCTCGCTAAACGAGGGGTTGTTTTGGGACCGAGAGGGGGAGAGGGAGCAAACACACACACACACACACACACACACACACACACACACACACACACTAGAAGACCCCCCCCCCAAAAAAAAACTTGCAGCCTCCTCCCCCCTCAGCTGCGGCTTTATAGAAACAAAACACACACAAGCTACTAATCTGTGATGATGGGGCTAGTATAGTTCCCCCTGCAAAATGTACAATAACTTATCCTCCCCCTCTCTCTCTCTCTCTCTCTCTCTCGCGCAACTCTGATCTGACGAGGAAATAACCTTTGTTTATTCCAAGGTAAAGAACAGAAAAATCGCCTACCAGTTTAGCCTCATGCTTGCCGGTGGAACATTATTATCCCTTTTCTTTTTTGCAATTGCAACGCAACTCCTGCGAGCTCGTCTCGTGCCTCTGTTGTCACCTCCACCGCCACGGTAACAACACACACACGCATGCATGCATGCCACCTCCTCCTCCCTCCCTCCCACCCCCCCCATCTCAGAGCAGCACTTGGTATGTCCCGCCCGCCGGCCCCCCGCTCATCATCACCCCTTCTTTTCCTAGCAGGATGGAGCGTTACAAAAGCCGAGAGAGAGAGGGGGGAGGGGTGGAGGAGAAGGAGAGAGAGAGAGAGAGAGAGAGAGAGAGAAGGGGGAGGGGACAGAGAGACGGGAACGGGTGGTGGAGGAGGGGTTTGTTTATTCTTAAGACAATGGGTGTACGAGCATCACAGCGGGCAGAGAGAGAGAGAGAGAGAGAGAGAGAGAGAGATGGATAGAGAGAGAGAATGACAAGGGACAAAAGAGAGGGAGAGATAGACAGAGAAAGAAACAGAGAATAACCGACGGAGCAAGAAAACCAGAAACAGTGTGTGTGTGTGTGTGTGTGTGTGTGTGTGTGTGTGTGTGTGTGTGTGTGTGTGTGTGTGTGTGTGTGTGTGTGTGTGAGTGTGAGAGAGAGAGCACGTGTGTACGCGTGCGTGCGTGTGCGTGTGTCTATTTTCCAGGGTGTGTCAGGGTTCTTGGCAGGGCGGGACCCTTCACTGGACAGAGTCAACAGATGAGCACAACTCGACCCAGAAGAACCCTGCACAACAACTCCTCCAAAAGTCCGCCCGCCTCTGGATCAACATGGCGGCCATCTGGTGTCTGATAAAACACCAGTTTCACTATCACTGCACCAGTGGTTCTCGAACTTTAAAATGTCAAGGTCTTCCCCTAACACACAGGGGTCTTCAACAGGAGGTCCGGGACCCCAAGGGGGTCCTCAGAGTTACTACAAGGGGTCCTTCAAATCTTCCAATCCTTTTTATATTAACAACTTGAACCCCAGTGTCCATATTCTGAGAACTGTAGCCAAAAATGGCAGATCTACAAGCTCAACACCTCGACCTGCGAGGCGTTTTGAGCTTGTAGAGCTTGAAGAGCAGCTAAGTACAGAGTAAAGGTCAAGTTTATTAGGTAATGACAGGGACGTGCTGGCCATTGGGAAAAGCAGGACAACTCCCGAACGGCCGGTCCATTCCCGGCCGGTCCAGGCCGGCCATTAAAAAAATGGCCAGCCCAGCCCACATATAACTCATAAGTGAATATAACTCATGTAATTGGCCCACTGACTTGTCTCTCATGATCTGAAATGGACAATCTTTTGAGTAGCATACTTAGTATAGCAGCAGCCCACAAAGCCATCACATTGGCCCCACTGGCTTGTCTATCATCTGATATGGTCTACTGTACATACAACATCATTAGACTCTCTTTATACCAGACAAATGATGAAACCTAATATCACTCATCGGTTAGTATTTGGGGCCTCGCAGCGTGTCTGGAAGGCGAAAAAGAAAAACGGGCCTGAAAACATTGAAGACCCCTGGTCAGAGCCATGCACAGTGGCTCTGCATGGCTCTAGCCCACTGGTTCTCAAGGTCTGGTTCGGGGACCACCAGGGGTCCGTAACTCTTGAGAGTGGACAGAACAGGTGAGGGTCCGTGTGGTTCCATCTGTACACTCTCAGGGTTACATTAACGCTGGGGATTGAGTCTGTGGTTCAATGCATATCAAACCGGGGGTCTTTGCGTAGTGCATGTATTGGTTGTTACAGCATTAATTCTCAACCTGTTTAATTTCAAAGGATTTTTATGCATGCAGCCATGCACGCACGAATGCACGCACACGCACACACACACGCACACACACACACACACACACACACACACACACACACACACACAGAGAGAGATCTCTAAACTCGGGGGTTAATTATTAAACGGGTCCTTGATGTATAATAGATGTAGAGGATATAAAACTGTAAAAGAAATACAGCTCAACTTCCCACTGCAGAGAAACTTCCATGTAACACGCACACGCACACGCACACACACACACACACACACACACAAACAGCTATCGGCCGTTAGAGCAGAGTGTGTGTGTGTGTGTGTGTGTGTGTGTGTGTGTGTGTGCGTGTGCGTGGGAGTTTTGCGAGCCTACAGCAGCAGAACTCTCTCTTCCCATGCTGAGTCAGAGATATGACGGCTAGCTTTGGGTTGCTCTGTGTGTTCATTTGGGAGTGAGGCAGCAACAACCGGCCTCATTAACCATGCAACACGACATCCCCCACCCAGCAGTCAGTTAGCCGGGGAAACCCACGGACACGACGGTACACGCTACAGGGTGCTGACCGGCGACCGCACAGGGTCAAACACGGGTGAAAATCATGTCAATTGAAGGACCAACTATGTTTTTGACCACTAGACCAGTGGTTCTCAAACTTAAAACGTGTAAGGTCTATTTGGTTCCATTTGTGTACTGTCAAGTTACAGATTTGTTAAAGGAGGACTTTTTCAACCTATCTTCATATATTTGTTCCTCACTAATGTTGATGATAAAATGGTTATACTTTTTGGTTACCACCGCGCTCTGACTCTGCTGGTGCGGTATCCCTTTAAATCAACATGTAGAAGGAGGAGGATGGATCGCACACAGTGGCAAGAGTTGTTTTTTCTTTATTGTTGCATTTGCATGAGAAACAAACGTTTCGGCTGTAAGCCTTCTTCAGTGTATCTCACTGATACACTGAAGAAGGCTTACAGCCGAAACGTTTGTTTCTCATGCAAATGCAACAATAAAGATGATAAAATGGTACCATATTATGTCTCATAGGAGGGCTGTGGACACATCAGAAACCCGCCTACCAGTGATATCATCATTAGAATTAGAATATTTAAAAAAATATATTTAAAGGGGAAGACCACCCATTTTCAATATTTAACTGTGTCATTAATACCTTAGAGGAGTTGTTTGGAAATAGAAAAAAAGTTCCCCCCCTTCTGTGTTGCCTAGAACTGGAGGATTGATTTTGGGGTTTGTATTGTAAAGTACAACTTGATGACATCACACATTGTACTTTACAATACAAACCCCAAAATCAATCCTCCAGTTCTAGGCAACACATAAGGGGGGGAACTTTTTTTTAATTTCCACACAACTCCTCTAAGGTATATTAATGACATATTTCAATATTGAAAATGGGTGGTCTTCCCCTTTAACGCAAATATTCTGGTCAGGGGGTGCTTGGCACAAAATATGTTCAGATGGGGGTCCGTGGCAAAATGTATATATAAATGTGGGGTCCTTGACATGAAAAGGTTTGAGAACCAGAGGTCCTGGTAGGATAGTAAACCAGCAGTACTAGAGGTCCTGGTAGGAGATGAAACCAGCAGTACTAGAGGTCCTGGTAGGAGATAAAACCAGCAGTACTAGAGGTCCTGGTAGGAGATAAAACCAGCAGTACTAGAGGTCCTGGTAGGAGATAAAACCAGCAGAACTAGTGGTCCTGGTAGGAGATAAAACCAGCAGTACTAGAGGTCCTGGTAGGAGATAAAACCAGCAGTACTAGTGGTCCTGGTAGGAGATAAAACCAGCAGTACTAGAGGTCCTGGTAGGAGATAAAACCAGCAGTACTAGAGGTCCTGGTAGGATAGTAAACCAGCAGTACTAGTGGTCCTGGTAGGAGATAAAACCAGCAGTAATAGAGGTCCTGGTAGGAGATAAAACCAGCAGTACTAGAGGTCCTGGTAGGAGATAAAACCAGCAGTACTAAAGGTCCTGGTAGGAGATAAAACCAGCAGCACTAGAGGTCCTGGTAGGAGATAGAACCAGCAGTACTAGAGGTCCTGGTAGGAGATAAAACCAGCAGTAATAGAGGTCCTGGTAGGAGATAAAGCCAGCAGTACTAGAGGTCCTGGTAGGAGATAAAACCAGCAGTAATAGAGGTCCTGGTAGGAGATAAAACCAGCAGTACTAGAGGTCCTGGTAGGAGATAAAACCAGCAGTACTAGAGGTCCTGGTAGGAGATAAAACCAGCAGCACTAGAGGTCCTGGTAGGAGATAAAGCCAGCAGTACTAGAGGTCCTGGAAGGATAGAACAATAACAGTAGGGGGCCTTGCACTTAATTTAGTTGGTTGTGGATTTTTGTGCATTTCCTGTCAGTAATCACATAGTAGCAGACTGCATACAAGACAGAGATCTCTTCTCTCTCCATCTCTCTCTCACTCCCTCCCAGGCAGTGTGCCTTATACTGTTATACCAAAGATTGGCCATAATATGATTCAATCTGCCCTGCCTTAGAAAACACAAGGGGCATTTAAACAGTAAGCACTTGAACACCCAAACAGACGCTCCATTTTGCGTGTAATATTATAGAGTTGCTGTTAATCTGAAAACACAATATGATAGCTATAAGGGCGGTCACCAGCAGTACAAGAGATCATTGTGAGCTTGTAGATCTGCTATTTTCAAAAGCTTTGTATACATTGTGCACATCAGAAAACTTGTGAAATGGGACATTCTGCATGACTGCTTTTACATTCGACACTTTAAGCATATTTTGATGCCTACACGTTTTTACTTTTACTCTGAACACTGGACTTTTACTGCCGTATTGATACTTCTACTTAAGTAAAATTATTTGAGTACTCCTTCCGCAGCCGAGTATGAGTGAGACCTTATCTAGCGCCTGGCTGGAGAGACAACAAAAGGACACAAGCTCAGCTGCAGAGGGAGAATCGCATCACTCCACTTAACCAATTGAGCCCTATTATAGACGTTGTTGTACCATAGTGCCTCACAGCGACAATAGCCAATATACAAGCTCACAACAAGACGCGTTGGGAGCTTTTAGGATGGCTATTTTCTAAAATAAATGTTTGAGATTTCCGCCTAAACAACAACATGCCTGAAATAGGCACGCCAGGTCGAAAGTGGTTTAACTAGCTGCAAAAAGAAAAGAAAAAAGGGAGTTGCTCATTGCTGAATCTAGCAGTGCTTACATTCCGGAATGGACGATGAAAACAAACATGGCTCGCCTTTTGTACAGGGAAAGAGATGCATCGAGAATGAAAGAGAGGAGGAGAGGTAGATGAAGAGAGGAAGGGCCAAGAGAGGCCAAGGAGGAAGCGTGGTTAGTAAACTAAGTCATCTACAGCAGGTGTCTTCAACATTTTCAGACGGAGAGAGAGATGGAGAATTTTGTATAAATGTGTGTTGCAGATTTTCATCGATTTCATAGACAGATTCAATAGACTTGTTTGACAGCACTGTCATCGGTCTATGTTGGATTCGTGTTAATGTGTATTTTCAGACATTTAACGACTTAAATCGTTGATATTTTGTAAACTTGACCTTTTACTATGTACTTGGTCTGCTCTTTTTTTACCTCTACACCAAACCTATTTGCCGAAAATAGCCGATCTACAAGCTCTCAACGCCGATCTGCTATTTTTGGCTAAAGTTCTCCTCGGAATAGGGATGTGAGGGTTCAATTTGTTAATTTAAAAGAATTATCCAATCACACAAGGGTTTGGCGGCCCCCCTGTAGTAACTCTGAGGACCCCCTGTTGTACAGGAACATGTCTGGCAGTGGATATTTATCCATGTTTGACACGTTGAGTTGCCATCGGCAGTGAGGTCACTCAAGGGTGGCAGATCAACAGTGGCATGTTTACCCCGTTAACCACTTGAATGATGGGTGATGCCATGTCTCTCATTTATTCATAACGTTGGACAAAATGTAAACAACCGCTGAGTGGACGCTTGAGAAGTAAACAGATAGGAGACCGGTAGGACCTTTACGTTTTGGATAGAATGTTCACAAAAGGTAAGAAGTGTTCACGAACGGCGGAGCTTCCCCGAAACGGACCGATTGTGCATGACAAGATTGAGGAACCTCATCTCATCTCGGAGCTGCATAGCGGAGGGAGAGGTTCCGAAAGGAGCTAACATTAGATGCAACATACATGACAGATACATTGGATTACTTGACATGTGGCATCCCATTGATACGAAAAAATAAAAAATAAAAAATCTCTACTACCATAGTAGGCCTAATGTAGACAACGACTTACAACCTACCTTTCATCAGAACAAGCTGTCCTGGAGCTGGGAAAAGTAACATTGGTCTCCATGTACAGACAAGCACACTGCACAGGGGAGCGCAGGTGTGCAGCTTGTCTACAACTACTAAAGAGACGTTTATTTTTGGGGCGCCTGCTGGCCTACTGGTCCAAGTGCATACCACACAGGTATTGCCACATAGGCATTGATGCCTGATGGTGCCGCCAGTTCGGAATATTGGCGTTCATACATATGTTTAAAGCAGGGGTCTTCAACATTTTCAGGCCAGGGAACCCTTAGCTGAGAGAGATGAAGCAGGGACCCCCACTACATACTGTAATTGTGTTGCTGATAAAAATAATTCATAATTTCTTAGACAGATTAGACTTGTTTGACAGCACTGTCATCATGTTGGAGTAATGTGTATTTTCAGACATTTAACCACTTGATCCGTCAAGTACTACTCTTCTTTTCCCTCTTTGCCAAAAATAGCAGATCTACAAGCTAGCAAGGCGTTGTAAGCTTGTAGATCTGCTATTTTTGGCTAATGTTCCACTAAGAATAGGGATGCAAGAATTTAAGTTGTTCATTTAAAATAATTATCCTATCAAACAAAGATTTTGGCGGCCTCCCTGTAGTACGTCTGAGGATCCCCTAGGGGTCCGGGACCCCCTCTTGAAGACCCCTGGTTTAAAGTATGGAACACTTCCATAGAGTGCCTGTCTGGAAGTAACCAGGGGTTCTTCCTGCCTTCTGTCCAGTGCATGCTGGGACAGACATCCAAACCAAAGACATCCAGGTTGACCTCTGACCTTAATGTAGGAGCCCATCAAACCTGCTCTCAGGACTGCGTTACATCCCATGACCCTGAGGTCAACTCCCAACTCCAAAAGATTGCTTTTAGCTTTAGGTGGCCCACACTTGTGGAACTAAGACACAATGCACGTTAACCCTAGCGTCCCTATTCTGAACATTTGACAATAAATTCCAGATCTACAAGCACACTAGGGTTTAAGTGATACAAAATATATTGTTCCAGGGACCCCCAGAAGCAAAGATTTTAGTTAAAAATGTTTTAAAAAACATGCATAAGATTTGCAACAGCAGCTCTACATAGCGTGTCACTTTGTGTATACAGTATCTGCTATTTTAGAATAGCCCGGTTTTAATGGGTTAAAAGACTTGTCTGGTTAAATAAAAGTTAAACACACAAAATAGAAATCTTAATGATTTTAAAAGTACAGTAAATGTTTTAACTGCATTTTTTTAATTGGACTTATTTCAGCCTCCTTTTTTGTTTGGTTTTGTTTTATGCGTGTTAATTTGTTTTGCCGTTGCTATCTCAGCGTAATTGAAAATCAGGGTCCAGCCCTCAATGTATTCCCGAGGAAATAAATAAAGGTTGAATGAAAAAGAAAAGAAAAGAAAGTTTAAAGATGTTTCACTGAGTTGCATCAGGGGATCAAACATTATTATTCTCTGCAGGGACCGTCACACTGTTCCTTCTATTTACCTAGGCAAACATACACTGGGCAATAAGACAGAGAGAGGCAGAGAGAGAAAACAGCCTGAAGGAAGCATAGACACTAGACAGGCAGACAAACAGACAGAAGGCTTTCCTACTTGATCATACATACAACAGTGTCGCGCAAAAGCATCAAAAGTAGCAGATCTACACCGTGGCGAGTTTTGAGTTTCGGGATCTGCAGTGGTGGAAAAAGTACTCACATTGTTTACTTAAGTAAAAGTAATGCAATATAGAAACACTCCGTTACAAGTAAAAGGCTGGAATTCAAAATGTACTTGAGTAAAAGTACGAAAGGCTTGGCATCAAAATATGCTTACCAAAAGTAAAAGTACAAAATGTTTGAAAATAGCAGATCTACAAGCTCACAACGCGTCACATTGCGACGCGTTGTGAGCTTGTAGATTGGATATTGCGACCGAAGGTCGCATATACTCTGAAGAATCGTGTCGCTTGAGTGTCCTTCCTTCCTTCCTTCCTTCCTTCCGTATCCTCATGACCGTCCTTCCGTATCCTCTGTGATGTCAGTGTGATGTCAGCGAGTTGTGACATCACTTCCTGTACAGGGCGGCTACACGAAATGTGGATAACACTATATATGGAGATAGTCCAGTCCATCATGTCATATGGGACTACCGTCATAGAAAGTAGCCATTGTTAGGCCGGAGTCATTGGCTGTCTAAACATGGAGATGTGGATAACACTATATATGGAGATAGTCTAGTCCAATATGTCATATGGGACTACCGTCATAGACAGTAGCCATTGTTAATCCGGAGTCAATGGCTGACTGTCTGTACAGGAAGTGATGTCACATGACATACTTTTTATGCCCATATATGAGTCCTAACATGGAGATGTGGATAACACTATATATGGAGATAGTCTAGTCCAATATGTCATATGGAACTACCGTCATAGACACAGCCATTGACTCCGGCCTAACAATGGCTACTGTCTATGACGGTAGTCCCATTATGACATGATGGACTGGACTATCTCCATAGTGTTCTCCACATTTCCATGTTTAGGCCCCATCGCTCACACCCTCGATGGGGTTGGCGATAGGGCCTTTCTGTGTGGAGTTTGCATGTTTCCCCGTGTCTCCTAGGGTTGATACCCTCACAAAAACATGAACAAACTCCCCCCAGAATGATAACAACTAGAATCGTCAGAGAAACACTGTGGTTGGCCAGATAGTCAAGAATTGGCGCGACCTCGCCCTTTAGGGCGAGGTCGCATGTCACCCTGAGGTGTCTTACTAGTAATATAATCCTTGATATCTGCTAAGTAACTGGTAAATATAAAGTTTTCAAATAATTGTAGTGGAGTAAAAAGTACAATATTTGGATCCGAGATGTAGTGGAGTAGAGTACTGAGTACTGAAAACTGGAAATACTCCAGTAATGTAGAGATACCTCAATAATATACCTTAGAGGAGTTGTGTGGAAATAAAAAAAAGTTTCCGGTATTTCAATGTAGAAATGTAGAAAAGTTTCCGGAATTGATTTTGGGGTTTGTATTGTAAAGTACAATGTGTGATGTCATCAAGTTGTACTTTACAATACAAACCCCAAAATCAATCCTCCAGTTCTAGGCAACACAGAAGAGGGGGAACTTTTTTTTTTATTTCCACACAACTCCTCTAAGGTATATTAATGACATAGTTCAATCTATACTATAATTTTGCGAATGTCTGAGTGAGTGAGTGAGTGAGTGAGTGAGTGAGTGAGTGAGTGAGTGTCTGTCTGTCTGTTTGTCTGAAACAGCGTTTCTCCTCAGTGGCTGGAGCAATTGATCTGAAATCGCATCACCATTAGCATATGAACACACCTAACATAACTGTGAAGCCCGTTTGTCACTTTCACAAATCATATACTGTATATTAGCATTTTTATGGTGTATCTACTATCTATTCTGCATCTAGCATGAGGCACATCTATTCTGCATCTAGCATGAGGCAACATGTTTAACCAGCTCTCTCTCTCTGTGTGTGTGTGTGTGTGTGTGTGTGTGTGTGTGTGTGTGTGTGTGTGTGTGTGTGTGTGTGTGTGTGTGTGTGTGTGTGTGTGTGTGTGTGTGTGTGCAGGCAGACAGACGGGTGTGTGCGCAGGCGGGTGGGTGGGTGGGGGGGGGGGGGGGGGGTGGGGGGGGGTAGCCATTAAACGAAACGGGTATTTCTTACATTGATGCTCCTACATATTATCATGCAAGCACCAGTTAAAGTTACTTTCCATCCCTCATATACTGTATGCACACACATCCCATAACCCACACACTGCACATCATTTTGGAGCTCATATCTTTGAACGGGTAAGGGCTAGTATTGAAAATGGGTGGTCTTCCCCTCTGAAAAATCCTGAAAAGTACCAGTTTCCACCCGACAGAGATGATGTGGCACAGACAGACAGAAGGAATCTGCACACATAGATGAGAGAAAACAAAACAAATAAAACAGAGACAACACACAAACCACAGGGCACACAAACTCAACAGCCAGACAGATGGAAAACAGATACAGACAGAGAGAGTGAGACGCAAATGAGAAACAGATTGACAACTTCTTTTTCTTCAATAAGTTACAAAAATAGCAGCTTTACAAGCTCGCAACGCATCGCAGTTTGCGACGTGCTGTGAGCTTGTAAATCGGCTGTGCGTACGCTGTCATACAACAAAGTAGAATCCAAGGGGCTTTAATGGTCCAGACAATCTACAGTAAGAGTGTTGAATGAAAGACAGCTGAAGCAGCCAGCCAGACAAATAAACAGCATGGGGGAACCAGTCAGTTGTGAGCCAGCTTACTAGTAGATCATTTATTGTCACGCGACACTGCTGGACCAAAAAAGCAATAGGCCTTGAATGGTTGAAACAATCTATAGGTCTTAAAGTATAAGTATAAGACCCTCAGGGTTCCTTGACGGGACCCTTACAGTTCTGTAACTCTGAGAGTGTACAAACGGAACCTTACAGACATTTGGTTGCACTGTCAAGAGTTATGGGCATCCTGGAAATGAAAACATTTGAGAACTACTAACTGATCTCCAGTACATAGTGCTGACTGAAAGTCAGCTTGGTTACAGTTCTGTTATTATTCTTGTTGTTATTATTATTACCCAGGCTATGCTGCTGCATTGTCTGAAGGAAGTTTGACATAAATGCGCTTGTAACGTAGTACCGGGCTCTTCAACAAGGGTTCCGGGACCCCTAGGGGGTCCTCAGAGTTACAACAGGGGGTCCTCCCAATCTTTGTGTGATAGAACTTTTTTTCCTCCTTTTTAATATAAATAAACCACTTAAACCCTAGCATCCATATTCTGAGTACTTTAGCCAAAAATAGCAGATCTTCAAGCTCACAACGCTCGCAGCGCGAGGCGGTGTGAGAAAAGAGCAGACTAAGTACAGAGTGAAAGGTCAAGTTTAGTAAGTATTGACGGTTCAAGTGGTTAAATATCTGAAAACACAAATTGACATGAATCCAAAATACACTGACGATTGTGCTGTCAAACAATGAAACTATATGGAATCTATCAAAAGGTTGTGGGGGTCCCTGCTTCATCTTTCTCTCTCTCAACTAAGGGGTCCTTTGCCTGAAAACATTGAAGACCCCTGGTTTATAAAGTCGTAGAACCTTGGAACCTTGAACCCTAACCAGGCAACCAGCCAAACAGACAGCCACGGCGGAAACCAGTCAGACCGCCCCGCCGCGGCCCGCCAGTCAAAACAAAGAGGACGCGCAGCGTTTCGACTCACCTGTACACGGCGGGGTAGGGCGGGGCATAGAGGTACCTGTCGTCCAGAGCCCCGCCCCCCCAGCACAGCAGGTAGCTGGCCATGTCGGCCCCGCCTCCTCCTCCTCACGCCCAGCCCCTCCCCTCAGCGGTACAGGTACAGCCGCCGATCCACCGCCGCCCGGCGCCGGGAAAACCACATGGATCCGCCCACTGCCGCCTCGCCAGGGCCAATGGGAACGGTCGGCGGGCGCTCGAGCTTTACACGGAGCGATCCGACAAGGGCCGCCGGGAGTAAGAACTAGAAATGCTGCGAGTGTCTTTAGGTACGGGGTAAAACGCGGCGGCTCAACAACGGAGGAAAAAAAGTTCTAATGAATAAAAGTGTTGTTGTTGCTCCTGGATCAGAGGGAAATATCCATAGGAAAACAAAACAAACAAAGGAAAGATCTGTGTGTGTGCGCTCAATAAAAATAAAAAGTATGATAAAAAAAAGCAGCTACTGCAGGAGGAGCTACTGGAAGAAGATGAAAGTCAAACTTCTCAAAGCGTCCCTCTATTCCAAAGCTAAACTAATTTGTTCCTCCGGTCGGGATATAAAACACTAATTTCACACATCAAAGCCTCTCTTTCTCTGCTCCAGAAAATCTATTTTCTCTTCACTTGTCTTTTGCGCTCTTCCTCCAAATCCCTCTGTGTTCTCTCTTCTATCCACATATCCCCCCCTTTCCCTCTCTGCCTCACGCGGCTTGTCTATCCCGTCTGTCTGTCTCCAGGGAGTCCGTCACTCTCTCTCCCAGTGGGTGAACAGTCCTACAGGGGCTTGAGTGCCATCCTCTTCATCCCATCCCATCTCTCTCTTCTCTCTGCATCTATCTATACTCTATATCTATCCTCTCTAAAACGTCCCTGATCTTATCCGATCCATTCCATTGCTCCTTCTCCCTGGCCCTGTTGTCTTCTCCTCACCGGCGAGCATACAGGCAGGCAGGCAGGGCTCTGTCGGCTCCACTCAGCTCCTCCTCCTCCTCCCCTACCGGCTTCCTTCCTTCCTTCCCTCCCTCCCTCTTGCTTCCTCCTGCCCTCCCCTCCCCTCCTCCGGTTCCAAACTTATTTAGAGGCCGCTAGGCCGAGGCGTCACTCCCAGAGCGTGGACTACAGTGCGAGCCCCCTGGCTGAACTCTAGCCTCGTCTCCTTCACTTTGAATTCCTCCCTGTAGCTTTGATTTATACTTATATAGTTAAGCGTGCCGGCGCCACGCCGCTCAAGTAAATATAGCAGATCTACAAGCTTGCTGCGCGTCACAAACGTGACGCGTTGCGAGCTTGTATGTCTGCTATTTACGGCAGGTGACTCCACCAGTGTGCAACTATAGTATAGTATAAATTCGGGCTCATCTCTCTCTCTCTCTCTCCAAACCCTGTCTGGAATGAATTACTCCCATCTACCTCTCCACTGCTCTCTGTCTCTCTCTCTCTCTCTTACTTTAACTCAGCTGACGTCTCTTTCTTTTTCTACCCTTTCTGTTTGTGTCTCTGGCTGCCTCTCTCCCATCTAAATCTGTTCTTGCCTCCCTTCCACACCCTCTCCCTCTCTTTCTCTGACTCTCCATAAATCCTTGGGTTAGCAATTATTTTCCTCCCTCTACGTAGGGTGAAGATATGCGCTTCCCTCTCTGCATGGCCCGCCACACACACACACACACACACACACACACACACACACACACACACACACACACACACACACACACACACACACACACACACACACACACACACACACACACACACACTCACACACACACACACACACACTCCTCCTCTTTCTGCATGCCATTCCCTCTTTCCATTCTATCAATCCCTCTTTCTAGGATTATTACTTTTTTTCCGTTTACTCAGACAGGACACGCGGCAGAGAGCGCAGGATGCTCTCAGTCCTGCCACATTGTTATAAGACGACGGTACAATCTACCAAAAACACAACTTCTATAAGGAACTGTGACACAACTGACTGTCCAATTCTTCCACCATCAGCCATTGGTGGGACACTGTAGTTATTGACCCATTTAGGCCTAGAATTATTGAATGCTTTAACTAGTGAAAAATAGCAGATATACAAGCTCACAGCGCGGCACCGAGTGCCGTGCTGCAAGCTTGTAGATCTGCTATTTTTGAAAAAGTCGTGAAAATGTGTGCAAATCTTTGAATATATGTATTTTTAAAGCGAATGTTTGTAACTCAAATTTTGCTTCTGGGGGGTCCCTGGAACTAGATAGTTTGAGATGCGGGTCCGTGGCCAAATGCATATCATTTTGGGGGTCCTTCACATGAAAAGGTTGGAGAACCACTGACATAGTAGTCTCTCAAGAACAGACTAACTGAGCTCCAGTTAAGTGAAAAGGACCATTTCTTTGACGATGGCTGGCCAGATTGCTGACATAGAAACATAGGTTTTTCAAAAAACCTTAGAGGGATTCAAAAGACACTTATAGAATCGGGTCAAAATTCTAATTTTCACAATTTTTCAAAAATAGCAGATCTACAAGCTCGTGAGCTTGTAGATCTGCTATTTTTCAATAGTTAAAGCATAAAATAATGATACACAATACTGTGTACCCGTTCTAAATGGGTTAAGATAGGAACATCTTACATTGGCTAGGTTAACGTGTAGAGGCAAAATATAATCTTGAGTGTTACGCATGCACACAGACAAAACGTTGCTTTAGCAAGACAATGGAAATGGCCATATTTGTCCTTCCTCTGACAGATCAATCTGAGTTTTCTCCAAAACAGAAAAAAAAAACTCTTTCCTGTAGAGCTCATTAAATCGTATCTCTTTCTCACAAGCTAAGACAAAGAGCCGCTGTAGCTCTATGCCTTTCTTACCTACCCTCCCGGAACACCCCCACACGGGTAGCCCTGTCCCAGCCTCTCAGGGTCACTTAGTGTAAGATAATTATTAAATATAATAACTTCACATATCCTGGTATCCATGTGAACCTCCTCGACCCCGCAAAATCTGTCAATGCGGTTCGATACTCCCTTCCTCTCGTGAATGTTTGCCATACCTGGGGAAGAGTATAATAATCTGTGGCACCCTGCATCAGATTGTCATTGCCATTTCCATGCTCTGACCCTGTTCATGAACAGCTGGAATAAAACCTTCCTTATTTAATACTATTAATACTATTGTCTCTATTCTTTGGACAAAGTGCTGTCTCGTCCTTTGTGATTTTTTTCCACCACAAACGCTACATGCCGTCTATCAAAACCTTTTGTCTCTAGACCCATATGACCCATAAGAGTGAACGAGTGAAAATAGCCGAACTACAAGCTCACAAGGCTTGTAGATCTGCTATTTTCACTACTGTTGTTTCAAAGCGTTAGTATCAATGTGAATGCGGGTGGGGTGGGGATGTAACTGAGGGGTGCGCGGGGGGAGAAGAATGGCAGGAATCTGTTGGGAGGATGAGTTCTCAGCTGAGAGGAGACAGATCCTAAGTGAACACAGGCTTGGCATCCAGGGTACAGTGTTTTCCCCCCTGTCTGCCGCCATCGCCCACGGAGTCCCTCCAAGAAATGATCTCTGGGACTATTCTCTTTTCCATGTTGTAAGTCTGTCCCCCTTAAAGAGATATTTCACTTTATGGTAATTTTATCGTTTGATCAGGCTTTTAGAACACCCTGAACAGTTTTTAATTTGCTTCATTCAGTATTTAGATGTAAATGTTATCAGTCCTCCTCCTCCGGGAAGAGGGCCCCATACACACCCATTGTAGCTTCAAACTCCATTTTAACCATGATAGATTCATTAAAAACACCCATTATTTTTTCTGGTGACTCATACTACCCTCCTAATACTTATGTGTTTTTGATAACTCTCGCCAACCTACGTCTGGGGCATTAAATGAGTTAATATGCCTGGGTGTGTATGGGGCCCTCCTCCTGGAGGAGGAGGACTGATAACATTTACATCAAATATCTAAATATAGATATCCCTTTAAGAGCTATAGCACACAATGCTGCTGCTAGCTAGACTACTGACTGACTATTAGTTAGGGAAAGTTAGCCGAGTCTTTGACCAATCTGGGAACTAAATGTGTTACCAATAGCTTTCTTCACAAAATGTGTTCATAAAAGGTGTCTACTATCACCTCTGAATTTTTGCCAACCCAACTCCCTTGGGAAACTTTGTGGGAGCCAATCAAACTTTGGGTCTCATTGACTTTACAATACAGGGAGATAAATAATAATAATAATCTGCTTTAAGTAGCATGTGAGGGGTCAAACTAGGGGGTTTTCATGATTCTGAATCCAATGCAAGCATTTGTTTTGCACAATAAATATTTGCATTTTTGCGATCGGGTTTTGCGCTAGGCTAGACTAAAAGTAAAACATTTTCAGATGACTAAAACGAAATGAATTAGACTATGACTAAAACTAAACCAAAATTTGCTGTCAAACATAATCAACATAATACTACATCTAACTGTGGGGAGAGAGACATGGTGAGTGGAAATGGTGAAACAAAAACAACATGATTGATTGACGCTTCGCTGGGTCATTGGAGACGTTGAAAATAGTTGAAGCCAGCTCATCTTTTTCGCCTTTTTTTGCAGTGCGTCACTACACACTGGGACGCCAAGAGTCTGCAGTCAGTTTGTATGATATGGTTGCTGTCGAGCAGAAACCTCACATCACTTTTTGTCTCCACCAGCCGAAGGCTTGGGGGAGAGTATGTTTTCCCCTTCGTCCGTCCGTCCGTGCGTCCGTCCGTCCGTCCGTCCGTCCGTGTGTCCGTCCGTGTGTCCTCACAGTTTGTGTGCAGCTAATCTCAGTCGCCGTTGGCCCGGTCGCTGCCAAAGTGAGCACACACATTCCCTGGATGCCAATCTAGAACCTCTGCCCTAAATTTTTCAAATGGGCCTTTTCTAGCGCCACCTAGTGGCCGATGTTCACAAAACACATTTCTGTGCACTACTCTTACAGATTTTGTCAAAAAATCCTACAAATCGGTAGGCAGCATCTCGACAGTCATGTGATCGACACAGATCTGTCCGATTTTGCATATTCCATCCGGATTGGCTAAGATTGGCTTCCAAAGTTTGTAGGATTGAGCCGTTTTGAACAAAATGCCTCAAATCCCAAACGCAAAGTGCAATTATCATGAAATCGCGCACACACGTTCCCACTAGGCCGAGGAAGAAAAGCCACTTAATTTTTTTTAAATCAGCCTCATGGTGGCGCTATAACAGGCCGATTTGTTGTTTTACCTATAACTCCACCGATTAGTTTCAAACTTTGTAAGCGCACTCCCTAGAGGCTAAGGATAAACCTTTGCCCTGCATTTTTCACACCAGCCTTTTATAGCGCCACCTTTGGACCGACTTATGTAAAACACATTTTTGGATATTACTCCTTGAGATTTTATCCAAAAATCACGCAAATCGGTACACAGTATCTCTATAGTCATGTGATCAAGTCCGATCCGTCTGATATTTCATATTCCATCCTGATTGGCTAATATTAGCTTCCAAAGTTTGCAGGATTGCTCCGTTTTTGAACAAAATGCTTCAAATCATCAACGCAGCTTGCGATTACCGTGAAATTTGCCACACATATTCCCACTAGGTCAAGGAACAAAAGCTACCTTTTTTCACATTGGCCTGTTATAGCGCCACCAGCAGGTAGCCTTTAGCAAAACACATTTTTGGAACACAATGCTTCAAATCATGCATGCAGCGTCCGATTTCCATGAAAGATCTATGGTGAAGAACATATGCCACCCTTTTTACATTGGCCTATTATACAGTAGCACCACCAGGACACACAGCCTGGTGGAGACCTGTGCTCGGAAGAGCACTGCTTCTAGTTTCATTTGTTTTTTTCCCAAATTAACACCCTAGTTCAATGATTCTCAAAGTGGATTCCAGGGACTCTGTGGGTTCCTTTAGGGGGTCTAAATGGACCCATATACGAGTCTGTAACTCTGACAGAGTTAAGTATAATTTAAAAGTTCGAGAAACACTGCCCTACTTGATCATAATACAGCGTCACACAAAAGCATCAAAAGTAGCAGAAACGTTTTGAGCTTGAATATCGTGATAAGAGGTTTTTGCGACGCAATGAAAAACTTAAACCTCATACTTAGTGGGGTTGCATTCCAAAAGGCTCGACCCTTCCTGATTTCGCTCTACACTAAATACCTTTGCTGAAAAACAACCACTCACAACAACACGTCGCAAACCAAATATTAGCTCCAGAATAGGGGAGGCCAGGATGCAAAAATGGTTAGAAAAACACATAATGGGTTCACAAGCAGTTCTCTGGTGAAAGAAGGGGAGAGAGAGCATGGCTATATATATACAACGATAAGAGAGGGAGAGAGAGAGTTTCACAAGACCTGAGCTCAGCCGTACCCAAAACAATAAATAGCTCAATAGTCTCTCCTTCAGGACTGAATACAAGATTTCTCTTCTCCAGTGGTACAAAGTAACTTAGTACATTTACTCAATTGCTTTTTTTGTATTATGCTTTACTTGAGTATTTTAAATTGTCAACACTTTTACTTCTACTCCACTACATTTCAGAACCAAATATTGTACTTTTACTCCATTACAAATATTTGAAAACTATAGTTACTAGTTACTTTGGAGATTTTGGCATATTTGGCAGCCTGTAGGACATACCCACAGGCTGGTTCTTAGAGGGCTTCAAAAACTTGGGATGCCCCCCAAAAAAATGCTGGCAAGTATTGCCTGTATCATGAAGACATAATTATGCCATGATTTTGTAAATGTAACTCTACTGCACCTATAATATTTGTGTCCTTGTATGCATCTCCTTTGTGTGGACCTAAATAAATGGTTAAAGTGTGTGTGTGTGTGTGTGTGTGTGTGTGTGTGTGTGTGTGTGTGTGTGTGTGTGTGTGTGTGCGTGCGTGCGTGCGTGCGTGCGTGCGTGTGTATGTGTGTATCCTTTTTTAAGATAGGTGTGTGGTGGTTGGGGGAGGTGCTGAGACCAATCATGTGACTTTTATTTTGCCTCTGTTGTCTGGTTTTAATAAACAGAATACAGGGAGGGGGCAACTCCAGTTTGTTTGTTGCACTCTTTAGTGTGTAAGAGTTATTTGTTTTTTCTAATGAAAACAATAAAAAGTTTAATAAAGTTGGAATCTGAATTCATCACATTCCGCACACACACACACACACACACACACACACACACACACACACACACACACACACACACACACACACACACACACACACACACACACACACACACACACACACACACACACACACACACACACACACACACACACACACACACAGAGCATCGGTGAGAGCAGCAGCATAGAAGTAGTAAGGCTCTGCGGGGCAGAGTGAAGCCAGAAGATGATACATCTGGACCAGACATATGTTTGACTGAAACAGAGGCAAACAAGCTCAATGAATCTGCCTATATATACTGTAGCAACAACACTGACTAATGCAGTGTAAAGGACCTCCCCAGATCCATATGCATTTGGCCACAGACCCCCACCTGAAAGTGTTTTGTGTGAGGGACCCCGAGAAGAGCAAGAATTGCAAAAAAAGATTTTTCTGAAAGATGGCAGATGTACAAGCTGTGAGCGTGTATAGCTGCTTTTTTTTAGAACCACAGTTCTATATCCTAATCAAAATTATTCAACATTTTGGAATCTTTGAATATAAAGAGAACATTTTTAACTCAAATCTTCTCTTCTGGAGGTCCCTGGAACAAAATACTGCAGGTTAGAGTGTTACTACTTGATCGTACTACAGCGTCACACAGACAAGAGTAGCTGATCAGTATATATCGTTTTCAGCTTGAAGATCTGCTACTTTTGCTGTTTTGGGGTTTGAATCCTGAAAGGTAACACTTTTGGACACGCACGCACGCACGCACGCACGCACGCACGCACGCACGCACACACGCACGCACGCACGCACGCACGCACGCACACACACACGCACACACACACACACGCACGCACACACGCACACACACACGGGTTGCAGACGTGGTAGCTTGTTTCACTAGCACAATCTGGCAACACACACAGGGGACACACTGTGAAAGCCAAAGCCATCAACATGAGTGTACATGATGATTCTACCGCCACCTGGTGACCAAACCCATGTTGACATGAAGCGTGACAGACTGACATGAGGTGTGACAGACTGACATGAGGTGGACGTTTTCATAGTAACTGTAATGACACACTGACTGGCTCTTGACGTTAGGAACCAAATGGACCCTTACAGGCATGTAAGCAACCCTGAGAGTGAACACATTTTCTTTCCATTTCTAAACGGGGAGGGGTCTGTGGTGGCCTAATGCATCACACACACTGGGGGTCCTTGAAATTAAAAACGTTTGAGAGCCAGTGCATGAGTGGGGAATTGGAGTTCGCTCCGAATATATCGGAGACAGTGTGTGTGTGTGTGTGTGTGTGTGTGTGTGTGTGTGTGTGTGTGTGTGTGAGAGGGAGAGATGAGTTATACCCTGATGCAACACAGCCTGCCTTGTGAAACGTTGCTTCTATTAAAACTGCGTGTGGAGCGAAATCTAATTATGATCCCTCGAAATCCCTCGAAATGTTGCAATCATCGCTTAAAACAACAACAAAACAACATCTCTCTATGGGAACACTTTGCAAAATAAATGAGTCGGCTCGCCCTACTAATGCGGAAGGGCGAAGATCTCATTTTACTTTTCTAGTTTTCTACCAATTACGTTTGATTTCGAACAATTTAAACAATCAAATAAGGATTTGGGAAATGGCCTTTACATGGGTCAGAGATGTCGGCAATCAGAGATGGTCGATGTGCAATGTCGCTGTTAATTAGAACAGCCCTGACAGACAGAGCGCGCGCGCAGGCGCGCACACACACACACACACACACACCCTTCATTCACAAAGGGTTTTCTTTGCCGGCTTCCTGAAAAGTAAACTATGCGTGAAATGAACGATAACAAACGTCAGAAGCAACTTCCCGCGTGCCTTCCTCTCCTCCCTCACATCCAGCTCCACCACAACAACAACAATACCACCAGAAATACACTGTGCGCTCATTACATTAAGCACGGCGCCTCACAGACAATGGCTCTGGACTTTTATGGCTCACAACAATGTCTATTTTGTATGTTTCCTATAAAAGATAATTAAATACTATTTAGATTGTAATAGAATGGAATAGAATTAATAGAATCCGATTTTTTAAGATCTTAGGGCTGTAATTCACCCCCAAAATGACTTTGATTTCGATTACTCATGCCATGGAGACTTGAGTTCAATAATATATATATTTTTTCACATTCCTTCACTGTATCTGGAAATGTTATTAATTACTGTATATTAAATTAATATTTTTCACTCAAACTAGACTAAAACTTCAGATGACTAAAATATGACTAAGAAAATGTATACATTTGTGTACCAAAGGCTATGACCAGGGACGTGCTGGCCATTGGGAAAAGCGGGCCAACTCCCGAACGGCCAGTTCATTCCCGGCCGGTCCAGGCCGGCCATTAGGAAAGAATTTAAAATAAAATGTCGGCCTTCGTTCCATTTTGGGGGCTGGGCGGCCAACAAAGTAAATCGTCACTGTCGGGCAGAAACCTCGTATCTCCAAGTTTCAAATGTGTACATTTTTTGCAAAGCAAAGCTCTGCTTCATCATACAAGGCCGTCGCACAAAAGTAGTGAAAACAGCAGATCTACAAGCACACAATGCCTCGCGGTGCGAGGCGTTGTGTGCTTGTAGATCGGCTGTTTTCACTAGTTTAAATACATTTTAAATGATAAATACAAAACAAACGGTTTTGAACATACAAGGTTTCCACCTGACAACGACGAAATATAACTCATGTAATTGGCCCACTGGCTTGTCACTTGTCATGATCTGAAATGGCAAATCTTTGAGTAGCAGCAGCGAGGGCCTCTCCAACTCTTTTTCCCGGGCTGAATCAGGGGCCCAGCACGTCCCTGACTATGACTAAACTAGATCAAAGTGTGCTGTCAACATTAACACCGTACAGATGTAACTGTTCAGCAGAGAGAGAGAGAGCAGCATGATGTGTGCTGACCCAGACCAGACCTCTTCAACACTCCATTGTCTATTTTAATCTCACACTCCAGGAAGTATATCTGCCGTCGCCAAGGTTACCGCCGAGCGATTGGCTGAGATCCAGCCGAGCTGCCTGCGATTGGCCGTTTGACAGGAGCAGGAAGTAAGTGCAGAGAGAGGGCAGGTGGCGTGAGGCTCCCCCGGAGGGAGAGAGTGTGTGTGAGTGTGAGTGTGAGTGTGAGTGTGTGTGTGTGTGTGTGTGTGTGTGTGTGTGTGTGTGTGTGTGTGTGTGTGTGTGTGTGTGTGTGTGTGTGTGTATGTGTGTGTGTGTGTGTGTGATCTAAACGCCACCAGAGGAATCTTAAAATCCCAGCTGTGCTCTCGGCTTTGCTACCGGCTAGAACCAGTGTTGCCAGATCTCGCGACAGAAATAAGCAACCAGGTCTATGCAAACAAGCCCAAAAGAAGCGATTAAAGGCCACATGAGCACTTTAAACCTACTGTATATGCATTTGCTATGTGGAAATAGCCGATCGACAAGCTCACGATGTGTTTGCGATGCATATATCTGCTATTTTCGAAACAATCTTGAAATAATTTTCTATATATTTGATGTCCCTGGCACAAAGTATTGTCAGATGGGATTCCACAAAGGCATTAGGAAACAATCCCAAATAAGTCGCTTGTAATGAGAAGACATAATGAGAACACTGATTATGGTACCTCAGCTTTCCTACCATCTGTCTCCCCTACACTGTCTCCCTCTCAGCTTTCATACTGTCTGTCTCCCCTACACCGTCTCCCTCTCAGCTGTCCTACTGTCTGTCTCTCCTACACTGTCTCCCTCTCAGCTTTCATACTGTCTGTCTCCCCTACACCGTCTCCCTCTCAGCTTTCATACTGTCTGTCTCCCCTAGACTGTCTCCCTCTCAGCTTTCATACTGTCTGTCTCTCCTACACTGTCTCCCTCTCAGCTTTCATACTGTCTGTCTCCCCTACACTGTCTCCCTCTCAGCTTTCATACTGTCTGTCTCTCCTACACTGTCTCCCTCACAGCTTTCCTACCGTCTGTCTCTCCTACACCGTCTCCCTCTCAGCTGTCCTACTGTCTATCTCTCCTACACACAGTCTCTCTCTTGTTTTTTACCTCTCCTATCCAATCTCCTTTTCAGCTTTCCTACCTCTCTCCTACACCGTCTGCCTCATCTTTCCTGTTTGTCTGTATATCGTCACTGTCGGGCAGAAACCTTGCATCTCCAAGTTTCATTTTTTTTTTTCTTTTTTGTAAATTAAAGCTCTACTTCATCATACAGAAGTGGCGCACAAAAGCATGAAAATAGCCTATCTACAAGCACACATCGAGGCATTGTGTCCTTGTAGATGTGCTATTTTCACTACTTTAAATCATTTTTAAAACGAACGTTCTGGACATGCAAGGTTTCCACCCGACAACAACGTCATATACAGGAGAACAGGTCCAGAGCAGTGCTGGTAAGAGTCAGCCATCTTGACCACAGATGTCCTCCTATGAGCATGTGACTGACCCAGGTCATGCAGTGAGGTCATGCATTTAGATAGAGCTTGTATAACTGCTGTGTAATTAGAATCATGTGGTCGTGTGATGCTGTCTGAGGTGTTGATGCTAACAGCCACACAAAGGGCCAATGAATTCTCCACTTTTAGAGAAGAATTTATTTTGGTTCAGGGAGTCAAAAAATCTCGGCAGCAACGGACAGCCGAAATAATGGCGGTACTCGCCCCCCCACCGAACCTCTGAATGACGTCATATTGTAGTTTAGACAGAGCAGAACCAAAATAGATTTGTCTCTAAAAGTCCCAGTGGTTTATATGTGACTGAGTGCATTCACTGCAAGTGCTGTTATTTCCATTTCATGCTACTTTATATAGTTTGAATCCAATGGAGCTTTTCGTAGTAACTTGCGACGTGACGGTCGCAACCATGGAGATGATTCTGAAATGGGTACCCTAGTAGTGTCCTTATTCTGAGAACTTTAGCAAAAAATAGCAGATCTACAAGCTCACAACGCTTCGCTTTGGTGGTTGGTGTAGAGGGGAAAAAGTGCAGACTAAGTAAAGGTTAAGTTTATTAAGTATTGATGTTTCAAGTGGTTAAATATCTGAAAACACAAATTGACGTGAATCCAAAATACACTGATGATTGTGCTGTCAAACAATGAAACTATATGGAATCTCTGAAAAAGTTGTGGGGGTCCCTGCTTCATCTCTCTCTCAACTAAAGTACCATGCATAGTAGTACTTAAGGACCGCAGGAATACACAAGAAACGGAAGGGAGAGTGATTTAATCCAGTTCCTCCGGCCGTCCGGACGTAATTGATTGTCTCCGTAACCTTACGGACAACACTCAACCCGACGGATAAAAAACGATAAGAACGTACGTACACATGAACTACCCGTGGCGAACTTGTGTCAACCGTGGGGGCAGTAGAGGGAGAAATGTTTCTTTTTTTTTTCTTGTATCCATTTCGTAGGAGGAAGTAAAAAAAACAAACAAAAAAATCACAAGTACACGCTGAACAGTGAACAGGCCAGGACGCAGACCCGCATGTCAGCCTAATCAGCGCTCTCTACCAGCTGAGCTCTCTCGAATGCGTCTCTCTCCACTCCCGTGCACGCGATTTTTGCGGTTTTGGGTCGGTTTGGGTGGCTACCGTGGCTCATTAACTGTCGGCGGCGCCCCCCCTTGAGATTGCGCTGTAGGCGGTCGCAACGGCATGTGTTCACGCGCATCCATTCTCCAGTCCTTTTTATATTATACCCAGACAGCACAGTGACTAGCGCCGATGGTTAGTGTCGTTCAATCCGAGTGTATCCTCCAAGGGTGTCTATAAACCTCTCTGTCAACAATGTAGGCGCTATGTATGTAGCATGTAGCATTTGCTCATTGGGAAGATGCATTTGGGTGCCATCTAGTGGATATAGTATGTACATATAGGCTTTATTGAACCCTGTTACACAGAGACCGTACGGTAGTATGAATGTCAACGCAATTACCGTACGTACTGTCTCGCCCCCAAACGTACACAAAATCAACCATACGTAACTATAAATGGCCCTTAAGGAGTCCTTGGCCTGAAAACGTTGAAGACCCCTGACTTAAGTCCATTATCTTCTTCCATCACACACACGCACAATATCTGCATGCTTCCACTCAACTTCTACATTTATGTTTAAGTACAAAAGTATTGGCATCAAAATGTACTTAAAGTACCAAAAGTAAAACTAGTCATTATGCAGAAGGTCCCATTTCACAAGTTTTTTAAATGTATGACAATCCTTTGAAAATAGCAGATCTACAGCTCGTAGATCAGCTATTTTCAAAAAGAAAGTATAGGACTGAAATGTTTAATGTAAGTTTTGTAATAATAATCAAAATCTGCAAAGTAACTAGTAACTAAAGTTTTCAAATAACTGTAGTGGAGTAGAAGTACAATATTTTCCTCTGAGATGTTGTGGAGTAGAAGCAAAAGTATTGAAAACTGTACATGTACTTGGTTACTTTCCACCACTGCTGGAATGTTACCAACATTGTGTAAGTGTAGCTCTGGCATCACCTAGTGGTACATCAATGCTACTGCAGGATGGAGACCCTGTCTAGGCTTAGTAAAGTGGACTTTTAGGTATTAAAAAGGTCTTTAAAAGAATGTCAACAGACTACTGAGAGAAGGGACCAGTCCAATGATTCAGAGCCTGTCTGCAAATACAAGTCGCTACAACCTAAGGAATGGGAGGACACTCACACAACCTGTGAGTCACACACAAAGGCACCAGATGTTGTTCCTCCCAAGAGCATACAAGCTTTACCAGAACTAATAGAAACGTTCTTATCGTTGTATTTTGATATTTGATGATTTGTTTAAATGTTTTTGTCTTATTGAACTGAATTGTAAGAAACATCAAAATTCATACTGTTATGCTATGATGTTTTCTAATAAAACTTGAACTTGAAAACCTTTGAGAACCACAGCGTACCAAATAAAACAACCCAGCCAGTCACAAGCGTACTGGAATGTTCTTGTACTTACCCGGCGCTGCAGGACAGTGCGGGGACAGAGATGGCTTTGCGGACGCCGTCTCTGGCTTTGGCCCGCCGCCAGGAGTCCCTCTCCGAGCGCGTCCTGCCCCGTCCGGACGCCAGCTCGTCTTCGGCCTCGCCCCGCAGGCCCGCCCCGGAGGTGAACGAGGACGAGGCGGTGGTCAGGGCCGTCTCCGAGCGCGTGGTCTCGAAGAAGGCGGGCGACTCGGGCTTGGCCAGCGGCGCGAAGCTCAGCTCCATGATCTGCCTGGCACTGTCGCTGATCTGACTCTGAGACGCGTAGAGACAAGACGGGGCGGAGATAAGGAGAGACAGACAGACAGAGACAACTCATCATAATTTCAAATTGGGGGCGAGCAAATACATTTGAGAACTACTGATTTTTATGGCACCATGCTTATCTTCCCTGTATCGTTCCAATTTTAGCACCACTTTACCCTGCCCACCCCATAGTCTCAATAGAATCCACCCCAAAAGTACCGCCCCCTTCTCTTCAGTTACCAGGAAACTGAAGTGGGGGGGGCGGTACAAGGAAAATGAGCCCCTGTGACATAGAATGGGGCCGACTTCGGGGCGCCCGCTGGCCTACTGGTCCGGGGGCTACCACATAGGCATTGCCACATAGCAAGGCATTGATGCCCGACGGCGTTGCCGGTTCAATTCCCGATCCGGATGACCTTTGCCGCGTGTCACTCCCAGTCTCTCCCCCCATTTCCTGTCAGTCTACTGTCCTATCCAATAAAGGCATAAGAGCCCCAAAACAAATCATAAAAAAAGAAGAATGGGGCCAATTTAAAAAAAGTACCGTTCAGACACGCCCATTCAGAAAATCACTGAAATGAAAGGCAAGGCTTAGAGTTAATTTTTGGGGGGGTTGAAGAGACACTGGGAAGACCAAAAAATTAAAAAAAAATTGAAATTCATGGTGTAGTCCCTTTAAATGGTTTAAATCCATTCGTTTGATTAACCTTCACTCGTCCCTGCCTCACCTGGATCTCGGGGGTCAGGGTGGGCAGGTCAAAGGTGAAGACGGAGTGGCCGCCGGTGGTCAGGAGGTCCACGCTGTCCAGGCTGCTGTAGGACGTGCCCTTGGCCCGGTGGGACTCCACGATGTTCTCAAAGTGTCTGCTGAAGGAGTCCAGGTGGGGGTCCCCCGTCCCCCGCGGGCTGGACACCGAGATGGGCGACTTCAAGGCCGCGTGGGCCTCCACGTCCACCTGCTCCAACGGACTGGCAGGGAGGGAAGAGTTAGTTGTATTAGTAGTAGTAGTAGTAGTAGTAGTAGTAATAGTAGTAGTGTAAAGTACAACTAAGGACTACGGACGGAAAGCATTCTTGCTACTGTATGTATGTGTGAGGTGTGTTCATTAATATATTCTTTCCCTCTCAAATAATCGTATAAATCAGTATTTCTTAAACTATGGGTTGTGAGTTAGTCGTATTAGTAGTAGTAGTAGTACTAGTAGTGTAAAGTACAACTAAGGACTACGGATGGAAACTAGCATTCTTGCTACTGTATACATGTGTGGGGTGTGTTCATTAACTCATTCATAGCCAAGCCACGTTTCCCCGAGTTATTTCAGTACCCCCAGACTGCCACGGCCCGAGTTTCCCGAGTTGGCAGCCTTTTTTTTTTTCTTTTTTTTTTTTTTTTCAAAAAAAAAATCCAAAAATGCCTAAAATGTATTAGGCATGATCGCAATCGCAAAATTGCATGTTTAGCAATTTCCGTGTTTGCTCCATGTTAAATCCGGACAACTGGACCCCTGTTCTGAACGTGTATTCTACTGCTGGCTTGACCACTTCATGGCTACTTCCGTTGTTGTGCCTGAGAACTTTAATCCATGAGTACAATATATCGTCGCTCTCGGACAGACACCTCGCATCTTCATATTTCAAGTGTGTTTGGTGCACTAATTCGTCATACACGAGTGTTGCACAAAAGTTGCGAAAATAATAGATCGGCTATGTTCACTTTTTCCTGTGGTTTTAAAAGTAATAATTAGAAAAGGAACGGTTTTGTGACTTAGAAGGTTTCCACCCAACAGCAACAACATGTATCTGTAATATAAGTACTAGTAGAAGTAGTAGTAGTAGTAGATAGTAGATAATAATAGTAGTATTAATAGTAGTAGTGGAGGGGTAGACATCGTGCGTGTTGAGAGACCACGCGTGCAAGCCCTGCTCTGTCTCATTGCCCAGATGAACTGCGTACGGGGCCAGCTGTCTTGTATAAGGTTGTTCCTTTTGGAATTATATTAGACTATTGGGGTCAGTACTACAGTAGATTATAGTGTGTGGTAGTGTACACTGCCAAATAGATTATTATTATTATTGTTATTATTATCGTCATTATCATCATTGTTATGGATAATAGGAATGGATGAACCAACCTAACGCTGGTGGCTGTTGGAAAAGACACAAAAAAATAAAATAAGTACACTTCTGTTATTTTGTGAATGTTCACATATGAATGTTGGCAGCCGATTTGAACAAATGCCACAAATCAGTGTTTCCTGTTTCAAATCTGCAGCCGAGCCAGTCAGATGATGCTACTGGAAACGCATACCCCATCTTCTTGAAACCTGGGGCTACAGTTATGAACAGGGCCCATTGAGAAATGTACATCATGTGGTCTGGTAGGACACCTGCTGCTGGACTGGTGGTACTGCCTGAAGGTCAAAATTCAAGCTCTCCCCAAGCAGAGCAGTAGAGTGCAGAAGTCCTGATCTCACTCCTGCTACCCCTGGGTCATAGAAATATTTTTTCTACTGAAAATCCCATAGATAGCTATGTATAAAAACTGTGTCCCAAAAAGAGACTGGGAGGCCAGGGTTCGAACCCCAGTCGGGTCATACCAAAGACTCTGAAAAAAGTCCCTGCGACATACTAGCGTCATGTCCAGGGGGTGTGCTTGTACATCAAGCCACATATATAAAAAGCTAGATGCCTCATTCACCTCTGCAGTTCATTGGAGCGACGTGCAACAATATGTAGTCCGGACTTCCTGGAAAAACTAAGGGACTGCTGCCAGTGAAGCGCGTCTTTTCCGGGACTTATCCAAGGACTACAATTCCTCAGAGCCATGCAGTTCCGATGTTGCGCGGCTCAGCTGTTCTTACAGGTTGCGTACGTAAAGACCCGCCCCCACCTGCCTCTGATTGGCCTAGCAACTTCCGTTATGTGTGACACGCGTGGAAGCAGATGCACACGGCTTCCCTTGGTCCCTCGATGCATACAGTATGCACCAGAGCCGAAGGAGGCGTCTACCTTTCTATGTCTATGCATCAAGCTGCCTCATGTAATGCGAGATACAGTAGACTCCTTCCCTATGGGCCTCATTGCTCGGCAAGGCTTACTAACGGTATGTGACTCTGTGTTGTTTATGACGCTGAGTTACATGTTCTTACTCTTTTGATGAATTTGTACTAGTTTAAAAAAAATACAGTTTTTCCACCGCAATTCATGGATGTATAAAAATGGGTTTTATTAAAGATTCTTCGTTAAATAAAAATAGCGATAGAATCATCACTAAGAAAATAGTTGATCTCTGAAGACCCCTGGTATAGAGCATTAACAAATTCATCCACCAGGGGCATTGACAACTCATTCTTATGACTTCCTATCTGGCCACGCTTTATAAACTAGGCTATATATTTTTTTTAAAGAGAAAACAATACAAAAATTAAAATAAGCGAATATTCGACTTCGGTGAACAACATCGGATAGTGACTTTGATATTCGAATAGTTGGTGAATGCCCTAGTGTGTGTGTGTGTGTGTGTGTGTGTGTGTGTGTGTGTGTGTGTGTGTGTGTGTGTGTGTGCGTGCGTGTGTGTGTGTCTCTCTCTCTCTCTCACCCCTTCAGCATCAGACTGTAGGCCTCATCCTGTTCCCTGGTGGTCCACTGTCTCTTCATGTAGCCCTGCATCCGGACGCTGGCCCAGCTCGCCACGCTCTCCTCCTCCTCCTCCACCTCCTCCTCCTCCTCCTCCTCCTCCCCCCTCTCCACCCTCCCTCTTCCGTCCTCCGTCCGTGCCGGAGGAGGAGCACGACGATGATGATGACCCTTGGGTCCGGGGCCGGGGCTCGAACCCCCCGCGGTGGTTCCTCCTCCCTGAACGCTGCGGTTGCTCCCGAAGGCCGAGTCCACCTCCTCCATCCTCTCCTCCGCCCGCGAGGCCACGGCCGCCAGCTCCTCCGCCTCGGCCTCCGCTCGGATCACCTGGAGAGGACGGAGAGGAGAGAGAGAGGTTCCAAGTTCCTCTGTTAGTGGCTGTTCATAACTTTTACCTAACCCTAACTTTATGATAGGAGTTTATGCACTATTTTCTTTTAGTTGTTGGACTGTAACGTTTTATAAAATATGTTTGGGGAGTGCATTCCAGAAGAAGGAATACACTCCCCAATAGATACACCCACCACTCCCCAGATCCTCCCTACCTTCAAAACCGCCCTGAAAACCCTACCTGTTCAGAATTGCCTTTCTGAGTTTACGGTTTGATTTGAACTTGTTTTTAGTGTTTTATTGCTTTTAATTATTTCTAATTGGCTTTAAAAATCCTCTCCCCCTGGCTCCCACACACACGTGAGTATATCGAAAAGAGCTACATAAATTCCAAGTATTTTTATTATTATGTGAAACTTAAATGAAATAAAACTTTCATCAAATGGAGAATTGGCCTGGGCCACAGGGTAGTGGTCCAGGCACCTAGGCTGGTAATCCAGCCCTTGCAGCGTTGCAGCATTGTCAGCCTACTATACACCTATCAATAAAGGCAGAAAAAAGCCCCAAAAATATATATAAAAAAAAAGACAATCACCTCGTCCAGATCCGTCTCTCTGTAGCAGCGTAGCGGCACGGCGTCCAGGTCCGTCTCGGAGTACTTGATGCTCCGCAGAATGATGCCTGTGGTGGTGGTGGTCCGCTGGTGGGGGGCGTGGCGGCCCGGCGACGCCAGCGGCGAGGGGGCGGGGCTCAGCAGCTCCACCTCCACCTGCCGCACCTGGTGGTAGGCACGTCACAGTTATTACATCATCGTCTAATCGTAATTATTTGACATAATCGCAATTATTTTTAACAGTCATCATAATTATTTCCATGTAGAAAAAAGAGAGTAAGGAGTGCATCTGTTTGGCTGTAGAGTAAAAATCTCCCACGAAAGGTGCTCTTTGGTAGCCAGGTGACAAAATTGATGCAAAAAAGTTAGACCAAGGCACTCTTGAGGGACAGTTAAAAAGCCTTTATTTTAGGGCTAATGCATGGCAAGAATAAAAAAAAATCACCTACGCATTGCGGCACATAATGCCGAAGAAGGTATAATTATTTCCATGTTGAAAAATTTATATTTTTTTCAAACATGTTCAAAAATAGCGGAAATAGCATATCTACAAGCTATTTCCACTATCAATGTTCTTTTTTTAAGTATAAAGTTGTCAAATATGTCAGTCATTTCTCTGTATATTTAGGTTATATCATAGTCATGTAAAAGGTTATAAATCGTGACAGCCCTACCTGGTGGTACGATAGCCTCTGAGCTGCTCCCTGGGCGTCATGCTGCCCGCGGCCGCCCCCCCTGCTCGCCCCCCTTGCCGCTGGACCGCTGGGTTTGAGGTGCAGGGAGGTGGGAGGGCTGGGGCTGGGGGTCTTGCTGAGCGGGGGGGTTGCAGACGGGGCGTCTGAAAAAAGCGAAAGAAAATTGTTATAGTAATCTAAAGACTTAAATTGAATCCATGCAATCTTATTTCGTTCCAATCTGCATGGTAGATGTTAAAGACATGATGTCGTTATATCCAGTGTTGAGTTAGTCCGGGGTCACGTGCCCCCGCCACCCAATATCTTATCTGAGCAGTGGTCGCGCCTCTCAGGCTCTCACACAAACGGACATGCATTGATGCAAAAAACACCCAAGTTCACACCTCGCCAACGCTTTAGTGCATATATGGGCAACTGTCGGCCCGGGGGCCACATATGGCCCCCACCTTCAGTTAATGCGGCCCTCAGCAGGTTAATGACTAGTATAGTGGTATAATGCTAGTCTTTTGAATTTATGTTCATTAAGTTAACATAAGTATAACTAAATGCATTTGAAATTAATGTTACATTTCAGGATTCCAATTCAATAGAAGCAAAATTAGCAGATGTACAGGCTCAAAACGTGTCGCATTTTGAGCTTGTAGATCGGCTATTTTTCTACTCTTACTGGAGACAATGTTTCTGCTTGACAGCAAATATGCAAAGTGGCCCCCTGGAGTGAGTGTGGAAATATAGTGTCTGCTTTAGTGTCACAACAGGGTGTTTTAACAAAGAAACAAGCCTGTAATCAATAGACCTGTTTAATAGGTGCTGAGCAAGGTGCGCGTGACGTCTCTAGATAAACGACCCCCCCTCCCCAAACATTGAATCACCAATGCACCACTGATTATATCAGTGTTTTTCAGTTGGGCCTTTTGACTCAGAGGCTTTCAGCTTTCAGGAAGTAACCAAAAATACACAGGGAAGACATATTTGCATATTATAACCACACCTGGGGTCTATTAGAGTAATGATAACTCCATAGACACGTACAAAACAGAAAAAGGTACACAACTATGGAATGGGTACCAGGGGTCTCCATATATGGGTACCAGGGGTCTCCATATATGGGTAACTGTTCTGATATGCATCACTGGTCAGATGGCCAAGAATTGGGCGAGGTTGCATGTCGCCCTGAGGCGTCTTACTAGTATATGGACTAATAGGACACCAACTGCTTGGTGATTAGGACCAGAGAGATTCTTTAACCTATTTAGGAATTAGGACTGAGGCTGATTCTTAAAAAAACACCTTCAAAATTCTGACCTAAGTTTTCTGAAAATGTCTAATTTGTATGTTTGTTTGTTTGTTTTTTCTCCGTAAGTTAAAGCCCTACTTGTCATCATACAAGTGTCGCACAAAGGTAGTGAAAATAGCAGATCTACAAGCACACAACGTGTGCTTGTAGATCTGCTATTTTCACTATTTTAAATCGTTTTTTTTAAATAACAACAAAAAATGGAAGGTTTTGGACATACAAGGTTTCCACCCGACGATTTACTGTACACAGCAGCAAGAGCCCCAAAAGCGCTTCCCGTCTTGAAAGGTATAGTTAGAAAAATGGGGTTCCCGTCCAAAATTGGTTAATATCTATAAACGTACATTATAATTTCCGTTGTAAATAATTTACTGCACCTACCATACACCCAGTGGAAACGCACAAAACACAGCAATGCATGTGTCTGTGATTCTAGATCTGCTGCTATTTATATCTGCGGCAAATGTGTCTCTACTTACTTGCACATGTAGGCTAACATATCAACGTGCGCGTGTGCGCGCACACACACACACACACACACACACACACACACACACACACACACACACACACACACACACACACACACACACACACACACACACACACACACACACACACACACACAACTTAGACAAACAACTAGGCTGTTATGGATGAGCAGAGTCAACAATTACACGCACAGAGCTGAGGTGTTTGTTCTAAAGTGCTATACTTGAGGGGACTTAATGATCTCATCGTCATCATTTATTTAACTCAAGAGGGTATGGATGGAGCACGGATTCATAAACACGAAGGAATAACGTATTTCAGAAAAGCACCCAATTTACAAATTACTTTTTGCATAAAAAATAGTTACCTACTTCCTCCCGAGGGGGAAATTCAGTATTTTCACAAGGAGCAATTAGGGGTTAAGAGTCTTGCTTAGGGACACACATCGCCATTGCTACCCTGGCCTGGAATTGAACCAGGGACAACCAGGGGCTCTGGTTCCCCAGGCGGGCTCCCAAACCATTCAGCTATGCCGCCCCTAAATCAGACTTGCAGTCTAATTTCAAGATAGATGGGTGAGTTATACTACTTCACATGTCCTGCCTTTGGCAAGACAGTAGATTTCCAGTGGATTGGCAGATCATTAAGCTTGTAGATCAGCTATTTTTGCTACCTTGACCTTGTCTGACTTCAACGTTTAAATCTAACTATGAAGATGGATTCTGCTTTTCAATGGGAGTGGAGTGGTTTTTGCCATGTTGCGAGTTTCAGCAAAAATATGCTCCTTTCTCCATAAAAAAATTGAAAGGAAAAAAAGGGAAAGAAACTGTATTTGCAGGACATTTTCAGGAAAAGAGTTGAAACAGCACATCTGTACGTACAAAGTAATACCTACTTTGTCAGGTATTTTTTGTTGAAGATTCATAATGCTAACATTCTTGCACTTACACAAAACGTGGACCTCATCCCCAACTCGGGTGTCGTTACATTGCATAACCTCTAGACTTCTTTCCAGCCCTTTATATCTGCCAGAAACCTTTGGAATTCACCCTAAAATTACAAATGGCCTGTCTGTCTGTACATACAGTTTTCACACAAACAGGTATTTTTCTAACCTAAACACCTTGTTTGAACTCTACATAGATGTCACATGAGGTCATACTAGTATATGAGCCACTCTGCTGCACAAGAGTTGTGCAACGTGCTGGCCATTGGGAAAAGCGGAACAACTCCCGGCCATTAGGAAAAAAATACAAATAAAATGTCGGCCTTCGTTCCATTTTGGGGGCTGGGCGGCCAACAAAGTAAATCGTCACTGTCGGGCAGAAACCTTGTATCTCCAAGTTTCAAATTTGTAAATTTTTTCGCAATGCAAAGCCCTGCTTCATCATACAAGGCTGTCGCACAAAAGTAGTGAAAACAGCAGATCTACAAGCGGTGCGAGGCGTTGTGTGCTTGTAGATCGCCTGTTTTCACTAGTTTAAATCATTTTAAAAATGGTTTTGGACATACAAGGTTTCCACCCGAAAATGACAAAATATAACTCATGTAATTGGCCCACTGGCTTGTCACTTGTCATGATCTGAAATGGCAAATCTTTGAGTAGCAGCAGCGCTATAGAGAGATCTCTCTCAATAGCGCACAATGAGGGCCTCTCCAACTCTTTTTCCCGGGCTGAATCAGGGGACCAGCACGTCCCTGTTGTGCAACCTCTGTAGAGAGTGTAAAAACGGTTTTCAAAGTGGGGACCGGGGTAGGGATTGGATAATCGATATTATTGTTTATTGTGATAAAAGAAAAACACTCACAATAATCGTGTTGTGGAGATTTAATTTATCGTGAAATTGTCCACCGTCGTGCACAGGGATCAATTCACCTTTTATTTGCCGAGCTGCTTATCCGGTACCACTTAAACCCTCTATAATTAAACCTACTCTTTTTATTATTATTTTGTTTTTAATACATAATGATTGCCCTATACAAGTAAAAATGTATTCTTTATTTTATGTTTTAATTTATTTTTAGAAATAGTTCATCTTTCACTTAAGAAAGACGTAAGTTGATGATGTCATGTCATACAGCCCTATGGAAAGTGTGCTAACTAAAAAACAGCTTTCTAAGGTTAGTTATTTTAAATTCTGTTTACTAGCACATGCATTCCATAGGGTCTGGACTACACATGGACATAATGGCATCAATCATCAACTTGTGCCAGGAGTTGTCCCTATTGAGTGAAAGATATAACTATTTCTAAAATAATTAAAATGTTTTAGCTTTAAGTTGTTTTCGTTTTTTTATTTCAGTTCATAGACAGTATTTATAATAGTGTATAGGCATACCAGGCTTATTAGTGAGGAATCCTTTTAACAACAAAAATGGTCTCTATTCAGATGGGGGTCATGTGGTACAGTACATCAATTAAAGGTTCCTTGACATGAAAATGTTTGAGAACCACTGGATAAGGTGGCATAAGGCGATATTGATTGTTATGGATATTGCGTTGCATCTTTGATGATGCAGCTTCTCCCCCTTTCCCCAGTACCCTGGATACTTAAAGTCAGATGTGGATCACATTCACTTTGTTATTGGCATAATATCAAAAGATGAGAGGAGAGAGAGAGAGAGAGAGAGAGAGAGAGAGACAGAGACACAGAGAGAGATATTAAGAGACACACAGAGACAGAAAGAGAGAAATTGAGAGATGGGAGAAATACAACAATGAGCGAACACAGCAGCAAGATTTGTGAACTGTTGTGATAAAGAAGGCTAGAGAATGGAATACAACCACCCTAAAGGACTACAAACCATTGAGAGTCATCTAGACCTATACTGCACATACAGTATAAACAGAGCAGCTACCTTTAATTAAACACGTTTTAAATTTGAGGCTTTTTTTCTTTTCCTTCAATTGTATGCTATTGACATTGTATTGAGAACAAATAAATGCTGATATTTGTTCCAAAAAGCTTCATACCCTGCCTGTATATAATATACATAACGACAAAATGTGACATAGCTCTGTTTACTGTACCCCCTCCAACTGTATATACATTATGTTCCCCATTTCAACTGTTTTTATTATGTTTTGAAACTTGCTTTGGCAATGTAAACATATGTTTTCTCATGCCAATAAAGCTCCTTTGAATTGAATTGAATTTGAATTGAATTGAGAGAGAGAGAGAGAGAGAGAGAGAGAGAGAGAGAGAGAGAGAGAGAGCAGTAGAACAGAAACAGAAACAAAAGCAGGACAGATGGAGGGCAGTGGACACACACACACACACACACACACACACACACACACACACACACACACACACACAACTTAGCATCATCCATCACTGCGCGTGTGACACAGCCAGCCGTTGCCATGGCTGCCTCCTATATTATATTAGTTCAGTTCCTACCTTCATTTAGCCGTAACGGGTAGAAAAACCACAGAGCAGCTAAAGTCATCCATCCACCTTCCTCTGTGGGGACTTCTATCCTTTTTTTCCAGGGCGCTCCTCCTCCTCCTGTGTGCCCGCTAGCCTGCCTCTAGCCCCGGCTACGCTCTGCTGGAACTCCCCGCTCCTCTGGCTCTGTCTGGAGGAGCAACAAGCCCTCTGTCTGTGTCCCTCCTCCTATGCTTCTATCTTTCTATCTGTCCCACACGCTGACACACTTCACGACACGGCCGTTCTCCACAGCAGCATGGTGGTTTTGTTCTTTAGTTTTTGTTCTTTAAAACCGCGCGCTGTTAGTCTAGTTTCTCTGAGGTTGATACATAGTGTTGTTCTGTTGTGTTGTCCTTCTGGAGCTGAGCTGCTCTGTGTGTGTGTGTGTGTGTGTGTGTGTGTGTGAGGAGGAGCTCGAGCGAGC
The DNA here is from genome assembly GCF_963921795.1 of Nannobrachium achirus. Lineage (NCBI taxonomy): Eukaryota > Metazoa > Chordata > Actinopteri > Myctophiformes > Myctophidae > Nannobrachium > Nannobrachium achirus. The sequence continues at coordinate 11,280,425 of NC_137833.1, read as the reverse complement.
GCTCTGGGATCGGACTACTACTGTACTGTGGACTGCGTTTCCCACAATGCAACGGGGCGCCGACTTCTTTTTGTGTTTCCGGGCAGGCTAGAGTAGACGAGCGTTTTAGTCTAGTAGGCGCGATGCTGCCTCCTCCCAATGGTCGACTTGGGTACTGCACACACTGTTGTTGTTTAGAAGTGCAGGGCAAAAAAAAAAAAAAAAAAAGTGTGGTGGAAAATGTTACCTCACATTCTTTACTTAAAAGTAGGCTATCAATACGGCAATGTAGAAATACTCTGTTACAAGCAAAAGGGCCACCCCCAGTTTGATGTGCATTAGGTTTGATACTTTAGGTTTGATACCTTTTCCTCCCTTTATTATTTGTTTTATTTATTTTATCTCTGGGATCCCAGTCTACACTGTAAAATCCTGTGTTTATTGGCTATAATACAATAGACCTCTCCAGACTCGACAAAAAAGACAAAAATTAAGATTACCCATGCATGAATACTAGGCTATCCGACTTTACGCCCTAAAGCTCAAGGGATAGGCCTAATCAATTGTGTACATTGCCTACAATATTGCAATGATCACAAGAGAACAATGTAATAGTCTTCTAAACCCCTGTATCATGATTCTGGACATGACATAATATGCAAACATTGTGCAAAGAAATAGGCTAACACTCTGTGAAGATAGCCGATCTACAAGCTCACGTGACGTGCGTGTTGTGAGCTTGTAGTAGTCAATAGAAGAATCAGGAATCTGATCGAGCAGGTTGATGCAGGGGCGTCACAAGGGAGGGGAAAGTGGGACTGAGTTACTAGGGCCCAAGATGGAGGGGCCTTAATTATGTTATACTTTAGCTATTGAAAAATAGCAGATATACAAGCTCACAGAGCGGCACCGAGTGCCACGCTGCGAGCTTGTAGATCTGCTATTTTTGAAAAGTTGTGAAAATCTGTGCAAATCTTTGAATATATGGATTTTTCAAGCGAACATCTGTAACAAAAATTTTGCTTCTAGGGGGTCCCTGGAACTAAATATTTTGAGATGGGGGTCCGCGGCCTAATACATATTATTTTGGGGGGTCCTTCACATGAAAAGGTTTGAGCACCACTAGTTTTTTTCAGATCTACAAGCTCTCAGCTGTGAGCTTGTATATCTGCTATTTTTCAACAGTTAACGCACAAAACAATGCATAATGATGCGTTCCCAGTTCCCCCTATGAAGAACATTCATGGGGGGCCCACAGTGAATCCTTGTACTCAGGGCCCAGAATTTGGGGTGACACCCCTGGGTTGATGTAATGCTGGCAGAATGTTGGGTTAAGACCAGTCTCTCAGGCCAGGCAGGCTATATGCCACTGTTCAACAATCTTTGAATAGCGGAAGCATTTCATCATGTCATGTGACATGACTGGTGACAGCGTAACGCTCCTCACTACTGTATCGGTTGTTCTTTGGTTTGTTTTCCAAATGATAGCGTGACAGAACAGTATGTACAGTAGGAATTATAGTAATTGGTTCACGATTCATTAATAATTGATTAAGAACTTAAGTGCAAAAAAATTATAATAAGATCATCAATATATAGGCTAGGCCTACTTTATTATTGGCTCATATAAGAATATACGGATAAGGGGTAAGGCATGGACGAAAATGCTGTCAGACTGAGAGAGAGAGAGAGAGAGAGAGAGAGAGAGAGAGAGAGATCTGGAACATTGGACCAATCAAACCAAAACCCAACACAGACTTAATTGCTATCTGGCCCTAAAACATGAATATAAACTGGCAGATTATCTGTTCATGGTCAAAGATAAAAAGCGGAGACAGATACTGACCAAATACAGACTGAGTGACCACAGTCTGGCCATAGAGAAAGGACGGCACAAGAAGTCCTACCTGCCTCCAGAACAAAGAGTGTGTGGTCACTGTACAACCTCTGAGGTCGAGAATGAGATGCACTTTCTATTAAAATGTGACAAATATAATAACATAAGAGCAGACTACTTTAAGAAATTTGAACTGTTAATTCCAAACTTCACAGTTCTAGATGACAATGACAAACAACACATTCTACTAGGAGAGGGACCTGCAGCACATTTAGCTGCACAATATGTGACTGCATGTCACAAACTGAGGGACACGTAAGCAAACAATACACTCATGTGAATATCTTGACAATGGACTATATCTTGACACACACAGACCAATTCTGCACATTTTAATCATTATGACTTATCATAATGAATATTGTATTTTATTTGTATGTTCAATATTGTTTTGTTAGAATTATTTTCTTTTTTCACTGCACTTGATGCTTTGGCAATATTGTAATTGTTACATTCATGCCAATAAAGCTATTTGAATTGAATTGAATTGAGAGAGAGAGAGAGAGAGAGAGAGAGAGAGAGAGAGAGAGAGAGAGAGAGTGACAGAGAGAGTGAGACAGAGAGAGAGAGAGTGAGACAGAGAGAGAGAGAGTGAGACAGAGAGAGTGAGACAGAGAGAGAGAGAGAGAGAGAGTGAGACAGACAGACAGACAGACAGAGAGAGCAGGCCACAGATTGTGAGTATGGTAAACTAAATTGTGTGCGGCGTCCTGTGTTAAGCCATAACTAATAGGCTTAGTGGAGTACTCTGAAGCATCTTGTTTACCCTGACACACAGGGTGAGGTGATACTAATACTACAGGGGTCTTCAACAGGGGGTCCGGGACCCCTAGGGGGTCCTCAGAGTTACTAGGGGGGGTGTGCCAAATCTTTGTGTGATAGGTTCTTTTTTTTTCCTTTTCTTTTTTTCTTTTTTTTTTACATTAAGCTCATCTATTCTGAGAAGAACTTAAACCAAAAATAGCCGATCTACGTTGTGAGTTTAAGATTGTTCATTTTTGACAAATACGGTAGGTTAGGTGTGGAGGGTTAAAGAGCAAACCAAGAACAGAGAGAAAGTTTACTAAGCATTGACAATTTACTTACAAGTGTTTAAATGCCTTAAAATCCAGATTAACATGAATCCAACATACACTGATGATACCGCTTTCAAAGTCTATGGAACTATCAATAAAATCTATTAAAAAGTTAAACCATCAATACAATTTATACAATACTGTATAATACTGGTCCCTGCTTCATCTCTCTCTCAGCTAAGGGATCCTTGGTCTGAAAAAGGTTTAAGACTCCTGCTATACTACATGAGAGAGAGCAAAAAATACAGAATGTCCCTTTAACCTGGTGAAATTATGGTTAATAAGAGGCGGAATTGAAAGGAAAGGCAGAATATGTATAATTTAATTTAGAAAAGGAGGAGGTTAGATTACATGGGCAAAAAACAAACTAACACATGTAACACATTCCTGCCATTGAGTTGTAACCCTTATTGCCATGAATGTGTTGTTTTAATCTGTACCAGCAAACCTTCTCTGCCTGAATATTAATACATTAACACACTCGTTTTAGAACAGTGCTCTAAAGCCATTGGATTGTGAGTTCGCAGGTTTTAACTCATTGACTCCCACGAATTAGAGCGCTGAATATGCTGTGTCGCTCCGATCTGCCCACGGGAGCCCTCAAAAGATGCCCACAGGGTGTGCTACAATCTGAAAATAATCCTGATCCATACGCGACTATCCATTTGAAAGATAGAGGCTCTCGCATCAACCTCGCTTTCCATCACATCGCCCCTTAGACATGCGCACTATGTGGTGTTTTTACATTGTCTCCTAAACACTAGGAAGGGCTCCCCCCCCACACACACACACAGTTACGTCATTGACGTGTCAGGTGACGTCCAAAGAACCCCGGAAATAAGTGGTGACCCATAGGCTAGTAAACAGTGCTATCCAGCGTTTCCAAAACATAATTTGGGAAACTCAGGTTTGGCAGTGAGTTCATCTCAACCAAAATAAATTCCTCCGCACCTTCAGTTATAGTTTGAAGCACAGAAGCTCCAGGAATCATCCAGCGATAAAGCAGATGTGACCCCGCTCCCCGCTTCAGCGTTGGAGTCGCACAAATACTGAGATAGTGGAATAGTTGTCTGGCCACGTGAGACTAGGGTGAAACTAATTTGTGAAATCAGTTCTTGTGGTGTCTCATCGGAATCAGTGGTTGATGCTGCTTATCGGTGCGATCTTCAGATAAGGATTTGCCGGGCAAAATGACTCATGCGCTGGTGGCGAAGATTAGTGAGGACCGGAAGTTTTGTTTGTAAGAGATTATCATTGTAAATGAGTCAGGTCGAGCGGTCAGTCAGCCCCGCCTCTTCGTGTTGGTAGAGCGTTGGTGAGTGGTGTCACTTCGAAAGGTCAAAATGAACCACATGAACAGTGTTCCCTTGTTGTCCGCTCATTGTAAGCAAGTCAAAGCGACTATATGTTTGTTTTTCTGTAAAGTCCCAAAAGAAGAATTTGGGCTTGCAGAAGAAGTATGGCCAAGCACCCGTTGTCATTCATGATCGGGTTCGCCAGTTCTGCTGCACTGTTGCTTATTCGGGCTTGCTCCTAATGTTGTTTAAACCCGTGGTTCTCAAACATTTTCATGTCAAGAACCCCCAAATACATATTATGTTATTAGGCTATTATTATTTGTCCACGCACGGACCCCCATATGAAAATATTGTGTACCAGACAGTGACCCACGCCCATTACAAGATTTGTGTATTTAAAATGTTTTGTTTTGAAAATGTACAAGCTCACAACACGTTGCATTGAGCTAGCCGACATACTGTATGGTTCAAGTGGTAAAACAGATGTTGAAGCTTTATGGACTCATTTTGCTGTGGACCCCCGGTGCGTGTGAGCATGTGGCCTAGCAGTCACTTATTTTGGGCTTGTTTTCGTTGGCCGCTTGTTTCTCCTGCAACATCTGGCAGCACTGCACATGCTGTCCATATTCTGCGCACGTCATAATTAGGGATGAGGCCGAATATTCGGCACCGAAAATTTTCGGCCGAAAATGGCTAAAAATGCATTTTCGGTTTTCGGCTGGATAGCTTTTAAAACCGAATAGTTGATCACCGAATAGTGTGAAGGACAGGGTCAGGGGTCCTCAATAGGCGGACCGCAGTCCATGTCCGGACCGCGGCACATTTCTGAGAAATCTCCGCACAGTTGTATCTGACGATCGGACTGACTGTGTGTGATGTGTTTGTGTGTGCGTGGGTGTGTATGTGCTGATTGTGCTCATTCGCTCAAACACATACACAGGCTCACAAGACACACCCCTACGCCAATTTCCAAGCCCACAAAGCGTCGCGGGTGCAACGTGCTGTGGGCTTGTAGATCAAAGGTTTTCCTTCCCTCCGAGTCTCCGACGCAGTCTGCTCTCCATGCTGCTCCCCCCCCTCCCCTCCCCTCTCCTCTCCTCTCCACACACTCATGCCGCTCGCTGCCTTAAAAAAGTTGCTAAAACCTCTTGGAAACCATTGCTCCCACTGGATTAATAACTTAGAGATCTTCTACGTTTGGCTGTTCAATTGGAGAGGACAACAGCAACACATTAATATCCACGATGTAAGGCTCCAACTGCTTGCATTAGACGAGAAATGGTCGCGAAACTCGCGATGCGTGATCATGCGTCTTTAACAATGTGATGTGTCGTCGCATATTATTGCCAGCTATCCTAGGCTGTGTTAGGTTAATAACTATGACTCGTTGACCCTGATTTGACTGGTCATTTGACATAGTCAATCAGCACAGTCAGTCTGGCTTGTGCAGTACGTGTGTCAACTAACTGAATGTCAAGTAATCCTCTCCCCCTCACGCTAAGTTCCACTTTATTTTCCATTCTGAACGACAAGCCTAATATTGCATTTATGCTCTTTAGTTTCCAATAATTAAACTATAAGCCAGTGTTTTATTGCTACACAATAAATGTAAATAATGTAGCCTACTCTACATGCATAAATAATTATCCATTCATCCATCCATCCATCTTCAACCGCTTATCCAGCATCAGGTAGCAGGGGTAACAGTTCCAACTGAGATTTCCAAAGTTCCAAATAATAATAATAATAATTAAAATAAACAATTCTAATGATTATAATAAACATACATACATACAGTACATACTGTATAAATGTATCCGCCTTATTTCGCCTTCGCCTTTTTTTCGGACCTGGACCTGTTTCAAAAAAATATTTCTGGACCTTCAAGATTTGTATTTGAGGACCCCTGGGCCCTAGATCATTTTGCAACATACAGTATGTGCATTTGTTGTTGAAGGCCTGGCTGTTACAGCCCTTGTGTTTACAATAATATTTTGTTGTAGGCCTAGATCATTCTGCAGTTTTAAGCACCTTGTTCTGATGCACTTTTATCTCTGTAGGATACTACAGAAATAGTTGCACTATTTTGACTTTGTTTTATGCTAACATTGCAAAGAGAAAATATTTTATTTTGTTATGTGTGCATTCAAAAGTGAGAAATAAATGTTTTATGGAACCATATGGTGATTATTATTTAAGTTAGGGTTTGCCATAATCAGGTAGCTTTACAACAAAGGTACAGCAATGGTACAAACATTTATTATACAAAATAAATTATATACATGTATTATTCGGCTATTCGGTATTCGGTATTCGGTGGAATGTTTCCAGTATTCGGTATTCGGTTTCGGCCAAGAATTTTGCTTTCGGCCCATCCCTAGTCATAATCATAGACCGTAAAAAAAATGGACAAAGCCAGCTCCATTGGTTTCTACAGACCGCTTTGAAGCTGCTTTTTTAGCGAATTGAAGACCCTTGGGGTCAACAAAGTAGCGGTTTAAGAGGTTAAGCCAGACAGGGGATCTTCAGTTAAAGTCATGATAGTTGGGAACCAAATGGACCCTTACAGGTCTGTAACTCTGAGAGTGTACAAATGGAACCAAATGGACCCTTACAGGTCTGTAACTCTGAGAGTGTACAAATGGAACCAAATGGACCCTTACAGGTCTGTAACTCTGAGAGTGTACAAATGGAACCAAATGGACCCTTACAGGTCTGTAACTCTGAGAGTGTACAAATGGAACCAAATGGACCCTTACAGGTCTGTGACTCTGAGAGTGTACAAATGGAACCAAATGGACCCTTACAGGTCTGTGACTCAGAGACTGTACAAATGGAACCAAATGGACCCTTACAGGTCTGTGACTCTGAGAGTGTACAAATGGAACCAAATGGACCCTTACAGGTCTGTGACTCTGAGAGTGTACAAATGGAACCAAATGGACCCTTACAGGTCTGTAACTCAGAGAGTGTACAAATGGAACCAAATGGACCCTTACAGGTCTGTAACTCTGAGAGTGTACAAATGGAACCAAATGGACCCTTACAGGTCTGTAACTCTGAGAGTGTACAAATGGAACCAAATGGACCCTTACAGGTCTGTGACTCTGAGAGTGTACAAATGGAACCAAATGGACCCTTACAGGTCTGTGACTCAGAGACTGTACAAATGGAACCAAATGGACCCTTACAGGTCTGTGACTCTGAGAGTGTACAAATGGAACCAAATGGACCCTTACAGGTCTGTGACTCTGAGAGTGTACAAATGGAACCAAATGGACCCTTACAGGTCTGTAACTCAGAGAGTGTACAAATGGAACCAAATGGACCCTTACAGGTCTGTAACTCTGAGAGTGTACAAATGGAACCAAAAGGACCCTTACAGGTCTGTGACTCAGAGACTGTACAAATGGAACCAAATGGACCCTTACAGGTCTGTGACTCTGAGAGTGTACAAATGGAACCAAATGGACCCTTACAGGTCTGTGACTCTGAGAGTGTACAAATGGAACCAAATGGACCCTTACAGGTCTGTAACTCTGAGAGTGTACAAATGGAACCAAATGGACCCTTACAGGTCTGTAACTCTGAGAGTGTACAAATGGAACCAAATGGACCCTTACAGGTCTGTAACTCTGAGAGTGTACAAAATGGAACCAAATGGACCCTTACAGGTCTGTAACTCTGAGAGTGTACAAATGGAAACAAATGGACCCTTACAGGTCTGTAACTCTGAGAGTGTACAAATGGAACCAAATGGACCCTTACAGGTCTGTAACTCTGAGAGTGTACAAATGGAACCAAATGGACCCTTATAGGTCTGTAACTCAGAGAGTGTACAAATGGAAACAAATGGACCCTTACAGGTCTGTAACTCTGAGAGTGTACAAATGGAACCAAATGGACCCTTACAGGTCTGTAACTCAGAGAGTGTACAAATGGAAACAAATGGACCCTTACAGGTCTGTAACTCTGAGAGTGTACAAATGGAACCAAATGGACCCTTACAGGTCTGTAACTCTGAGAGTGTACAAATGGAACCAAATGGACCCTTACAGGTCTGTAACTCAGAGACTGTACAGATGGAACCAAATGGACCCTTACAGGTCTGTAACTCTGAGAGTGTACAAATGGAACCAAATGGACCCTTACAGGTCTGTAACTCAGAGACTGTACAGATGGAACCAAATGGACCCTTACAGGTCTGTAACTCTGAGAGTGTACAAATGGAACCAAATGGACCCTTACAGGTCTGTAACTCTGAGAGTGTACAAATGGAACCAAATGGACCTTTTAGCTTGAGACCCAACATTTAAATTTGGTTTCTCCCCAAAGCCCAAACATACACAAATACATGAAGTGCAAGGTGAAGATGTTGGTGTGTGTGTATGCTGGTGTGACACCATGACATTAGAAAGAAGCAGGGTGAGGGGCGTGCGCTGGCCTAGGGGTCCAACTCTGATGCCTGACAGTGTGTCGCAGGTTCAAGTCCCGATCCCGACGACCTTTGCTGCGTGTCACTCGACCCCCATCTCTCCCCCCATTTCCTGTCAGTCTACTGTCCTGTCAAATAAAGGCATAAAAGCCCCAAAACAACATCTTAAAAAAAAGAAGCAAGGTGAGAGATGCTGGTATGTGTTAGCCTGATACTTCAGTCCGCACATCACCACCCCCTGTTGGTGTGTAGAGTCTGGCGCTTGCAGTCAGGCTAGGTATGTGTATGCTGGTGCTACCCTGTGACATTATCGGAAGAAGCAAGGATGCTGGTGTGTGTGTGTGTGTGTGTGTGTGTGTGTGTGTGTGTGTGTGTGTGTGTGTGTGTGTGTGTGTGTGTGTGTGTGTGTGTGTGTGTGTGTGTGTGTGTGTGTGTGTGTGTGTGTGTGTGCGCGCGTTCATGCTGGTGTGTGTGACCCTGTGAGATTAGGAAGAAGCATCCACCTTTGTTGCAGGGGTCATTGTCTTCTGTGGGACCGAACAGGAACTCCCACTTGGCTCTGGCGATCTTCTGCGACCTGACTGAAGAGCTGTCCTGAAGCACGGAGCCACTGTCTGACTGCAACACACAACCACACACACATACAGTACGCATATACAGACACTGATGGAAGAACTATCAATAGACCTGTGGGTTGGGACCCCCAGAGGGGTCCTCAGATGATTAACTTAATGTGCAACGTTGTGTTCTCACTCAACAGTAAACAAACCAACATAAAGTTTAATTATAGAGGGTATCTGCACATTTCTAAAGTGACAATTTGAGGACTTTAATCTTTAATCTTTAATCTCTAAAATGAGAAATTAAACATTGTCCAAATTGTACTCTTTTTTCACTCTCACTATCAAATGTCTTGCCAAAAAAAAGCAGATCTACAAAAAAAGTAGATCTGCTATTTCTTGGCAAATGTTCCGCCCCAGGATAATGGATTTTGATTGTCGCGATAATATCGTAAATCGGGATTTCTTTTGTCACAATAATCGTGATATGAAATGTTCATATCGTCCCATCCCTACAAATGAGCACGGCAGTTTGCCGCTGCCAAATTAATAACATTTTCACCAGAAACAGACTGCATCAAATATGAGTGACTGACTATCGTAAACGAGACAGAGCCAGCGCCGGGACAGTTGGTGTACAATTACTTTGTTTTCTGTCAGAGCCTTCAAAGGGATTTGATGATATACTATGACAAGCACTGACTGCCAGTCACAGCAATTAATTATTGATAGAGTACACACAGATCACGACAAATTACAAGAAATTGCATTGTGTGTTATGGCTGCATACAGTACATGCAATGTATGGAATATCAGCCATTCCAGGGCTAAAGGACATTTAGGCAGTGTTAAGGAAGAGTAATACAGTAAGTCACTAGTTACGTATTACTCTTTTAAAAAGTAATGTTACTAGTTACATTACCATATCACTTTTGTTGGCAGACATACATAAACTATACAAAAACATATAATCTTAACCCATTAAAAAAAGCTACAAGCTTACAACTGCAAGCTTGTACTTTTTTTCTTTTTCTTTTTTTACATTTTGAAAAATCTTGAGTGTGAGAACAACTGATTTAGAAGGCATTTGTAGAAACGGCCTCAAGTCTTAATGGGTTTAAGACGCACACACCCACACACACACACATGCACGCACGCACGCACGCACGCACGCACGCACGCACGCACGCACGCACGCACGCACGCACGCACGCACACACACACACACACACACACACACACACACACACACACACACACACGCTTGCACACACACATGCACACAAACACAAAAACATACACAAACACACACTCACACACCCAGCCTATACCTGTATTCCCGACCCGGTGTCTCCGGTGTGGCTGGACTGACTGGACGTCTCCGGGGACAGAGAGTCGTCCCTGTCCTGCCTCGAGCTGGACAGACTCCCCGTCACGCCGCTGGAACTCTGGGAGCTCGTCCCCACGGCCTCCCCTCTCGGCTCTCTGCTCTCGCCCGAGCCTCCGAGGAAGGCCGCCACTTCCCCTCCTTCTCGGTAGCTCTTCTGGTACTCCTCTTTGTTTGGGGCACAAAGTCCGTTGGCGCATTCGCCGCAGCTTCTCCCCGTCTCCGGCCCGCCTCCCTCTTGCTGTCCGTCCTCCTGGCCCTTCGTCCAATGTGTCTGCCTCAGTGTCCAGCTCACCGGCAGCGCGTCCTCGGTGGTGCTGGCGTACAGCCTCCTGGCCATCTCGGGGCTGTCTGTGGACGACACGTCGAAGGACACGGAGGCTTCGTAGTGCTGCCTCTCTCCTCCCCGCTCGCCAGTGTACTGTGGCGGCTGGTAGCGGTGAAGGCGGACCAGGGATTCATCGCCCGCCAACGAGTCCTGGTGGTGATGGTGGCGCCGATGGTGGTGGTGGTGGTGTTGCTGGCGTGGGTCGAGAACCGGGGAGTGGGTGGCAGAGACACGATGTAGCCTGGACGGACAGGCCACAGGGGAGGCTGGGCAGGAGAGGCCTTTTGCGGGTAAGAGAGGTGAGGTGTGCCCTGGGCGGGGGTGGTGGTGAGGGTATAGATCTGATTTAAGATGACAGTCTTGGTCGTCCGCGATGAAAGCGGGCCGTTCCGGGGAGCTGTGCCCGCGGAGGGTGGCGTACGGCTGGAACTCTCTCGAGAAAACGCCCCCTGAGCTGGGGGGTGTTGGAGAGGGAGTGCAGCGTTCCGCAAAGACACTGGACATTGTTGTAGCCTCCAAAGCTATCTTGCGAGCCAATTCCGGGCTTGTCGCCGGAGAGATGATCTTTCTAACCAGAGGAGGGCTTACAGCATCAGCTGCTCCACTGGCAGAGCCTGGGGATATGTTATACATTTTGCTGGACAAACGTGGGCTGGAACGTGGACTAGCGCTAGCACTAACACTTGGTTGCACACCATTGTTAGCGTGTGGTCTATTGCTACCGTTATCACTACTAACACCTTGTTGCACATCCTCGTTAGCAAGGTTTCCACTCTTTGGTTGGTTGCTTGAGCTGTGTTTGTGCATGGGGATCATGCCAGCTGGGATCTCATGTTGGATGTCAGTGGGTCTCCCTGCAGGCAAAGGTGGATGGAATTTCGAGGACAACCTGGGGCTCTCGTCCCCAAACCCAAGCCGCTGCGGACTATATGGGTGGACAGTGGACGTAGGGGGAGGGGTGTGATAGGTGTACCTAGCATGGGTGGAGAGCTGGTTAGAGGCAGGGCTTCTGGGTAATCCATTAACGGAACCACTCCGAGCCCAACCTTCGCCCCCTCTGGCTAGCTCCAGGAGTTCAGACTTGTGTGGCAGGGTCCGGGCACTGCGGGGCAGAACTGGGGAACCCGAACACGAATGACAACGGGGTGCTTGGTCGTACTTCTGAGTCAGGCTCGGACTACAATCCCCCGGGCCAGAGTAACCCGCCAACCGGCGCTTCAGCTCCGGTGATCCAAATTCTTCCAAGGCCCTTTGGGTGGCTTCTCTGGCCACAGAGTCCAGAGTAGCCCTTCGGAGGTAGGGGGATCCCCGGGGAGACAGGCCCCAGGAGGAGTAAACGTGACTGGGGTCGAATATGCCGTTGGACTGCCAACTGTCGTGCCAATTTGGATCGCTGTGTCTCTTTCTGAAATGGCCAGAAAGTGGCTGTTCTTCCATTTTGTTGAAAGGGTTCTCCGGCTCGCTTTGGCACACAGAGTTATAAGGGTTGTTGTCTATGTTCTGATTCTGAACATTGGCCTTTTCGACATAACTAAACGTCACCACAGACCTCTTCCCTTCCTCGCTGCTTTGTCCAGGACCCTTGTAGGATCTCCTTGTGCTGGTGGGTGTGGAAGGGACGCTCAGTCTCCCGGAGGAAGAGAGCGGAGACACGGGCGTTCTCCCGTGACAAGACTCCATGTCTGAGGAACGGGCGTGTAACTTCAAACCATGATGACTCCTGGGGCTGCCGGGGCTCAGCACGGGCGTACCTGTCCCTGGTGTGAGCACCTGCAGTAATTGTTCGCCGCCATCACAGGGCGGGTGCTGTCTCTGATGGTACGCCGGGGTGGAAGACCCAGACCCTGTGGCGTCGGGGCTGCTGAGCTGGAAGCTAACCGAGTGTTGCCGGGAGGAAGGGCATTTGGAGGACGGTAGACTCTGGCTGGCGGCCCCGTATCGGTGCTGCGTGTCTGGGGAGAGGGTCGAGCACGGGCTGGGGGTCGGGGTCGGGCTGGTGCTGCCGTACCTATGCGACTGAGGAGAGCGGAGGAGGTCCAGGCCCTGGAGCATCAGCTCACTGGAACCTCTCCCCGCGCCTCCTCCCACCTCCTCCTTGCCCTCCTCGTCTTCGGTGACGGCCCGCACCTCAACGTAGAGGTGGAGGACTTTGCCTGTCTGAGACATGGCGTTGGCAAACGGAGGTTCTTCGCTCACATGGGAGGACTGGCCAAAATGTCTGTATTTGCTTCCTGCGCCTGCAGCCTTTTGACCTTTGCTATTAGCGCAAAGTGTCCATGGTCCTCTGGTTATCTGATGCGGTGCCAGAGTGTTTGGTAGGGATCAGAGAAGTTCTGGATCATCTCTTCAACCTAAAGAACGGCAGAGAGACAGAAGAGGGATTAGCTACTGGCGGTTTCATGCAAAACGCTCAGAACTTAACCCACTATGCCAGCTAATAGCTATCATCAAACTTTTATTAATGATGATTCTTCCCAGTGCCATGTCTTGGCCATCTGGCCAGTGATGTATATCGGACCAGTTACCCATATATGGAGACCCCTGTTACCCATATGAAGATCCATGTACTGTATATGGAGATATGCTGTGTGAGACCCCAAACATGCATAATATTGATGACATCAGGGATCTCCATTTAAGGGATTCTGTTAGTGTGGTTCCCCTGATATCACAGTGATGTCAGAGTGTGATGTCAGAACGTCAAACCCATAGACTGCAAAAAACCTTACACAGACAAGATGTGACATTTCTCATACTAAACTGCAACGACCGTCGCAATAACATGTCATACAGATAAATAGGAACATAAAGTACACTACGTTAGTTCCATTGATTCAAGCCAGGAACACAATAGATTGATTGATCATTAGAACAAGTCGAATCGAACCCAGGACCTTCTAGCTGTCTCCCTGTTTTAAGCGTTTACGCGTAGGCCTATGTACATGTATAATGTGTGTGTGTCGTATAGTTCGTCGTCTTTTGTGTTTGTCATGTGAAAATGCACACGGCCCACCCATCTGACCACTTAACATGGCAGCCGAACGGCTCAGATGAGTGGGCTGCATGTGGACACCCACACCACTGGCCTGAATGCATATCAAACTAGGGTTAGAGAGGAATGAGAGAATCACTATAATGTCATCCTTAAAGGACAACTTTGTTTTTTTACAAGGGTTCATATTTCAGATTGTAATTAGAGAAAAGAAAAGATGAGTGTTAAAATGTTTTCATTTACTTCTTTCTATAGTTTTAGCGATTTTAATGACTTTGATTTCAGTGGTTGGGAGCATGCATGTCTTTTTAGACTAATAAGCCGGCGATGTCTTTATTACTATTTACAGTAGCCCCCATAAGTCACATCTGCCCATGGATTGTGGTGCATCTTGGGAATGGGCTTTTTGTGTCTAAAAAGACACATTTAGACACTTGCATGCATGCCCCCGACCACTGAAATCAAGGTAATTAAAATCGCTAAAATGATAGAAAGCGGTAAATGAAAACAATCTAAAATATGAACCCTTGTTGTAAAAAAAAAAAGTTTTCCCCTAATGGTGTCTTAAACGTCAGTGGCGTATACAAGAAACCCTAAAAGGGCAACATTTAACATGACACAGTGTTAGGTCGCCGTGGCAACGGGGCGTTTCCCAGTGTCCTTGTGCTGTCATTCAGGCACATGTGGGCTGACCAACATGTGAACATGGTTCTGATGGGCTATTAATAGAGCAGGGAAAGCCACTGGGAGAGAGACACTGTGAAGCAGGGACGTGCTGGGCCCCTGATTCAGCCCGGGAAAAAGAGTTGTAGAGGCCCCCATTGCGCGCTATAGAGAGAGATCTCTCTCTATAGCGCTGCTGCTGCTCCTCAAAGATTTACCATTTCAGATCATGACAAGTGACAAGCCAGTGGGCCAATTACATGAGTTATATTTCGTTGTTGTCGGGTGGAAACCTTGTATATCCAAAACCGTTTGTTTTGTATTTATCATTTTAAAAATGATTTAAACTAAAGAAAACAGCCGATCTACAAGCACACAACGCCTCGTGGTGCGAGGCGTTGTGTGCTTGTAGATCGGCTGTTTTCACTACTTTTGTGCGACGGCCTTGAATGATGAAGCAGGGCTTTGCTTTGCGAAAAAATGTACAAAATGGAACGAAGGCCGACATTTTATTTTTTAATTTTTTCCTAATGGCCGGCCCGGCCGTTCGGGAGTTGTCCCGCTTTTCCCAATGGCCAGCACGTCCCTGGTGTGAAGGAGAGAGAGAGGGAGAGAGAGAGAGAGAGAGAGTGTGTGTGGAGAAAGAGTCAGTCAGACAGACAGACAGACAGCAGACAGACAGACAGACAGACAGACAGACAGACAGACAGACAGACAGACAGACAGACAGACAGACAGACATACTGACAGAAAGATAGAGGAGGACAGATAGAGAGAGAGAGAGAGAGGAGGGACAGAGAGAGAGTTAAAGGAGGGCAGGTTAGATGAAAATAACTAGGGAACTAGGGATTGGCAGTGAGACAAATAAGACCCTTTTGCACTGACATGGCCCAACACAACACCACTCCACACCGCCCACTTGTGCCAGGTCCCTGGCACAAGTGGGTACCTGTGTAGAGTACCAGGACCTGGGTAGAGTGGTGTGAAAGTGGTACTAAAAGTGGTACTAAAAAGTATCCAATCCAGAGTAGGCCTGAGTTATAGGCCAAACAGGGGCAAACACTTAATCATTATGACTGATCATTGACTCACTGACTTTTCATTTAGACCACCAGGATATAGTTGTAATACATGATAATAGATTCTATTGTGTTATAATCACTGTTATAATCTATTATAGTGTATTGTAATTATCATAGTAATATATTATTAATACTTTATAGTGCATTATAATCACAGTTATAATCCATTATAGTGTATTATAATTAGGATAGTTGTAATACAAATTTATATTGTATTATAGTCACAGTTAAAAGGGTCAATTTGTTTTTTACCGATAGGGGTACTTTTGCAAAATGGAAAATGTCGATATTTTGTGTGTGGTGTGGTGTGGTGTGGTGTGGTGTGGTGTGGTGTAGTGGTGCTAAAGCTGCAGTCGAAAAGGGTCTTTAAAGGGGTATGAAGACAGAGATGAGAGGTAGAGAGACAGACGGACGGACGGACGAGAGGTCGACAGACAGACAGACAGACATACATGAGCGGCATAGACATAGTGTGCATGTACTTCTACAGTATGAATGCATGCACAATTGCACACACACACCACTCTGAGTCTGCACGTGTACACATGTATGTCCCTTGGAGAATATAAACGTGTGTAACGAGCGATGCGGTGACCTATATGTGTCTGTGCCCCTGCTGAAACATGAAAAAGGAATGTTCTGAAGTTGTGTGAATGTAATGACGACAACACTAAGAAAGTTCACTATAGCACTTCATTGAACTATAATCTAATTTACCATTATCCAAAATATAACTGAAAAAATCTATCATTTAATGATAATTGATTAATAATCGATCCCCGTGTTGGGTAGGTCAATATAGATGAATAACTTTATACTAAACATGAATAGTGCTCAAAAGCTTGTGGATTTGCTATATCCACTATTTTACTATTTTTGGAAAATGTTTGCAAATGAACATGTTTCAACATGGAAATGATTATGAAGATTATGAAAAAAAAATGGTGATTATCTCAAATAAGCGATTATGTATTAATTGTGACAGGCCTAGCTAGACCTTGAACTTGAACGCATTCTCTCTCTCTCTCTCACACACACACACACACACACACACACACACACACACACACACACACACACACACACACACACACACACACACACACACACACACACACCCCTAGCCTCTCTATCTGTGCCAATGGAACAGCACACAGTAAAAGGTCCTGAGTGCCATCCTAATTTAACTCTCGGTGTACAAATGGAACCAAATGGGCCTGCACGCTCTGAGTTAAATTCACACTCATTGTTTTGCAGCGTGCAGACAAGAAGACAAGGCGGCTGTAATGAGAGCAGGGGTGTGTATTTCAATACACTATAACAAGAGAGTCAAGTCTACAAACCCTGCTTTCAAGGCAGGCTGGCTGCACCAGGTTCAAATTGTGTCACCTGTCATTTACACACTCTGTGGTTCTCAAACATTTTCAAGTCTAGAAGGGCCCCCAAATTGTATTTGGCCGCGAACCCCCAGAAGAGGAGATTTATGACTGTGATGGGTTTGAATTGAGGGGAAAGGGAAAGAAGGAAGGACTTTGGGGGAAGAATACTAGGGCACTGGTTACAATATTTTTTGCTTTCTGATCAGGATTTGCCTGTGTGGTTGTTGGGGTCTGTTTGGGTGTGAGGAGGGAGAGGCGCACTGAGTAGGTTTAGGGCTAGGCGCTGGGAAAACCCTAGGGGAGAGAACCAGGCAGAGAAGGGGCCTTGTCTAGAACGGGGACAAGCCCTTCACACATAATTGTTGCTGTATGGCTAGTGTGTGATGTAAAGTGTAATATGTCATTTTATTTATTTAGGTAGTGTGTGTTTTGTCCGTGTTGGTGTTTTTTTTTGTCTGTGTATTTTCTGTACTGTGTTTCCTTTAATAAAAATGTGTGTTAAAATGTTAAGTGTTAAAAAATATATATTGTGATGCTGTATTAAATCATTTTGCTGGGGACCCCCTGGAACCCCCCACCACAAGGACCCCTGTTTTATATTTTCACAATTTGAAATAGGGCTTAAGTGGTTAATTATGTACTGTATGTACTTTTCCCTTTCCTAGAACTGTAGTGGAGTCAAATGTACAATATTGGTCTTAGTTAGTATAACAAAATAATCTAAACGCTCAGGTAAAGTAAAGATACTCGAAAGATTTCCTTAAAGAGGAAGACCACCCACTTTCAATATTGAACTGTGTCATTAATATACCTTAAAAAGTTCCCCCCCTTCTGTGTTGCCTAGAACTGGAGGATTGATTTTGGGGTTTATATTGTAAAGTACAACTTGATGACATCACACCATTGTACTTTACAATACAAACCCCAAAATCAATCCTCCAGTTCTAGGCAACACAGAAGGGGGGGGGGGGGGGGGGGGGGGAACTCCTCTAACTAAGGTATATTAATGACATATTTCAATAGTGAAAATGGGTGGTCTTCCCCTTTAAGTAGCCTACAGTACTCAAGTAGATGTACACAAAATACATTTACTGTACACCACTGCTGACATGCAGTACATGACAAAATAATATCTTAATGTAACAAATGAAATGTAAAATATAACCAAATGGACCCCAAACAAGAGTCAAGTCTACACACAAAGCTGTCTGACTGGCAGTGGCTGCTGTAGGTAAAGAATGTGCCAGCTGTCATTTACATGCATTTTCATGAATGACAGAATCATATCTACAGACAAAAGAGTCATTTGTGCAGGAATTTGTTTTGTCAGTGCAGTGACAAAGCAACAAAGTGCATTTAGAGGGTATGCATCATATGCCATTGTGATTATCTTGCATAATTGCGATTAGGCAATTATGTAATAGTTGTGAGAGGCCTACTAACAACACAGTAGAGCTCCAGACGCGTGGAGATGACGGAGGCACGCCAGCGTTATATTATAAACACAATCTGAACTAGCAATCATGACATAGGCTATTTATTATAATCACTAATTCACTATGAAGTGTCTTTAATTATAATGAAAGTAAAAATAGTCAAATAACAAACAAGGACAAATTGTTCTGCCCACAACCTTATCAAACCAAAATGCCTAAACTACTGTAAATGTAGGCCTATTATAACTATGATAATGGTTCTTAATTAATCCCAATTATTAAGTACTAGAAGCTGGGCCGCCCTTCGGGCGGCCCAGCGTCTAGTCGGCGACCTGGCCAACTCGGAACAATGTAAATAGGGAATGAATGCCCCGCCCTTTAATGCAAACCCCATTATACCATATATCATAGGATCCGTTTTGACCATTTGTCTGCCTGTGTCCATTTATGCCCATATATGGAGATATCTGTATCTGTCTGTCTGTCGGTGTCCATTTTATGTCCATATATGGAGATCACTGCAGTTATAGTTCTGGGTCCATTTTATGCCCATATATGCCCATATATGGAGATATCTGTCTATCTGCGTCCATTTTATGCCCATATATGGAGATCTCTGTATCTGTCTGTCTGTGTCCCTTTTATGCCCGTATATGGAGATCTTTGTGATTCTGCATCCATTGTATGCCCATATATGCCATATATGGAGATATCTGTTTATCTGCGTCCATTTTATGCCCATATATGAGATTTCTGTCGCTTTTTCAAACAGATGGTCAAAACGGGTCCTATGACAACAGGTATAATGGGGTTTGCATTAAAGGGGGAACCGGCACTGTGTCTGCAACACAGTCGGTGGCACAGACAGATACAGAGATCCCCATAATGGGAATAAAGGGACACAGACAAACAGATGGAGGAGGAGACAAACTTAATGCAAACCCCATTATACCTGTTGTCATAGGACCCGTTTTGACCATCTGTTTGCCTGTGTCCATTTATGCCCATATATGGAGATATCTGTATCTGTCTGTCTGCGTCCACTTTATGCCCATATATGGAGATCTTTGACCATCTGTTTGCCTGTGTCCATTTATGCCCATATATGGAGATATCTGTATTTGTCTGTCTGCATCCATTTTATGCCCATATATGGAGATCTATGCAGACACAGTGCCAGTTCCGGAAAATCCTGATGTCAGACATCAGAATCCGAACCTTTCGTGCTGGTTCCAGAAAATCGTGTATCGGGTCGGGTCGGGTCGAGGCCGAGCACTGCACTACCTGCTGCGGTGGGGAACGCACGTGCCGAATTTGAAATGCAAACCCCATGAATGCCCCACCCTTTAATGCAAACCCCAATATACCTGTCATAGGACCCGTTTTGACCATCTGTTTGTCTTTGTCCACTTATGCCCATATATGAAGATCTCTGCACACACAGTACCGGTTGCAGAAAACTCTGATGTCAGACTTTATGCCCATATCTGGAGAACGCGCGTGCCGGTGGGAAGAAGGGTTCTCGAGATACGCGGATTACATACATACATACACATTCACAGAGATTTTGTGTTGACTCATGTGGCGTACGTGATGTCAGAGCCTTTTATGAAGTGATGTCACAATGACTCAGCGCTTGCGCCGATTTCCTCCGGAACAGCCTGATGTCAACAATCAGCTCCGCATAAGGAGATTCCGAACGTTTCGCGCCGGTTTCGGAAAACCGCGAGTCGGGTCGGGTCGAGGCCCGGCACTGCACTCCGCGCGGCGGCGGGGAACGCGCGTGCCGAATCTGAAGCCGGTGGGACGAACGGTTCTCGAGATACACGGATTACAAACAAACAAACAGACAGACAGACAGAGATTTGTCGCATTTATAGATAGATAATACTTGACCTTATAAATATAGAATGTTTATGATTGTATATGTTATGAAACATCGCATAGTCGAGCGTTGCGACGGTCGCATGAGCCGACTCAGCGCCGTTACCGACTTATGTGCCGTTATGGACAGAATAGTAAATCTTCAGCCCTCCGAATTTCGCCACCTCCGCGCGGTCCAGGGGAACACAACAAAGCGCTCCCTACCTCCGGTTCAGCCAATCACAAGCTTCCACTGCCGATACCGGGATGCTGTTTTGATACACGCGCTCCAGACCCTGATGCTGGGTAAGGAGTGGGGGAGTGGGGGAGCCTGGGAGTGGAGGGCAGTGATCCAGGTGTGCTGAGTTGGTGTGGGCTAGTCCGTACCCTCACACTGTATCACATTGGTTTTCCCTTAAAGGCAACGCTAAAGCTGATTTTGGTTGCCTACCATATTATGTGCAAGCATTCTCCTCCCGACTGGCATCCAACCAGACAGTAGTTTTACTATGACTCATTAATGTAGATTAGCAATAATTAATCCCCCATTCACACAAACACACAGACACACACGCATGCACGCAAGCATTCTCCACCCGAGTGGAATCCAACTTGACAGTAGTTTCACTATGTAGATCAGCAATAATTAATCCCCCATTCACATGGAGACAAAGACACACACACACGCACGCACGCACGCACGCACGCACGCACGCACGCGCGCGCGCGCGCGCGCGCGCGCGCGCGCACGCACACACACACACACACACACACACACACACACACACACACACACACACACACACACACACACACACACACACACACACACACACACACACACACACACACACTCACTCACTCACTCCCCTGTGGGCACAACACACCTCAACTTATTGTTCTCTATCAAAATAAAAGCACCTCCCGTTTGTGACGTGAAGCAGAACGTGAACAATGGAGCAGAAAAGGCCACAGCAGATATCATCTAATATATTATTTTGGTATTTGTAGCCACAGAGTCTGAGGTTGTGGTTTTTTGCAATCAGAACTCCGCGTTAGTGTCAGTGTTAAAGGAGAATTCCGTGGTAAATCACTTGTTTACCTTTTTTTTCTTGTTGTTTTTGTCATCCAAAAAAGCATTACTGTAGCTGTGAACGACACACATCCACAAAAAAATAAATAAATAAACTTTCGAATGATACAATTAAGAGATCATGGGCTCTATTATGATCCAGGTCTTATGCCTTATGCCTTAACTTCTTTGCCTTTTTTTACTATTTTGAAAAACATTTTTAAATACTTCAAATGCTGATCTACATCTGCACGTTGTGAGCTTGCAGATCAGCTATTTGAAATATTTAAAAATAATATGTATATATAGTAAAAAAGGGCAAAGAAGTTAAGGCATAAGGCATAAGACCTGGATCATAATAGAGCCCCTAGTCTTGTACGTGCCACGGTGGAATTCTCCTTTAAGTTGTCTCAAGATACCTTGCACAGATCAGAGACCTGACATCTTCCCACCCTGAGCAAGAGATTCTTTTGCGACAGTGGCAACTAAAAAAGTCCCCCTTAACTGGAAGAAACGTCAGGCAGACGCAGTGTGGGCAGTAGGGATGCGAATCTCGACCACTGAGGCGATACGATACGGACCTCGATACACTGCCAGCGATACGATATAATTGCGATACATTGAAATCCTGCCGATACGATACATCGCGATCCACCCCTGTTCCCGATACGATGCGATACGATTCACGATTCACCACGATTCAAGCCCAAATCCCAAAATTTACAAAACATAGCGACTAAAAATTTATGAAATTTAAATTCAAGGCAATTTATTATTTCACTGTAGTACTAGGCTCTGTCTAACAACCCAACATAGGCCTATAGTATTCTGGGAGAACACAAAGCTGCTGGCTATTGTAGAATTGTTTGATAACTAATCATATAGAAGGCCTATGTCATTATTAGTAGGCCTATATGTCTTCAACTGGGGGTCAGGGACCCCAATCCAGGGTTATTACAGGGGGCCTGCCAAATATTTGTGTGATACAGTAGGCTATAATGCCTAGCCTACAGCGAGGGTCCCTGCTTGATCTCTGTCTGAGATAAGGGGTCCTTGACCTGAAAAACATTAAAGTCCCTCCCTGGTTTGTATTATTATATTATATTATATTATATTATATTATATTTAATCCAGGATTATGCAATTTTTATAGCCAAAATGTTTTAAAACAGACCTACAAGCTCACAGCGCGTCGCATCCACGACGCATTGTGAGCTTGTAGGTCTGCTATTTTAGGTGCGACACCCTTGTACTGCGATGTATAAATTAGGCTTCTTTCCCATGCAGAGCAGAACTAGCAGCAGAGAAAGTGAGAGAGTTGCTTGCATCAACAGGAAAGTTGTAGAACAGTGACAAATACTTTGTTTTAAACGCAAGCAGTAGTCCTACAACACCCAGCAACATTGTTGTTGTGTGTGTGCAGTTAATATAGCGCAGAAGATGATCTCAATCAATTGTCCGTCGGAGATTCGCTAAGAAACGGCTGTTGATTACATATCACTCGATCAGCCTGTGCTACTCTGTGACAACATGTTATAAAGCTAAGTACTGTACAACTAATCTTGCATCTTTTTAACCCGTGGGGCTGCTAGTTCGTCTGTTGATTCACTCGCATTTCGCTGCACTGTCTGTCTCCCTGGTTGCCTGCATGCAGAGTGCAGATGTTGTCCGTCTGTCTGAGTCGCAGCTCGCGTTAAAGACTGGCTTTTGGGGAGGGGGTTTAACGGCTGATGATGGTGCATTCATGGCGCCTCGGAAACACAGGATAGAATGAAATACTATATGGAAGAACCGATACAATCGCGGAATTTACCGATCCAGACACTCACGGTACGATCCATCACGATTTCGGCCGTCTATTGTACCGGTACACACTGAATGTACCGATTCAACCGTATCGCGGACGTTTGTATCGCGATTACGATCCGTACCGGTATATCTTCGCATCCCTAGTGGGCAGCCATCTGCCTCGACCATGTCGGGGGCAAAGAGAGAGAGGAGAGAGAGGGAAAGACATATTGTAGATAAAGTTTGTTATTACTGTCTTATTATGGTCTTAATACTTTAAATCAGGGGTCTTCAACAGGGGATCCGGGACCCCTAGGGGGTACTCAGAGTTACTACAGGGGGTCCTCCTCCAAAACCAAGTGATAAGGTGGTTGCACACTGCTGCGTTTTTCGTTGCGAAATGCGTTTTTCAGGGCAAGGAGAGAGAGATTGATAGAGAGAGCAAGGGACCGCGTGGTGCGCGAAACGGGCGGCAGTGTGCAAACGTGATTGACATAACGTGAGGTTGATTTTTTTATTTGCGTGCTCCGAAATTCACTCCGATATTCGGCCCGAAAAACGCAGCAGTGTGCAACCGCCTATAGAACCTTTTTTCCCCTTTTTTATATTAACCACTTGTACATATTCTGAGAACATTTGGTCAAGTGTATTATCTATTGACGGTTCAAGTGGTTAAATATCTGAAAACACAAATTGACATGAATCCAAAATACACTGATGATTGTGCTGTCAAACAATGAAACTATAAGGAATCTCTGAACAGGTTGTGGGGGTCCCTGCTTCATCTCTCTCACAGCTAAGGGCTCCTTGACCTGAAAACGTTGAAGACCCCTGCATGCTTTAAATCATCAGCCAGTCAATGAAACTAATATATCTTGTATAGTTGGTCAAAGTGACAGCTTGAGAGTGACAACAGTATTAAGGAGTAATACAGTAGTAGTACTTCACCAGACCCTGTATACAAACACAAACACACACAGGGATTATGATTCCTCTTTCCATCTCTCAT
Organism: Nannobrachium achirus; assembly: GCF_963921795.1. Taxonomy (NCBI): domain Eukaryota; kingdom Metazoa; phylum Chordata; class Actinopteri; order Myctophiformes; family Myctophidae; genus Nannobrachium; species Nannobrachium achirus. Next base: position 11,256,181 of record NC_137833.1, on the reverse strand, counting down.
GTCTCAGTTTGACTTTTTCTGTCTCTTAATTTATCGCAATTCACAGTAAAACTTCGATTCAGGGCTGTGTGTGTGTGTGTGCGTGTGTATGTGGGTGTGTGCGTGTGTGCGTGTGTGTGCGTGTGTGTGTGTGTGTGTGTGTGTGTATGGCGGCTTTTCCGTGCCAGCTAAGCGAAGCAACGCATGTGTGCCAAATGGCTTTTTGTTTACATATGCGTGCGTGCATGCATGCGTTAGTTCTGCTCCAGTGGCACTCCGGGGCACACGTTGCGCTGCATCAAAGCGTCTGGACGCATCGCGTCTTTACACGATGGTTCCGCGAAGGTACGCGTGACATGTCATGTAAAAAAAATAAAAAATAAAAAATACAATTTCTCAGATTTTTTTTTTTTTACAGAATTTAATTCTGTAAATGTACAGTGATTCTTATATCAATGGTTTAATTGTATTCGTTTTAAGCAGTAACTCATTCCAGTTCAAATACAGACCAAACCATTCAATTCTATGCCATTGCCATCCACTATTGTTGCCTGTTCCGTTGCATTTAACAATGCAGACCTAAGAGTTTAAATATATTTTACTCTGTTGTGAGTAAAAATGAATCTGATCATTATAGAAGAGGGCTTTGCACATAAAGAGTGCTGCTGCATTATATCCTATATTAATTATATGAAGAAGTAATCCATTATTTGGGGTGACGACAACCAGAATGCAGAATAGACTATCATTAGTTGGCTGAGAATAATGCCACAATGGTTTAAATGATCTAATGTAACTTTGAGAAGCGCAGAGCTGGTCAGAGTCCAATCAGACCAGCTGCGGGAGTGCTAATTGGGTTGACTCGTTGACCTAGGCCTACTTAATTGCGCTATTCGGTGTATAATTGAAAAATGGAAATGCAATGACAGTAGGCCTATTAATTCATTTATAAAAATATCAAAATTCATTCAATTTGTCCACACAGTGTGGAAGGAAGACAGACAGACAGACAGACAGACAGACAGACAGACAGACAGACAGACAGACAGACAGACAGACAGACAGACAGTGATTTATCCAGATGCTTTGCCATTAGGCTACTCACACGGAGTAATGTAATGAATATGCTGACAGACAGACAGAATGAAAAGAGTCCACGAATAGGCCCTCCTCCTCCTCCTCCTCGGCTGCGCGATCCCGCCAGCAGCGTCAGTTCTGCAAATGCTAAGGTATGGTAACATGGCTGTTGTTTTGCACATGTGAAGGAAGGCACTCATGCAATACACCAGTCATGTTGCCAATACTTAGCAACAAGCATGATGAATTCATTTTAAGAAGTACATTTTATTATTTTCTCCTGTAATCAAGGTACGGTAGCTACCATACCCATGTGCGCCTCTGTAGTCTACTCCACTTGCTGCCTCGCTCGCATCCATTGGTGCGTTATGCATTTTTTCCGACTTTCACTATTTTAAGCTCTAACTCATTCATGAACACAGGGTCCATTTGGTTTCATCTTATGTTCTAAATAAAATAAAGGTTAACGTCAGTCTTGCCTGACTTTCATGAGGGCAGAGGTATAGGCCTACTTTTTCTTTTTTTTTTTTTTTTTCGGTGCACGGCAGCACGTCATTACTTTCTTACTGACAGTGGATTTCAACCAGTGGTCCGGGGCCCCCCAGTGGTTCTTGAGGGGGTGCCAGGTGTCTAATGGCTATTCAATCAATCCTCTACAAGTCTCCATGATTCATGAACATTACCTCTCTCTCTCTCTCTCTCTCTCTCTCTCTCTCTCTCTCTCTCTCTCTCTCTCTCTCCCCCCCCCCCTCTCTCTATGTCTGTCTGTCTGTCTGTATATATAAAGATATTGGCGAAGCATACGTTGTGCCATTGACCGTTAAAATGTTTAATTGGCCGGTAATTATAAAGTCCACCGGCACCGGACACTGTGACCGGCTGGGAAAATGTCTCCCTTATATAGGCTATTTTATCATGTGGCTCCCTTTGGGCTATTTTATCAGATTTAAGCCTATTATTCTTATTATTATTTGGTTAAAGTAGTAGGCTACAACCATTAAAACAAATCATAATTTTTGTATCATGATCTGTCAGCGTGGTTTAAATCCCGAAGGGTGAGCGTGCTGCGGGCTGCTTCTTCTGTGCTGTTAAAAATCAGCCTAGGCCCTATTCGTCGTACGATGGTGACGCGCGTTGAAAATATCAGAGCTACAAGCTCACGCAATTCACCACGCTATGAGCTTGTATATCTGCTATAGATACGCAACACGGGGCAAGCTGCCTGCAGCTCTAGCGCTTGTCCCAAATCAGCGCTGTCTTGTTCGCTGGAGACCCTGCAGAGTCGGGGTTTACCAGTGGCGTCAGTTCAGCAAAAGCTAAGGTATGGCAACATGACTGGTGTCTTGCACGCGCGCCCTCGCGTGCGTGCAAGACACCAGTCATGTTTCCATACCTTAGCAACAGACATGATGAAAAGTACATTTTATTATTTCATCCATCCATTCATTACACATCCATTACACATGCAGTGTCAGCGTTACACTTGTCAAGCCGACATTTCATTGAATTCATAGGGTATTTATTTTTGTTCGATATGATTACAGTATATTGAGTCTACAGCAGTGGGTCTCAACCAGTGGTCCGGGGACCACCAGTGCTGTGTTGGTCCTTGAGGGGTTAGGGTTTCCATGCAGGTGATCTCCAGTTAAAATATGGAGAGTAACCAAACGGAACTATATAGACCCTTAACTCTTGAGAGCGTAAAATGAAACCAAATGGACCCTGCCTGCCTTGGTTTTGTACTGCGCCGTTGGTTCGTTCTGGGCGAGCGGTTGTTTTTTGTGCAACTAAAATACTCCTGTGCACATTACATTGGCGTAGGCCTATAGGAAAAAATAAATAAAGCCAAGGAGAACTATTAACGGCGAAACACAGGCCCACGAACAAAATATTTATATAGCGAATAGGCCTATATTTGTTTAATTTCGCCGTTTTAAAGCACCATGCTGGCGAGGAGGCTGCGCAAAAAAATGATTGTGCTGTCAAACAATGAAACTATATGGAATCTATGAAGGTTGTGGGGATCCCTGCTTCATCTCTCTCGCCTGTGACACCACGCAAAGCGTTTCGGGGTATTCCGAGTTTTGCACGATCTGATCATCTGCTTCGAATACCACCAGTGGTCCTTGAGGCTTGAGGTGGTCCACAATCCCCAGCTTATTAATGATGGAGTTGGACAGTTGGTAACCAAATGGACCTCGGCGCTTGCCGAGATCTCTCTCTCTCTCTCTCTCTCTCTCTCTCTCTCTGCTCTCACTGGGCGCAGTGGGGCAAAGTAACTAAGTAGATTTACTTATAGCCTACTGTATACTCAAGTAAAATGTTGAGGTAATTAAAAGATATGATTAGGCCCATTATATTATAAAACATCCATTGATCCACTTTAGCCGTACGTTTTATGCCTATATGCCTATAACAAGACAACTAAAGGAAAGAGAGAGAGGGGGAGGGGTTATTATTACCCTTATTACTATACTACTAACTAGGTAACCTCGCACACCAGGCTTTACTAACTAGGCAAGGGGCTGCCTCTCCGCTGAGCGCATGCATGCATTGCTGCGTGACAGACAGACAGACAGACAGACAGACAGACAGACAGACAGACAGACAGACAGACAGACCTGGCCCTATTGCGAAGGGCAAATGCGTTGTACAGTAGTTATCTAAACCGGAGCATGGAGGAGCTTGGAACATGCATGGTACAAAAAAAATGGCGGAATGGCAGAGAATCTATGCAGATTAGCAGTAGGCCTAAATGGTGAGGCCACATTCTCATAATATAATTCGGTTTAGTCGTGCGAATGGGAGGGGTGAAGTTGCCACATTCTTGCATATTTAATTGATACGTTTGCGCTCGCACTGCACTTTGTCATCCGAAACAAGGAATCGTCCGTGCACGTCTGTCCAGGGACATGAATGTATCCAAGCTGCATAATAATGCCTCCTCCATCTCCCTGTGTGTAACCGCAGGACCCCCGCAAGCGCCGCATTAGCCTATTTATCAGCGGTCAACGTTCGTAAACGGGCAATCAAAAAATAAAACCAGCGGCGGCGGGAGAGTCTCGCAAAATCTACCAGCAATAAACCAGACAGAAAATACTTTAGCAAGATATGAATATCTACGAAGAGGACAACGTCTCTCTCTCTCTCTCTCTCTCTCTCTCTCTCTCTGCCCCTCGTCTTGCCCTCCGCTGGCTCACTCGCTGCGCAAAAGCGTCTCCATTTGGACATGATTTGGCACAGAGAGCAGCGCGCGCGAGCTAGGGCGAGAGACCCACACATCGGCCTATATTATATTAGCCTATAGCCTATATATGATATACAAGTGACTCCAGAAGCACTTTCCTTTCATCTAAATGTGAGCAACTCCTCACAAATAATACACTATGTGCGATGGAGGGAGGGGTGATCAGAAATTAAATCAATGAGGGGAGGAGGCGGCCAGAATGGTCAGAAATCTAATGTAACCTAACCCTAACCCAAAGCCCGATACATAATTGACAATTGGAGACCGGCCCGGCCCGAAGACCGACATTTTTCTAAACAAGCTTAATTGCAGAGTGCGTGTAGCGGCGGCCTTTTGTTTTCATTACATTTTAAATATTGGTGAAGAACAGAGACATGATACCCCTTTCCAACTGTCTTTATTCAATTGTGAAACAGGTCCCGACTCCCGAGGACAATTTAACAATGAACAATCCTTTGAGTTTGCGTTGTGCGACATTTGTGCAATTAAAATAAACAATCTCAAGTTAAGTATGTGTATAAAATATTAGAATGAATAGCCTTAATCAGTCAAGCAACGAAACATTCCCATTCCCTGATTAAATTAAAGTATATAAATAGGCTAAACAAATAAAATAAACAGCATTTGTTATTTTAGTCCGTAACACAGCACTTTTCTTTGTATGAATCAACGGGAGGCCGCACCGGCGAATAATCCAATCAGACAGCAAGCAGCTGAAATTAAATAAAATACATTTATAAATAAATGATAAGATCACAAGAGACCAAGATGACTACATTCTACGTTGGCCATTGGGTATATATTGCCAACAGTTAAAGGCTAGGCTGTACTCACCGATCTTATAAATTGTGATGAAGAAAATCGTTCAACGATGTCCTTCGCTCGGAGATGGTTCTGCCCGCAGCGCTGAAAACCCGTTCACTGGAACTGCTGCTGGCCGGGATGCAAAGCACAGATCTTGCCAATTTTTTTCTTTATTTATTTTTCTCAAGCCCGACCCAGCCCAAAGCCCGACATGTGCGTGACAAATTGAGCCCGGCAGGCCAGGCCGCTGCTCAGAGCTGAAGTTAACGACTAAACAAAACAAACAAATAACGAAATAAAGGTCTAAACACAACATAACTGAACAGAACTAAACAAATAATAAATAAAGCAATTTAACTGACAACTTAACCAGAAGGCAGCCATTCCGAAGGGCTCAACTTAGGAACACCAAACAAAACAAAAACAGTTAAATAAATAAATAAATAAATAAATAAATATAAATAAATTAACGAAATATGTATAGTCTCAATCAGTCAAGGATTAAAACATTTGGTTAAAATGCAAATATAAAAATGGGCAAAACAAATAAAATAACCAGCATCTGTTATTTTAGTCCATAAACACAACACACTTCTACTTAATATATTAGTCCCAACCAGCAGGGCGCAAGGCCGTGACTCATGCATGCGCTGATCTGAAAGTTACATTTCAACATCACATCTAGGGTTGCCACCTTTCAGAAATTGAAATAAGGAACACCTCTTCCGGGCACGCGGTGCGTGCGTTCCGTGCGCGTGGCACAGCCGCCGGCCGGCGAAAAAATGCAGTCCCAAATCCATGAAATGCATAGAATAGTTATAACTATAACACACAACATGGTATAACCTATATTGTTTTGCAGTTTGAAGTGGCCAATTGTTTCTAAAATATGAATAAGTTAATTTTGTATGAAATAAAGCAATGAATGATTTGAACCTGGCTCTTGTATTGGGTCACTTGGTGGTCAGTAAAGAGAAGGTAGTCAAGAAACCATTAAGTCATATACTTAAAGTTTAAAGTGCTTTATTAGCAACGAAGATTACAAATGTTTTACTTTAGGCTGAAGAATAGGCTTCACTATAGGCTTCACCTGAGCAACTTTACAGAAATAAGAGCCCAAAATACTTATAATAGTCAGATTTGGCAACACTGCATGGAATTTCTTCCAACCTAGCCCAACATGGCTTATATTATCAGACCTGGCAACTGCATGTTATTTTTCTCCACACACTGTAGGCTCTTTTCTCTTCGGAGATGAGTAAGCCTGGCTACGCAAGGCTACTGTAGGCTAGGTTGCTTGGCAAGCAACCTTCACTGACGCTGTCAAGCCACGGGTTTGTTTCTTCCCACTCGCGTCTATACCTTTGTAGGCGTCTGTCCTTTTTTGAGGCGGTGGAGACCGTGGAGTATTGTCTTCAGACGACATTTTTAAAGCGCGCGGTGTGCGCTGACTGTAACTAGGCAACGGTGATTGACAGCGACATGCAGTGCATAATGCAGACAGGGGCCGGCCGGGCTAGCGAGAGGAGAGGAGAGGAGAGGAGAGAGCGACTGCGAGGCGAGCCGCCTCACCCTCTCCCTCCTTTTGCTGTCTTTTCCTGTGTTTTATTTCATTCATTATTGTTAAATTCTGTGTTGAGGTTTGTGTGACAGACCTTTATGGGGCATTTGGTTAAATACGGAACAAACCGCGTTCCGTATTGGTTCAATACGGAACGCATCTTTTAATTGTCCAATACGGAACGATTCCGTATTATACGGAACGGGTGGCAACCCTAATCACATCATCGCCCAAATAATAATAAATAATATATTCGGAATGGCGGGGTGTTTCCAGAAAATGAAACGAAATCTATTTGGTTTCACTTTATACTCTAAAGATTTAAAAGATCCATTTGGTTAACAACTCTCCATAATTTAGCTGTGGACCACTTGGAACTTCCCCCAAGGACCAAGGGTGGTCCTTGGCCAACGGTGGTCCTTGGGGGGGGGACCACCAGGACCACCAACTCACCAAAGGACCACCGGTGGTCCTTGAGGGTCTGTATTTTATCCCAATTCAAATAGGCCTATATAAAGCAAATTTGCTACGTCAGCCAAGGAGCACAGAGAGCATGCAGCCCACAGTGGAGACCGACCAACGCATGCTCGCATGAACGTCTGGATGTTTTATTTGATATACACGTCTACACACACACACGCAGGTTTAGCGCTGAGAATCAAATGGGTGGCACACATCTCACACATGCGTTCCAGAGCAGAGCAACAAGTCAATCACGCGTACAGTTCATGGCGGCGCTGCATTTGACCGTGTCGTCTCACGCATGATGGCCACATGGCCATTAGATGTATGCGTGCGTTAACACATGCGTTCGCCACAAACGCCTAACACTACGCGACCTCGCGTTCCCCTGTGAGGCACAAAAGAGAAGGCACACAGGGACGCGTGCCGGCGACGTTTGCGCGTTCTGATTCAAAAGCCATTTGAAAATGACAGGAGACGTTCATGCGTTCAGTACAACACAGATAAAATCGAATGCGTGCGCGCGAGTGTAGCAACGTCCATGTGGCACGGAAAAGCCGCCATAGTGTGTGTGTGTGTGTGTGTGTGTGTGTGTGTGTGTGTGTGTGTGTGTGTGTGTGTTCTGTTTTGTTTTAAGGTATTATTTCAGAAACACATCGCTCACTGTCAGCTGGAAAACACGTAATTTTACTCCTTCCCTCTCAAAAACAATAAAAAAAATGTAGGCTAGATAACAGTGACCGAGATACAGTAAATGGAGCAGTTACCACACACACACACACACACACACACACACACACACACACACACACACACACACACACACACACACACACACACACACACACACACACACACACAGGTTGATAAGCCAGCTGGTTAGACCTACTTTTCCTGGCCCTTTTACTAATAGGATTCCCCATCTCTCTCTCTCTCTCCACTTTCCCATGATGCACTCTGCTCTATCCATATCCATGTACTAGTGTACAGTAATATACTACACACACACACACACACACACACACACACACACACACACACACACACACACAGAGCGCTCATGCACAGCACTCGTGCACAGACACTAACATAAACACACGAGTGCTTGCATCAGATTTCCCCCCCAGATTCTGCACAAATATGGGGATGAATTAATCCTATATTATGCCACCACATGCACTAGAACGCACACCAGACATCAAAAAGTGTGCCTTCCTGTACAGTATACCCTCCTTCAAAACCGCCATAAAAGACCACCTGTCTGCAATTTGCAACTGGACCTTGACAAGTCTTTTAGCTTGCCAAAATAAATTACCCTGTTTTTCTGTTATTTTTTATTTATTACATTTTGTATTCCTATAGTATTGATGACTTCTTGTATATTGTTCTTGTATCTAGTATTGCATGCCTTGAGTGAATAGACAGGACCACGAATCACGATGGAAACCTTTTGTGTTATATGTAACATTATCTGAAGGTGTTTTAAATATTAAAATGTTTTGTTTGTTTAAGGATTGTGAAGGATAGGCGATCGATAAGCATTGAGCTTCTGCCTATTCCTTTTTTGGTCATGATTTGATGTTTTCATTTGTTGCTGTGAACAAGGACCAAAATAAAACCATGTTATCCCTTTAGCATTGTATAACTGTACCTCTGAACATTTGCAAACTGTTAATAAAGTATCCAATCAATCATATTCATAACCCAGGCCTACACTTAGAACCTGAATTATAGTTGCTTGCCAGTAAAATAGTAGATCAACAAGCTCACAACGCGTCACCGTGCGCCACGTTGTGAGCTTGGTGACCTGCCACTTTATAGGAACCCTGACACCTGCGCACGCAACCAAGCAAGGCACGTCACAACCTTTAGTTCAACTTAACTGGTGTTTGTGTGTTTATAATCTCACCCATAAGCATCTTCATGTCCTTCCTCTGCCTCTCACAACAAACAACATCCCATCAGGACTCTCTTCGGAAGTTTTCCCTCCCATCACCTGTTGCCTTCCATGCCCAGGTTCATCCATATAGTGGATTTTCAACCCCGCCGGCCAATAGTTCTTATCTTCTCCTTCCCCTTCCTCCCTCCCTCCCTCCCTCTCTCTTTCTGTCTCCCAGCTTATAGCTCCACCTTCAAACACTCCCCCTCCACACACACACACACACGTCCTCCCACCCACCCAGGAAGCGAGACAGCGAGAAAGCAACCGGTCACAACCCTGCGTCTGAGGCGACTGACCAATCCTTGCTAGAGCTTTTCCTCCTCCTTGGGAGCTTTGTCCAATAGGGAGAGAGGGAAGCCCAGAGAGCACAGAGGAGGCAGATGGCATAGAGGAGACTTGTGTACAGGCAGAGCTTATACATGAGGGGAGGAGGGGAGGGGGAGGGGGAGGGGGGGTGAAGGTCATCAAAGGTCGTGAGTATTTCTGTTTATTTTCGCGGGGATCAAGGATTCTCCCACGGCAGCTAATTATGTAATCTCCCCCTCGCGTCTCCAAACCCCCCCGATCACAGACAAGATACAGTATGTTAACGTACTACTGTATACCGCCTGTCTGGGATCTGATCTGAGGCTTTCTGTTCTGTGTCTGCTTTAAACTGTGTCTCCCTCTCAGCTGTCCCTACTGTCTGTCTGTCTGTCTGTCTGTCTGTCGGTCTCTCCTACACTGTCTTTCTCTCAGCTTCCCTACCTAATGTCTCTCTCTCAGCTTTCCTACTGTCTGTCTGTCTGTCTGTCTGTCTGTCTGTCTGTCTGTCTCTCCTACACTGTCTCCCTCTCTCAGCGTTCCTACTGTCTGTCTTTCGGTCTGTCTGTCTGTCTGTCTGTCTGTCTGTCTCTCTCTCTCTCTCTCTCTCTCTCTCTCTCTCTCTCTCGCTCTCTCTCTGTCTGTCTATCTCTCCTGTCTCCCTCAAAGCTTTCATACTTTCTGCCTCAATACTGTAAGACTAAGACAACACATCCCACCAGTGACTTCCACCAGGCTACAGTAGATGCTTTTTTGACCACATCAACCTTCTAGACTTCTGTGTTATCCTTTTAGCATCATTGTATAATTGTGCCTCTGTACTTTTTGCAAACTGCTAATAAAGTAATCAAATAACATAAAATCTTTGCCAACAATAGCCGGTATAGCGACACGTTGTGAGCTTGTAGATCTTCTATTTCCAGCTACCCAGTCTCAGACCCCAGTTTGAGTTACTTTACAACACTGCCTGTCAGCGTGGTACAATGTTACAGCGAGGAAATGAAGAGAAGGGTTCCTATATGTCCATCTATCATCAAGGAAAACAATGAACACGTGGGACCTGACCTGACCTGTGTCACACATGCATTGTGTGCTCATCCATCTCTACCACAATACACCAAGGTTAGAATAGTTTGGGATCCTCTCTCTCTCTCTCTCTCTCTGTGCCGCGCTGGGAGCTTGTATATCTGCTATCTCTCTCTCTCTCTCTCTCTCTCTCTCTCTCTCTCTCTGTTGTGTTATAAAAAAAGATACCATTTAAAGATATACAGTATTCATACTAGTAAGACGCCTCAGGGCGACAAGTGCCCTTTCCAGACCATGAATGCAGCATTCACTATGGTGAAAGAAATGCAAATGTCCTCTTTCCATGCTATAACTGAAGGCAGCATTCAAGAGAAGTGCCTTCACTGCCTTGTCCAAACTCTCCTGAACTTGAATGAGCTTGGAGGTCTGCTATTTTCGACATCTTCACCAAAAGGCCCTTTTTGAAATTTCAGCCCCTGCCTCTCTAACATTCTCTGCAAGTCCCTGTCCACCACACACCACCACCAGCGACGTCCGCTTTGACAGCGCCGGTCACCGCCCGGCCTGCCTTCGGCATGCTGCTGCAATATCTGACCAAGAGCTGGTGTGTCCCAGTGGAGATGTGATAACATGTGGAATCTTTCTGTGCTGAAACAACAAGCAACACTTGCCTTTGCTGCATATCCTACGTATACCCACATGGAGGAAACGGACATTTCTAGGACAGCAACTCAGCTGAGGGAATGAAATTGGCCATTCTGATGAAATTCAAAGGAAATAAGACATGGAATTGGTTCATAGGTTCATAGGTTCATAGGCTATTCCACTGGCCCAGGGGCGCAGTCTCAAGAATGAGAAAAGAAAGAAACAAGAGATAAACAAGACAAGACAAGACAAGACAAGACAAGACTAGGACAACAATAACTCAGTCAGTGGTTCATTCTTGAGATTGAGATATGTCTTGAACCCCATTGCCCCCGCCGGCGGGGGCAAAAGGTGTTGACCTCTGAACAGCTGTCAATAAATGTCAATAAATCAATATAGACCAAATAAAACTACAATGTCATAGTTGATTATTGTTACAGTGGGCCTACAGCATAGTAAACAGCTGCCATTGTACTTTTCATCCATAAATTACTCCTATTACAGTATTATTACTACTTATTGTTACTCGTTTTTATAATTTTTCACCCTATACTTTAACATTACTAATATTACAGCACTACTCTCACTAAAACATCTGTAGAGTTTACATAGTTTGGAATATATTCATACAATTTTGCCTATCAATTGATGACACCTTGGTGAACAATTTCTCTATTCACTATATATGTTTTCAATGAGGTCTTGAGGCTCATTCACTATTCAAAAGGCAAAATATCCATAGGCGGAGGTCTTTTTCAATCATCTTTTCCTAGGTAATGATCATAGCAGGACAATTTGGTAAGAGAAATGTGATGTTTTACACTGCATTAGTGAATTTTCAAGGGTTAGCTGACATTTGGTGGGTCAAGAGTAGCCACAATCACTGTAGTTTTGTGTCCACAATTGTTCCAATTTGGGCATGCATTTTAGGCGGATTTTTCCCCTGGCTTAAGAGGTTAAAGAAATGTATGCGAGTTGAAAGACACTGTGAACAAAGGATCACATTATCTATGGAGTCATGCAATGAACAGATTTTCTATATTCCCTTCCAATTGGTTACAATTGCCTTCCAAATTTGCAGGAGGGGCCGATTTTATGAACCATGCGAAGGGTAACGGGTCTGATACTTTTAATGCTTTTGTGTGACGCTGTAGCTTGATGAAGTAGGGCGTTAATTTAGGGAAGAACATGGGAGATAAGTAACCTCGCGTAGCCAGGCTTACTCATATCTGCGGAGAGAAAAGCCTGGTTACAACATGAGGCTGAGATGGCATAGAACGGTGCCACTTCCACCGTGAGAATTTCCCCGGATGTTATTGTTTTTTCACAGTGTGGTGTATTCCCCGCTGGCAAAAAAAAAGAAAAAAAAGAAAAAAGTTCTACTCCTCCCAACCCTTCGGTTACGCTTGTAATAAACAATATCCAAACAAAAACATGGATTCTGATGAAGTTACACCTATTCAGAGCTCCAGTCTATTTAGGTTTGTTTCGCTGACGGATGTAAACAGACCTGCACTGCGTGACGTAACTTCCCCTAACCGCAGCACTTCCGCCACTTCAATTATGCAGCCCAGGGTGGGAGATAAGAGGTTTCTGACCGACAGAAAGATAGAAGAACTCTAGTAAAAGTACAAGGTTCAGTCAGCCTATAGGACACAGGGTTCAGAGTCATTAAAACACCTCCCTACCCTATAATGCCATAAGGACAGTTCAACACTTAAACCCTACACTTCCCTCAGGGCTCTGTGCCACTGGTTCTCAAACATCTTTGGCTCAGTACTAGTAATGTTTTCATCCACAGCACCCCTGAATTACATTGTTACTTCACAGTAAGCAAAATAGGTTGGGTGTGGAGGTAAACAAAGAGCAGACCAAGTACAGAGTGATACTGTAGGAGCAAATTTACAAAGTATCGACAATTTAAGTGATTAAATGTGTGAAAAAAAGAAACACATTAACACGAATCCAACATTGACTGATGACAGTGCTGTCAAACAAGTCTATGAACATATGAAATCGATGAAATTCAGCAACACAGTTTTATACAACATTTAGAGGGGGTCCCTGCATCATCTGTCTCGCAGCTAAGGGGTCCTTGGCCTGAACACGTTGAGGACCCCTGTAGTAGAGTATTATGCTACGCTATAGGCTAACGCATCAGCGGTGTCCACACTGCTGAGCAGGGGGTCCTGTCTGTCGGCTGTATATATTGCACATGGAGGGATATCTCTCTCACAGCCAACACTACTGGCAGTCTGATCGATACGCTGTATGCTTAACTAAGTGCTTTACATACTGTAGGCAAATCAATCCAGACACACATGCTGTTATGTACAGTGTGTGCGTCTATCTACGTGTGCAAGTGGGTGTGCCTGTGTGCAACGAGTGTCTACGTGCAAGTGTACCTTTGTGAAAGTGTGTGTATCTGTGTGCACGACACGTTTAATGTGCAAATGTGTTTTCTGTGTGCAACGTTGTCTATGTGAAATTGTGTGAGAGCCTGGGTGCAAGTGTGTCTACACTACAATGTGTGTGTGTGTGTGTATGTGTGTGTGTGTGTGTGTGTGTGTGTGTGTGTGTGTGTGTGTGTGTGTGTGTGTGTGTGTGTGTGTGTGTGTGTGTGTCTGTCAGTGGTGGAAAAAGTACCCAATTGTTTTACGTAAGTAAAAGTATCAATACTGCAATAGAGAAATACTCTGTTAGGGTGCCCTCAGACCAAAATACCTATGAGAGTGGAATCCGCGTTCTGCCAATTCATTTCAATGAGAATGGAGCGTTTTTTGCAGAAATCCTCTACTGGCATGAAACCGCTCCATTCTCATTGAAATGCATTGGCAGAACGCGGATTCCACTCTCATGGGTATTTTGGTGTGAGGGCACCCTTAGGCTGCAGCCACACCAAAATACCTAGAGTGGAATCCGCCAATGCATTGCAATGAGAATGGAGCGTTTTCATGCCAGTAGAGGATTTCTGCAAAAAAACGCTCCATTCTCATTGAAAGGTATTTTGGTGTGTGGGCACCCTTACAAGTAGAAGTATGGCATTCAAAATGTACTTGAGTAAAAGTATAAAAGTATTGCCATCAATAAGTACTTAAAGTACCAAAAGTAAAAGTACAAAGTGAGCATGTAGATCTGCTATTTTCAGTAGCCTAGGTATAAAATAGGTCTAAAGTGGTTCATGTAGTTTTATAATATTATAATTTATATCTGCAAAGTAACTAGTAACTAAAGCTTTCAAATAAATGTAGTCGAGTAAAAGCACAATATTTGCATCCAAGATGTAGTGGAGTAGAAGTAAAAGTATTGTAAATCAGAAATACTCAAGTAAAGTACAAATACCTCAAAGTTGAACTTAAAGGGGAACTCCACCACTTTTCAACCTATGTTCATATAATTGGTCCTCACTCAAAAATAGCTTTTTTTTTTAGCGGTGGTAGACCGCTCCATAGCATGGCCGTGTATGTATCCGTGTATGTATGTATGTATGTGTGTATGTAGCCTGAACTACCACTCAGTGACCAGAGAGGGTGCTCTTGAGTCTAGTCTGAGCATCAACTGCAATACTCTCTCTCTCTCTCTCACACACACACACACACACACACACACACACACACACACACACACACACACACACACACACACACACACACACACACACACACACACACACACACACACACACAGGGTGAGGGGAGGGGAGGGGGCAGTCACACACAGGCTGTGTTTTCTTCACACACACACACACACACACACACACACACACACACACACACACACACACACACACACACACACACACACACACACACACCCACAACCACCGCTCAGTTCACACGGGTGTGATTTTTTTTTTCTTTTTTTCTCAGAGGAGGGCTGTGGGCAGGTCAGAAACCCATCGTCTTGTGACATCATCGATTGCCAATCCAGCTTATAGAAACTGCAGGTTTTCTATTCCTGAAAAGTTGCAATTTTAAAGTTGAAGCCATTGTTCTCGCGATAATAAAAAATCTTAAATATTTGTTTCAAAAATATTGATTAACATTTTTTTTTGGAAAATGATGATGTCACAAGACGATGGATTCTGAACTTCCCACAGCTCTCCTAGGAGACTTGGACTTAGTAGAAAAAAATTGTGATATTTTATCATGAACATTGGTGAGGACCTATTATATGAAGACAAGTTGAAAAGTGGTGAATTACTCCTTTAAGTAAATGTACTTAGTTACTTTACACTACTGTGTCTACTCTACAGTATGTGAGATCAGCATCCTGCCCTTCATCCAATGAGACACTAGCAGAGAATGTTCTACCCAGCTGTGGCAGTTCAAACTAAGCTTTACACACACGCACGCATGCACATACACACACACACACGCTCGCGCACACACGCACGCACACGCACTTAACCAACAGAATAACCTTCAAATCTTTGATCTCACTCTCTCTCGTTCTCTCTCCCCCTCTCTCTCTCTCTCTCTCTCTCTCACACACACACACACACACACACACACACACACACACACACACACACACACACACACACACACACACACACACACACACACACACACACACACACACACACACACACACACAAAACAAAAACACACACACACACACACACACACACACACACACACACACACACACACACACACACACACACACACACACAAACAAACGCACACACGCCGGTCAAGGACATTTGAACACATGTAGAAGGCATCACCACTCTGGAAGATCAATCTCTGTCATGTAGCCTGAAACACTGACCCCGGATCAACACGGGAGGTCTCTGTGTGTGTGCGTGCATGTTGGGAATAATAGAGAGGGTAGCAGATGACATTAAAAAGGACAGCAATAGAGCAACGAAGTATGATGTCATCATTTACACATCCTACCTGGTTCACGTTTTTTTCCCCCATTCTGAATTCCCATAGACTTTTGACATTTCACGCCATATAAGAACTGTGTTCCAAACATAAACATAATGATCTCAGCGGTTTGACTCATGTATGCATATGAATATTGTGAGAAAACACTAATGTTACTGTCGCCGAATTAGTTACATTTTCGCCAAAAATAGACTGTATCAAATATTAGTAACCGACTATCATAAACCATACAGGGCCACCTCCCTGACAATTTCGCGGAGACTGTTTGATCATTTTTTGACCACAATGCTTATATGAGACGATTTTAAGATTCTCCATAGAGAAATTAATTCCGCGAACCGGGGTCCGGGAGATGAGCGAGTGACGTCCTGACTTTGTTACTCTATTGACGACAATACATATTGTTGTCCTGCAGAAACCTCTCATCTCCATATTCTAACTAACGTAAATTAAAAGCCATTTATGTCTGAACGCAAATCTGTGTCACTTTGAACCACTTTAGCCATTATTTTATACTTTAACTATTAAACAATAGCAGATCTACAAGCTCACAGCGCGGCACCGAGTGCTATGTGTCTTCTAAATCCTTCTATTAAATCAGTGGTTCTCAAGCTCTTTCAAGTCTAGGACCCCCATCTCAAAATATTTAGTTCCAGGGACTCCCCAGAAGCAAATATTTGAGTTACAAATGTTCGCTTTTAAAAATACATATTCAAAGACTTGGAGAAAAAAAAAAGAACACGATTTCTCAAAAATAGTAGATGTACAAGCTCGCAGCGTGGCACTCAAGGCCACACTGTGAGCTTGTAGATCTGCTATTTTTCAATAGTTAAAGCATTAAATAATTCTAGGCCTAAAATGGGTTAACGCTCTACTTGATCACAAAAGCATCAAACGTAGCAGATCCACAATCTCGAAAATGTGGCTCTGCTGCTGTTTTGGACATAATTGAGGTCTCCACCCTACAAAGACGATTTGGCGAGAGACCATCAATCCAATGTACAGAAGGACAGACAGACAGATCTATTCTGTAGACAGATAGTGGTGGAAAGTAACTAAGTACATTTACTCAAGTAAGTACTGTAAATAATACTCAAGTAAATGTTGTAAAATGTGTGTGTGTGTGTGTGTGTGTGTGTGTGTGTGTGTGTGTGTGTGTGTGTGTGTGTGTGTGTGTGTGTGTGTGTGTGTGTGTGTGTGTGTGTGTGTGTGTGTCACACTGAATCTTGCATACTGAATATCATGTTATCAAAAGCATTAGGAGGACCACAGGTGGGCCTTGAGGATGTTACTGTTGTTTTTCTGTTGTTTTTTTTCCACACAGACTTTTGGACACTTTTTTGGCTCTGCACTTTTTCTTTTATTTAGTCTAAGCATTGTTATTATTGTCTTGGTGCAAACACGTATGCATACTGTATATATGTGTATATTTTTGGGCACTACGTTGAGAAGTAGTTCCTAATGTTTGAATGACTGGACCATTGTAAGTTCTTTGAGTTTGCAATAATAGAAAAGTCCCTTAAAATTGCAGTCCTTTACAGAAACATCAGTACTACTTTTTTGTTCTTGTGTTGTGTTCTGTCTCGACTTACTGTCCTGTAACCTTTAACTGCTGTACCTTCTGGGTGACTTAATTTTCCCCTTGGGATAATAAAGGTATCTATCTATATATCTAAGTGGACTGCCAAATGTTTGTTTTTATCGATAATATAACATTAAATAATATAAATAAATACAAATATTGTCGCTTTAATAAAATGATATGTAATTTTTAAAGGTTTTCAGGATAAAACTGATCCAAAACAAAACTAGGCTATATGATATTTTTTAATCATTTCACCCAAAACATTAATGAATAATTATGACTATTAATTAATAGACTATTAATGTAAGAATAACACTGTCTGTCAGTTATTTAACATAAGAGGATTAAATAGGATTAAACAGGATTAAACCTTGACTTGCCTATTTTGGTCTAAGACAGTAAATAATTTGTCATAAATAAGTCTGTTTATTTCTCTCGGGTGAAAATGCAAGGTGCTCTCCTAGAAAAATCCTAAATGCCCAGAGAAGAGAGATTTTAAACTCTTAATGCGTGTATTAAATATATTTTAGTCATCACATTTCAAACTAAACTATAACTACATGCCATAATGTGGTCACAGTGATATCTTAGGTGTGCGATGAAGTTTAAGTTATTGCGACTGAAGGTCGCAGTTTAGTATGTGAAACAACACTGTCTGTCTGTCTATACGTGTACACCTTTTTACGGTCTATGGGTTTGCTGCTCTGACATCACGCTTTGACATCACTGTGATGTGATGGGAACCACTAACAGAAACCCTTTTATGCCCATTTATGGAGATCCCTGATGTCATCAATATTAAGCCCATATCTAACAGGACTTCATATGGGAAAATTGGGAATGCCCATATATGTGTGGCTGGTTCAGACAGGGATCTCCATGTATGGGCATGACAGGGATTGTATGTATGATGTCAGATGTGAAAGACGTCATAGGATTTTTTCACATAACGAACTGAGTAAGCATGTTTGGGGTCTCACAGCATATCTCCATATACAGTACATGGATCTCCATATACGGGTACCAGGGGTCTCCATATATGGGTAACTAGTCCGATATACATCACTGGCCAGATGGTGCGAGGTCGCTTGTCGCCCTGAGGTGTCTTACTAGTACTTAGGGGCTGTGTCCAATGAGACATTATCTTATTGTCACTTATTGGTTATGATCTCAGGAGGACTGAGTTTATGTCTGTTCCTAAAGTTTGAGCTGAACTGGGTCAGAAGGCCTTTACAGTGTCCTCACCCCCAGCTTGGGCCTGCCTGCAGATTCTTCTCCAGTATTGGACTCAATGCAATGTGTTTTGTGCATAATGTGTTGGTATTTGCACTTTGCTGTATTTGCATTTTTTCTTAGCTCAATTATTGTTTTTGTATCTGACAATTTATGTTGTCTTGTAACTACTGCCAGGTTTCCCTAGTTAAAGACATAGATAGTTATCAACAAGGCAGAACAGAACTGATCAGAACCAAATTTAAAAGTTATTTGTTATACCTTTAACTTTAGATAAAGGATAAACAACACATAAACTGAACGTTACGTTATTTACTGTAACTACGCCCTCTTAAAATATGAAATAGACAAACCATCTACAATCTCACAACGTGTCGCATTGCAATGCGTTGTTTTGTGAGCTTGTAGATCTGCATTTATTTATTTTTTAACATGGGCAATTGGCATTTTGGGTGCCCAGTTAGTGCTGTGGCTGTTGATGAACACACACTTGTTTGCTGTTACTCTAACTCAGAGGTTCTCAAAGAGGTTTCTGGGACTCTGTGGGTTCCTTTAGGGATGGTCTAAATTGACCCATACAGGTCTGTAACTCTGACAGTGTACAAATGGAACCAAATGATCCTGTTACACTGTCAGAGTTATGGGGAGACCTTGGAATTTGAAAAGTTAGAGAAACACTGCTCTAACTTGTGATGTTTGCGTTACAGCCAGGACAGTGTCTCCATAACCAGCACCACTCCCTGTTCTGTTGATCCTGTTACCGGCCACGGATCAGCTTTCAGCGGCTGGACTGCAGCAGCAGCTTACCAACCCAACCTGCACTGTGGAACTGGCTCTGAAATGTTTGGAGCCAGTTCAGCTCACACATAAAAAAGCTGCCCCAGTGCTTCTCAAACACTGACATTTCAACGACCCCCCCCCCCTCCTCCCCAAACTAAATTGAATGCCAATCAACTCCAACTCCCAAATGCTTCAGGGTGTGTGTGTGTGTGGGGGGGGGGGGGGGTCTCCAGTTCAAATATGATTTCTTTGGGGGGTCACGGCCTGAAAAGGTTGAGAACCACTGACCTAAGCTGCGTCCCAGGACCTTAAATCAAATCCTATTTCCTATGTCCTTGCTTGCATGTTAGTTCCTCCCATTGAGGAAATAGAGAAAAGGAGACGTCCCATTTCTGATGACAACATCACAGGTGATAGGCCAACTCCCTTGCAGGGGTGTTCTATTATTAGTGGGCGGGACTAACATACATCAAGGAAATAGGAAAGAAGTGTAGGAAATAGGATCTAATTTAAGGACTTGAGACGCAGCTTTAGAGAGTCTCTGACTCCTGCTCCACAGGCTCTAACCCCAATTGTAATGGTTCTGCTTTTTTTTGTTTTTTGTTTCCAGGAAAGCTTTGCCTGGCTCCAGCCCATAGACCCGCCCGCCCACTCTCTGAGCGGACTGGTTCTCTTGGTCTGGTGTTGCGTAATGAACCTAGAGTTTCTCTGGTCTGAGGCAGACCAGGCCAATGAGAGTCGGAGCCTCGGAGGAGGGGGGTGGGTCTAACGAGACAGCAAATCAGCAGAAACAGAAAATCAACAGAAACAGTGGAGGGAGGGGGAGCTCAGCCACAGCTCTTAATTGCTCCCTTTGAACTTCAAAGGGGGTTGTGCACACCTCGTTAGTGATCTCTCTAATTAATGATAGCATCAAAGACAACGACCTATTTGATGCCTGTCATAGAGGGGAGGGGGGAATGTGTTTGTGTACACACAAGTCAAACACAACCCCCTCCCATCAGATCTCTTGTGATTGGGAATTTCACATTTCAAATCCCCTGCCCTTTGAAATCTCAACACAATGGGACAATGTCAGACTCAAGCGCCAGCGCAGAGTCTGAAATCAGGCTAGGGCCTCTCAGTTATAGACCTGCAAGATATCATATGGTTTCTAACCTACAATCCTTTGGGGAAGCCCTCAAGGACCCCTAGGGGTCCTCGATCCCTAACTGATTTTGCCTTTTAAGAAAAGTAACTAATTAACATTAACTGAAACCTAACATCCCTGTTCTCGGGCTGACATTTGACGAAAATAGCCGATCTACAAGTTCACAACATGTTGCAATGGGTTGCGTTTTCATGAAGTTGTAAACAGCTATTTTCGGCAAAGAGAGCAAGTGTAAAGGGAAAAAAGGTGGGGGGACTAGTTTAGGAGCTTATTGATCGGCCAAGATCATTGTGTAGAGTGAAAACAGGAGGGAACTGCTTGGGAATCCATTACTCTCTGTAACTTCACTGCTGTGCTGCCTCTGGTGCATGAATTTCCCCCACAGGATCGATATAAAGTTCTATTCTATTCTATTCCATTTCTATTCTATTAGGCGACCCCCCCCAGAAGATTAGCTTAATGTGCAACATTGTTTTCTCACACAACAGTAAACAAACCAACATAAAGTTTAAGTGTATAGAGGGTATCTGCACATTTCTAAAGTGACAATTTAAGAACTTTTTAATACCGCTAAAATGACAACTTAAACATTGTTTGTCAAATATTAGAGACTGACATGGTGAGCATGTAGATCTGCTATTTTCACAATAGAACCGTGTTATACAAAATGTAATGTCTCAACTCTTAGTGCTCGTCAGGGTGATGAGGTCCCCCCAGTTAAAATATTATTATTTTGGGGGGTCGCGGCCTGAAAAGGTTGAGAACCGCTGCTTTAAGCTGCCCTAAATATAGCTTTCCTCTTAATACGGTTTCCTGCGCAAGTGCTGACATTTTTACCATTGAGCTAATAGAGCCTGCCTGCTTGCTCAGGGGATAAATTGGATCTTGACCATCATGTCAAAATTCGTGTCAGGTCCCGTGAGACGTGACCTTTGACACAATCTCCATCAGGGGCGTCAATTGGGTATGGCAGGGGTATGCAGCTGCCATACCCTGGGTCCAGGGGGGGAAAATAAAAGTTACTTTTAAATATAAATCCATGAATTTCTCTTTGTCTATCTGTGCTGGTTATTATGTTGTTAAATTACAGTAAATAACTACAAATGCAAAATTTTACAAAATGGTCACTTTAACAAGGTATTATAATTATATTCTCCACACTTTTATTCTCCTCATCTTGACAAATTAGTATATTTCCAGGTTCCGCAGGTCAGCTGCACAGGTGCAATTCATGACACGTTTACTAACATGTTTAGCTGCACTTGAACAACCGTTCCAGGCTGCCATATCCAGCCCAAGAAACCGTAGAAACAAAATGTACTTCTTAAAATA